>NW_028077910.1:11972990-12572990 GCF_014824575.4 Sturnira hondurensis | reverse complement strand
ACCTGGAAGGAAACCAGTTTTGAATAGCTAAAGTATGGATTGGTGATGTAGCATCTTTTACATGTAACTGCATTATTTTCCAAAAGTACCAATTTTTTCAAAACATATTAGACAAACATTAAGGATAAATTATTATAGTTTTTTTCAGATTCAGTGAGATCTGAAAGATTCAGTTGAGATCTACTTTATCAAATCATTTAATATAGAATATATTAATATATTCTAATTATAACCAGTTTTATATAAATTCTAAGCAGATTCTTAATAAAATACATGTGGTTATGGATTTATATATATACAAGGTCTGTTCTGAAAACTTCCAGCCATTGTTAATATAATGGGAATTGTTTGCGCAACATTAATGTAGCCTAGTAGCCAAGGAGAATGAACTGGAATGTGAATGTATTTAATACTATGAAAAAAATAGGGATTTGCTCCAGAATTATATATACAAGTTACTGAGTAGAGGTAGAGCAGAGTAGCTGATCTATTGGGCAGGGTAGAATACCTTTATCTGTGAAATTTAACTTAAAAATAATCAATCATATATGACAGTGTGCCTACATCGATAAAATCATCAGGAGAATAAATTTATATGTAACTAACTGTTTCCTTCATAGACAATTAATATATTTTAATATTTTATAGTTAAGAGCAAAACTAAATATTGAAGTCATGAATATTTCTTCTACTGTATTTTTAGGACCATAGACGCACCTAGGTTTTAAAAGAGAAAAATAGGGGGAAAATTTGAAGCAAAAAATGTGGTAAAATATTTAATAACCTATGGCCCCACTCCACCACCCCACCCCCCCCACAACAAGCCAGGAAGCTACACTCAGACTATAAGACCCACCCCCCAAATTTGGGGGGAAAAGTGAGTCTTATAGTTTGAAAAATGTGGTAATTATTAAATCAATAAAATTAATTTATTGACCCACAAATAAAAAATGTATAGAAATGCATGACAACATCCCAAAGGAAAAGCACATGCTATAAAATTACATTGAAATAATTTTGCAAAAATATTTGTTCTTTGAGATTATCACAGAATTTAAATATTCAGTAATAAAAAGAGATTTTAATAGGCTCAATGAGTATATCACAATACTTCATATCTCAAATAAAATTTACATTNAGAAAAATAGGGGAAAAATTTGAAGCAAAAAATGTGGTAAAATATTTAATAACCTGTGGCCCCACTCCACCACCATCCCACCTCCCCCCACAGCAAGCCAGGAAGCTACACTCAGACTATAAGAGCCACCCCCCAAATTTTGGGGGAAAAGTGAGTCTTATAGTCTGAAAAATGTGGTAATTATTAAATCAATAAAATTAATTTATTGACCCACAAATAAAAAATGTATAGAAATGCATGACAACATCCCAAAGGAAAAACACATGCTATAAAATTACATTAAAATAATTTTGCAAAAATATTTGTTCTTTGAGATTATCACAGAATTTAAATATTCAGTAATAAAAAGAGATTTTAATAGGCTCAATGAGTATATCACAATACTTCATATCTCAAATAAAATTTACATTTGACTTCTTTAAATAATATTTATTTATTTAATTCATAAGGATTGTTATCTAATTTTTTAGTTTTCCCATCTGTTTGGCTTTATTTTTCAGCATTGCAAAAAAATAACCAAAATAAATTTCTGTCACAATTAACTTCTCATATTTCAATATTTATTCATATGTCTTCCTTATGGTGTTGAGATGTTGAGATGAAGAAGTATAGTCCACAAAATGATGTTTTGTAATATGTTAAATGGATGTTAATCATATTTCCTCGAATTAAATTTAAGTATTTATTGATATGATTACTTATCAAAATCCTAGTGATTATTAATATAAACTCATAATCTAATATATTTTAAAATTTTAGAAGTAATCTCTGTCTACTATCTTGCTGGGAACTGTCCTGCTTGGTTTCAGAGGCTGTAACCCCACCTGAAGGCTGGGGGACCTTGGGACCTTAAGCCACTAAGGAGAGAAAACATCCGCCCAGCAGGGATGCAGCCTCTGCCCCCTTTACTTCACTCTGTTTGGCCACCGTAAGATGGCTGGATAGTCAACGACGGTAAGATTCCTCAAGAAAAGACCAACCTAAGACAGGCACAGTCACTAAGGGGCCATCAGGGAAGGACTTAGGGGATTGTGGAGAAAGGACAAAAAACCCTCACCCCTCAGCTTTATCACCGTCTGAATCATCATTCTGTAAAAATTCTCCTAATCTCTGGCTGCCTGATTCAGGCCTGAAACAATGATGAAGGGGAGTGAAGCCCTATGCCAGATCAGAGGTTCCCAGTGGGGGTTGATCAGGCCTAAGAAAAAATGCATAAAGTCCTGTGAAAACCGCTTTGCTAAGAATGTCCTCAATTCAAACGTTAAGGGTCCAAGCACAAAATAAGTTTGTTCCCCAAGGTTTTACAGCCAGTTGGCATCAACCTGTCTACCAGACCTTGCCTCAAAAGGACCCTTGTGATCCCAAAAATGTTATCTGTAAATCGTACCTCCTTTCTTTGATATGCATCCCTATGCATGTTAAATTCAATAAAAGCCCATTGAGAGAGAGGCTAAAATGCCTTTCTCCTCTGAGAGACTGGTCAACCTTCCTTCCAAAGGAGATCATGTCTTAGTATGCTCATCCTCAGCAGCCAGAGGGAGCTCCGCAGGTGGAGTCCCCCAAGGCTGTCTTAGTCTGTCCTTTGTATTAAATAGGAATTTATTTTAATCTATAGAAAAGAATCTTGAAAGTGATTTAGAAGAGGGAGAAGGAAGATCTCTGAGATTCTTTCTATGCTAAGAATCTGAAGAAGTATGTGTCTATTTTTATTTACCCAGATAATTTACTTATTTAAGCAGTTAACTGAATTCAGGCCTTTCACAACCTTAATGTCAAGGTAAATGTTAGAGAATAACCCCTCCAGTGTTCAGAAGAGGAAAAAAGAACACAAGAAAAGAGTTAAATTCTGGGAAAGCAAAATCAGATTCAAAATGTAGTAATTTTAGGAAATAATTATGTGCTTCTCTGTGTGTGTATGTGTGTATAATGGGAACATTTTATTCACTTATTTATTTTCATTTTCATATGATAAAAAATTTAGGTACAAAATTCCTACCCAGTGTGAAATATTTAGTGATTGTAGTGAGTTAAATAGTGTCCCTTACCGACCCCAAATTTGTGAACACATGGAGTATGTGGTTATATCTGAAAATAGTCTCTGCAGATACAACCCAGTTAAGACAAGGAAGGTTATACTGAATTAGAGTAATCTCTAATCTCATAAGGAAGAGAGAGAGATGGACCCAGACTCACACAGAGTGAAGATGATGTACAGAAGTACAGGGGAAATGTTATGTGAGGATGGAGGCAGCCATTGCAGGGATGCTTCTATAAGCTAAGAGATGTCTTTCAATGGTTGCTGGCAACCACCAGCAGGTAGACAGAAGCAAGGAGGTGTCCTCCCCTGGAAACATCAAGAGGACGAAGGTCTACCCACACTTTAATTTCAAATTTCTAGTCTCCAGAACTTCAAAACTAACCAATAAAAATATGTAGTTTTAAACCACCCCGTGTGTGATACTTTGTTACAGTAGCCCTAGGAAGCTAATACAATGAGTAAGGCTATAAACCAAGTGTATACTGAGGTTTGTCCAGAAAAACTCCAGCCATTGTTAACATGAGGAGAATGGTTTGCATGATGTTGATGCAACCTGGCAGCCAAGGAGAGCAGACTGGAAGGTGCATGCATGAACAATGACGACTTCGCTGTGCTAGTCATTGGGAGCAGTAAATGCCATTGAGTGCGCATGTGTACTGTGTGGCTCTTGCATTCAAAATGACTGAGGGAATCGAGCAAAAAATCTGCATCAAATCTTGTGTTAAGCTTGAACATTCCTCTGCAGAAACTATTCAGATGATTCAGAAGGTTTTGGGGGACAATGCAATGAGTGTGACACAAATAAAAGTGTGGCACAAACTATTCAAAGATGTTCAAGAGTCTATTGAGAGTGAACCACATTCTGGAAGGCCTGCAACAAGCAGAACACCTGAGAATGTTGGATGTGTACTGGCTGCAATCAACAAAGACTGATAACTGACAGTGCAAGAACTGGAAGCTGATCTGATTCCAAAAACTGCTGCACCTGAGATTTTGATAGAGGATCTTATCACGAAACATGTTGTAAATTTTGTTCCATAGCTTCTGCTACCAGAGAAGAAGGAACATCGTGCTGCAGTTGCTAATGACTTGATTCAAACCACTACCAAATTTCCTCAAGAAGGTCCTAAGTGGCTATAATCCAGAAACCAAGGGACAGGTATCCCAATGGAAGTTGCCTGGTTGTCCACGCCCAGAGGAGGCGTCACAAAGTTGCAGCAAGATGAAGAACATGTGAACTCTATTTTTTAACTGGGAAGGTGTTATCCATCACTGGCATACTCCTCCAGGCCACAACATTAATAAGGCATACTACCTCAATCTTCTTCATCGGTTGAAAGATGCATGTGACAAAAATGGCCACAGCTATGGGCAACTGGTGATTGGTAGTTTCACAATAACATACCCGCTCATGCATCACACCCTGTGCAGAGTTTTTTTTGGCAAAACATCAAATCACACAGGTGACTCAGCTCCCCTACAGCCCAGATATAGTGCCCTGTGACTTCTGGCTTTTACTAAATCTAAAATCACCTTCAAAGGGAAGAGGTTTCAGAACATTGATGAGATTCAGGAAAATACAATGGCAATTGATGGCGATTCCATCAAAGGATTTTGTAGAATGTTTTGAACAGTGGAAGAGATGCTGGGAGAACCGTGTGAGGTTCTAAGGTGCCTACTTTGAGGGGCTTAGGTGTCATTGTCCTATATATGATGTTTCTTGTATCTTGTATATTCTTCAATAAATGTCTCTATTTTTCATAGTACATGGCTGGATACTTTCTGGACTGACCTTGTTGTATGTAGCATGTTGGAAGAAAGGGGACCACATACAAAACTTAACATGCTCAGGGGAGGCCTGGGTGGCAGCCTTCCAAACTCAGAGACCTAAAGTAACCACATAGATCATCTGAAATCAAAACTTTCTAACTAGAAGCAGCAGTTCATGGTGGGTAGTTGAGTCCTCCTAGGCCAGGACTTTTCCCTGACAGAGGTCAGTCTTTACCTTAACTGAGTCTGTCTATTGTCTGTTTGCATCTATAATAAAATACCTTTCGACTGTCAGATTTCCTTTTTCCAGACCCCTCCAAGCACTGGCACCACACCCAAAGGAGACCACAAATCTCCTCATTGTTATTGTTATCAGGTTAATTGTTGACTATTAACTATTCTGTACCCACCTGTGTAAAAGTGTCTATCATTTTACTTGTATCCAATCCCAGAGGTTTCCATGCTTTGCTTTCTCTCACCTCCCTAATCTATTACCGATGGATTTTTGGTAACCCCCTTATGCTTCCTCTTCTGACTGTCCTGTATAAAATGAGATGCTAAACTGCCATTCTCTGGAGTGTTTTTCAATCCATTAAGATTTTGCTTTCTGGCAACTGTCCTCAGTGGCTCAAATAAACTCATAAAAATTCTCTACAGGTATGAATGTCTCTTATGTTGACAGCAGCAAAAAATTACTTAGTTGCAACATAAGTACTTGAACCATAAAATTATGACACACAAATTTGTTGTTTATCATGAGGTGTCCTTAGTTTATCAGAAAATCTGGAAGTAGTTGCAAATGTTCTTTAATAACAATTTTGAAAGAAATGCATGTATCAAAAGCTAGAAGGTTGTGAGAGATTCAACTGGATTGAGCAACCCTCTGTAAAGGTCTTATTCTTTTTTAGGTAGAAAAGAAAAACATGTTGTAAAGGATTGAGTAGGCCTTAGGGGACTCTCACCTGCACAACCAGTGCTCACTGACCTTGGCTGTTTTATTGTATAAAGGTCACATTTTATTTTTGTACAGATAAACTGCTAAACAAAATCTTTAATGCACTGGATGAAAAGGCATTTATCTGCATTTCTTTTGCTACTATATTCACTACTTTCACCCCCTGCTCAGTGATGTGTTCATTTCTTTTCTCAGCTTAGAGCAAGACAGAAGTTCAAAGAGAATGTCCATTCCATACTTCTTACCATGCTTCAGACTTCATACAACAAATTTTTTCTAGTTGAAAATCTTAACTCATTCTTTAACCTAGAAGAAAAAAGTCTTACAACATTTTAATACATTGTTTATACATTTTACATTTACCTGCTTTTAGTGAAAATAAAAAAAAAACTTATCCTGAATATTAAGTCCTTTCTATTTTATTGATACTAAAATATTACATGATGGAGTTTTCCTTTGTTCTATGGGTCACTTTTTTCTCCTTATCGCTAACCCTTTTAACCATTGTATATAGTAATTTTTCCCTTGTGTCTCTGGTTCCAAACTATGGTTTTATAATAGCAAGATGTACAAACAAATGGTGTTCTCAAGTAACCACTGGGATTTTCACTTGGCAGCATACAAGTTCAATAACCCTCTAAGAGCATTTCTTAGGAACTGAAGGATAAAAGTAAAGGGATCCAATCACATTAACTGTGCAAAGTAGTCTCTGAAATAATCAAATCTTAATGAAAGCAGGAATAGCTAAAGAGTTTAGACTCTACTAAAATTTTGGTGGAAAAATATTTGGCTCCATTTTATTAGCAAAGAACACAGTTAGCAATGCCAGGAAGCCACGAGAATTTCTAAAGGCAAATATGGTTTCTGATACGCTGCCAGTTGAATTCTATGGTAATCCTATGATAACTCATGGAGTCAGAGTAACTATGACCTCAATTTATTTCCCTTGTGCATTCGTGTAATGACTTTTCAGTCCTTGGCATTTCTTGAATTTTCAGTTATGTGGTGATGATAGTTTGTTTTTGCAAAGATTTTTTCAGAAGATTAAATATCTATCTTCATAATATTGTACAAACCAATCCTTACTAACTGATATTTAAAGTGGTAATAAGATTGATCAAAGACTGACTTTTTGTTTGTTTATTCTCATTACTGATCTGTATTTTCCTGAGTTTTTTTTTAGGTTATTGTAGAGCTTACCAATCCTGCTATTGTGTTGACTGCACACAATGTAAGTGATTTTCACCCAAAACTAGGATAAAACTTTAAATTAATTTAACACATGTTTCTTTAAAGATGTATGATTTATGCCACCAAAATTTTCATGTCTGGTACCATCACTAATATCCTGTGAACAGGTTTACTCAACACATGCCCATTCTTTCTGTCCTTTTGTCATCAGAGTGACAGAGGTGAAGGGAAATGAAAGATGAGAATGACTGTTGATTTGTTTCTCAGTATCTTGGAATGACAGGACTGTTGACTTCTCTTGTTTATATTGCCATTTCAGCATTGCAGTTAACCATTATATCTTACTAACTTGTCAGTTTAATATAATAAACATTTACTGCATATATACTAAACACTAAGTTACCGAACCATAAGGAATAGTGAGTTTTGATGCTCATGATTCATCTAGCAATTCTCCTTCTGGGGGTGTAACCAAAGAAAATGAAAATAGAATCTCAAAGCAGTATCTGCACTTTCATGTTTATTCCAGCATGATTAACAGTAACCAAGATAGGGAAACACCTCAGTGCCTATCTATGAATGATTAGATAAGGAAGATATGATATCTCAATGTATCTAGGTAACTATCTACCTACCTACCCAGAGACAGAAGGAAATTTAGCTATTTGTGACAGCATAGAGAGGTATTATGCTAAGTGACACGAGTCATACAATCACAAATACTCTATGTTTCTTATATAGGGAATCTAAAAAGCCAAACTCATAGAAACAGTGAATAGTAGTTACCAGGGGCTAGAGGTAAAGAAAATGAGTCAATGTTGGTCAAAGGGTACAAACTTACACATATAAAATGAATAAGCTTTGGGGATCTAATGTACAGCATGGTGATTATAGTTAATAACACTGTATTATATAATTGGAAGTTGCTGAGAAAATAGATCTCAAATGTTTTCATTATAAAAAATGATAATTGTGTAATATGATGGAGGCATTAGCTAATGCTATGGCTATAATTGTTTGGCAATATACAGTTGACTCTTGTACAACAGTTTTGAAAGGTGTAGGTCCACTTACACGCGGATTTGTTTTGAGAAATATACGGCTGCACCCCTGAATTCCCAGGTTTTGCATCATCAATTCAAACAGCAACAGATAAAAAGCAGTGTTTTCAATCCATAGTTGGAAATCCCAGGGTATGGAGGGTGGCTTGTATGCATTGTTCTACACCATTTTAGTTAAGGGACCTGAGCATCCGTGGAGTTTTGGTATCTGTGGGGGTCCTGGAACCAATTCACTGTGGGTACCAATGATCAACTGAAGTTTGGGGGGAGTTGAAATTATATGCAAATTCTTGACTGTGCTGGATCAGTGCCCCTAACCCACAACTTGTTAAGGGTAAACTCTATGAGTGTGTCACATCCACACATGGTACACTTTAAACTTACACAATGTGTTATGTCAGTTATATTTTTATAAAGCTGGAAAAAATTGTAGATCTAGACAAGGAGACAAGCTCAAACATGAGTACCCCGATTCAACAGACATACAAGGTCTGTCCAGGAAAAGTCCAGTCATTGTTACTATACAGAGAGCAGTTTGTGCATCATCCATGTAACCTGGCAGCCGGGGAGAGTGGACTGGAATGCGCATGTGTGAACAATAACATCTTCACTGTACGAGTCAGTGGGGGTGGCAGATGCCCTTGAGTGAGCAAGTGTATTGTGTGACTATCACATTCAAAATGACTGACTGAGTAGACCAACAAATCTCCAACAAATTTTGCTTTAAGCTTAAGCATTCCTCTGTGGAAATTATTAGGATGATTCAGAAGGCTGCAACTATGGACAACCAGTGACTGGCAACTTCATCATGACAACACGCCAGCTCATGTATCATGTCTCATGCAGAGTTTTTGGCAAAACATTAAATCACCCAGGTGATTCAGCCCCTGTACAGCCCAGATTTGGAGTCCTATGACTTCCTGGTTTCCCAAAACTAAAATCACCTTTGAAAGGGAAAATATTTCAGACGGTTAATGAGATTCAGGAAAATACAACTGATGGCAACTGGGAGAACTGTGTGAGGTCCCAAGGTGCCTACTTTGAAGGCAACTGAGGCATCATTGTCCTATGTACAATGTTTCTTGTATCTTCTTCAGTAAATGTCTATTTTTCATATTACCTGGATGGATACTTTCAGGACAGAACTCATATATCACACAATTCTATGAGAGTGTTCAATAGAAAGAACTCAATTTACCTGCAAAGATTCTAAAAAAGGCTTCATTAGATGGGAGGTTTGAAATGCTCCATATTCTTCATCCTGTTTTTTATGCCGTTTGCAAATTAAGAGGTTTCACTGACCGCCATGTTGATTTTTCTTTTCAATGAACAATGATGTATTCCAGAGCCAAGTGCTACCCATTCGTGGGTGGTGTGGTATGGAAGCAGGGATTCCTAGGAAAGATGATTATTAACCAAGTCCATCAAAAGTATTCCTTATAAGATGCAGACCAATAAAACTGAGATAGTTGAATGATCAGTAATGAAAGGAGTTTGATATATCTGTTTAGAAACAAACATGCAAAGAGATGAACAGCAAAGTTATTCCTTGGAGCTGCCTTGCTTATGGAAGGTTGTGTTTTGTTCCATAACATAAAGGGGTCTAAAGTCTCTGCTATTTGCCCTCAAAAGACGGCATTAACTCAACCTTGTATCATAAGAGCGAATTATTTGTAATAGATAAAATTGCAAGATATCATTCAAAACAGAGCCTATAGCTCCAGTAGGAGTATTTCAGAAAAGCACGGTCAGCCAGTACAAGCAGGTCAATATATTGAGACAAAAGTTTTACTGTAGAGTGACATAGTAAAAAAAGGAATGGTGGGTTGGGGCCATATTGTGCAATTGTTTGGAGAAATGTATTCTTTACATAATAGGTAATCAGCTAAGTGTTTATTGAAGGCCTATGGGGAAATAGAAGAAGAAATATAGAGGGCATACATCTTTGTTTGTCTGGGAAATTCCACTTTATGTTATGGTTCAAGGAGAAGTATTTTGGAATGACCCTATTTTATTCTTAAAAATATTCCAGCTTGTAGAGTTAATTTTATGGCCAGTCTAGTTAGAATACTTCTCCTTGGGAGGCTGTTCATTATTTCTCTGCATTTGCCTATGGATCATTTATATTAAAGTGCCTGTAGTTAGTTTTCCTTATAATACCATGCAAATTGGAATCAATATGAATGGGCAGATTTCTGAAGTTCTTGCTGTTTGTTTGGTTCCAACTCCTTTGGTGCACTTACTGAAAATGCTTAATTTCAAAGCACATACTGGCTCCTAGGCAGTTTCTTAGCCTAATAATTAGTCAAATTTGGACAATAAATGGCCTCATTAGTTACTCCTTTAAGCATTTGCAACACAAACATCTATTTGTAGAATAGATTTTTTCAGCTGCTAATAAATTTGTAGATGATTAAGGAGAGAGCTGTATTTTTTGTTAACAATTAACTTTTGTTGCCCTGAAATAAACACACCGAAGTGTTGGTGGTCTGAGGCTGAAAGTTAATAACCTTCAATAGTATATGAATTACAAAGAAGGTATCCATAGTAGAGTCGCCTCTCTCACCATTTGACTTTCTAGTATAGTCAGATGCATTCTTTTGTTATGCAAATGCCCTATTTAAAGGTAACGTGTACAAAGGAAAGTAATGGAAGGTCATTTCTAAGACTGGACAGATGGATGAAAAATTCCATAGAGTGCTTTGCCAAGCACCTGGCATTATAGGGATGACAGCTGATGATTAGAATCACAAAGAACAATTTGTATTATCACAGGTGACAGTGTGACTAATTGAGAAGGTTGCTTAATACAGAATTGGTCAGTTTCTGTTCAGCTGCACTCAGGATCCAAGGGCTGCAGAAAATGAATACACAGCACACAGTGTTTTCTTAGGGGAACTGAATGAAGGTTGGAGGAAGAGGGGAGGAAGTCTTGCTGAGGGTGTAAAGACTCACAGCAGGCTTCAGATCTGTGCTGCTGAGAAGATGCTCACAGCACAGTTTCAAAGATGCAGAGGAAATAAGAGATAACATACCTTTAAGACAATTTTTATGTCATTTTCTAACAACACTCGACCACAGCTTCTTTTGGGAGTATGATAAATCCAATGGATTTGGGCCTTATTATGATATGTATCACTATTTTCTAGGTTAATACAATGCCATCAGGCACATTGGCTGAAGACGACAACAGGGCGAACTTGTAAGTAATATCTGTGCCTCAATCAGAATGTTCCGAGATTTCAGCCATTTTTTTGAAGGGGGGTTGCCAAAGGCTTCCCCAAGCTGCATGCACTGTTGCTTTGTCTCTCCTTTATGCCTCATTGAACCTATGAGAAGGCAGACACATCTCTCAGCTATCGGACTTCTTGCTGAAAACACCTGTCAGTCTGTCATTCCACCTCAGAGAGAGATACTGTACGGTGTCATCTGATAAAATTAGAAAAAGAATGGGAAAAGACACATCTGAGATAATTATTCTCAGGAAATGAATGATGCAACTGATATTATTTGATAATAAATTCAAGGAACTATTTAAAATTAAAGGTTAGAATGATATTTCCCATAAATACTGATCAGTGGTGTTACACATCATGTTGGTTTTTCAGATATAGCCAAAAAACTTAAAAGGTGGTTTGGATCAGTGACTGAGTATCCTTTTTCAAAATCTATAGTTAAGGACTCATGGGCATGGACAACAGTGTTGGTGATTGCTGAGGGGAGGGGGTACAAGGGGACTAAATGGTAATGGAAAAATACCATAAAGATAAAATTTAAAAATCCATATTTTTAAAGAGTAAACACTCTCATGAAAATTTCTTGTAGAGTTACAATATTAAATATTTGATTATGAAAACAAATTTTAGAAAAGTAAGCCACATCATAAAAGCTTTGAGAATTAATCTTACATAGCCATTTAAAGCTAAGTAATGATATCTTCAAGAGTGATGAATTCAAAGTGTTTTTAGAGATTCCTAGTATTGGTTCTTTTTCATTGGTTTATCTTTTATTTATTCAGTAAATAGTAACATCAATCTTAATATAGCATGTTTTACAATTTCAGCTATAAATTGGAAAGGAATTACTTAAAGTTCCTTTAAGTAATCTGTGTGTGTAGTTGAGTTTCTTTTCATTGTTCTGTAGCTACTTTCCTTAAAACCAAGCCATCACATTATCAGCAAGTTTTAATGTCAACACACACAGATATTTGAAGTTGTGTTTAATTCTTCATATTTTCTCAGTTTTGTTTGTATAGTTGCTTTGCATTTAATGAATCTATTTTAGATAAAAGAATTGAATGGGAAATACACATTTTTCCACATATGACAAATATTTTTCCACAGACCAGTCACAGAGCAGGGGGGCACCCTGGGGTTCTTCACTTACACTCATCACAGAGATCTTTTTATTTTCTAACTTTTTGGTCACAGTTTCTTAAGGACGAAAGGTCAACCATAATCTCCATAAGAAAAAATGTAAATGAACGAAATGAAACCAAAACAACCTGTGCAATGTGGTCTTTTCTGAAGTCGGAGTCTTTTCATAGAACTATTCCTGTTAGCTATGGTTTTATTACTTGTTATTAATGCTACACTTCAAAGTGGGTGAAATACCTTCTTTAGACAGGTAAGCATCCTAAGAAGATCTTCCCTCAATTCTTATTATTTTCAACAGCAGAAAATAATGCCTGAAGTGCATCCAATTAAGTATTTATGCCCTTTTGACCACAAAGGACTATGAATTTTATCTAACTTTATGTAAGAATGTGTTTCTGCAGTGTGGTATGCTTTTCTTTGTGCATGGGTGTACATGTGTAAATGTCTACATATACGCCTATGTCTCCTTTCAATTTGTTAATTTTTGTTGTTGTTACGGAACAACACTTTAACCTTCTGCGAGGTGATAATTACCACAATGACAATAACTATTTCTTAAATTCGCATAGAGCATGAGATTCCCTAATGTTGCTCTGTTGTATCTTCTTCATTAAAATAGTACTTGTCAAAAATGCTTTTACATATTTTTTGAGGAAATGCTTCTAAATCTAAAGTTGCAAACAAAAAAATAAAGTTGCCTTCTTATTC
The DNA here is from genome assembly GCF_014824575.4 of Sturnira hondurensis. Taxonomy (NCBI): domain Eukaryota; kingdom Metazoa; phylum Chordata; class Mammalia; order Chiroptera; family Phyllostomidae; genus Sturnira; species Sturnira hondurensis. The sequence goes on along the minus strand of NW_028077910.1, from coordinate 12,559,753 downwards.
TCAAAGTACATTTTTAATGGCATTCTTCAAAATAACACCATTACCATATTACTTTACTCCAAAATAACTTTCAACAAAAATAACTGTAATTGAAGAAAAACAAAATTTCTTCTCACAGAGTTCCAAATTAATGAAGCAGAAGTCAGAATTATGGGGAAAGGGACCCAAGAGCTGGCTTGTTAATTCTAATGTATACTAGTATTTCTCACTCATTGATCTAAAAAATGTTGTTTTTCCTTTATTTTAAATGTGAAATTCACTTCAACTGTGCTTTTGGAAGGTAGCTAGTTCATCTTCATTTCATCTGAATATTGTTTTTCACTTGGTTCTAATTGCTCAGTGTGTTCTAGCTCAATAATAACAAGTTTTTTAAAATTTAATTTAATTTATTTTTATTTTTTTAAGACTAGTTTTTAAAGCTGCTTTTCTGAAGAATAGTCATTTTGCCTAAATTCCTACAGGTACTCTTTTCGAGAATGACAGTTTTTAAAAATGATTTCTCTTTTCTTAGCTTCTGTTTAGAGATTACTTCCAGACTTTTCACAACTATCTCTTTGAGAATAAATGACAATTGTGGTGGGGTGGGTCGGTAGATGTCTTCATGTGATGCAGGTGCTCACAGTATCATTAAATTGAAACCACAGGTGACTCTAGCCCATCGTTGCAGGCACCTGCTACTGATCCATATCGCTCATCTGCTCCCTGCCATTGTAGAAAGACTTAGACCCATATACAACACTTCACATCTCTTATTGGCAGGACACTTTTATGGGTGGCTTTGGAGATGATGAGGTACACTTCCAGTAACACCTTACAAAGTGTACATCTAACAAGGCCAAGAATAAGATTGTGAAAATTTGAAGACTACTAAATGGCAGAGAGTTTTAGAAGAACCCAAATTTGGGCCAGTCGTCAGCTACCACACTAACATTTTGACAAAGAAGAAATTCAGTTAACTTTTAGGAAAATCATAACATAATAGATTACCTAATTGAGCTTTGTTATTACAAGCTATTAATGTGTTTTTCTTTAAGAGATACTACTTTTAGAAGGATTTTTGATGACTGCTGTTACCTATTCACCTTCACAAGGGGTAGGCCAATTATGTTTAATACTTGATATAAAATAAACATAGCATGTAAATTCTGATTATTCCAAGTCATTTTAATTACTTGTCAGTATATATATATAAATCCACCATTAAGAGTGAACTTAATAAAAAATGATTCTGTCTTAGCAGAAAATATCTTCATATTTTCTACTAAGAAAGAGGCCAAGAAGAGGCTATATATATATATATATATATATATATATATCCATCCACCAGATCAAAAAGTAGAAACAATGATGAGATTGTCATAGAAAATACATGAAGTAAAATTGACTTTTATATAGAATTTTGGAGGAAAACTAAGTTTATAGTAAAAGGGGAGAAGTTAGTGACTGTATTTCAGTTCAAATAACAGCAGTAAGATGGAACTCCCATTATGAGATTTATTTTGTAAGAAAAATTGTTTTTGTTCAAAAATTATAGGCAGTAGAGTTGGACTTCACAGAGACCATTTGGCAGATGGTCACAGAAAAACTCATGCATCTGTTGATCATTTTTATCAATTCTGACACCTAATTAAAAATTAAAAAAAACATGATTTATAATTTTTAAAGAAAAAATTGCAAGGTGTACATACTCTAATAGCTATTGGACATAACTTTCAAACTGTTCTTCAAACTTCCATAACCTGAGCAGCTCTTTGGGCTGATAGCAACTGCTCCCACCTGCTGAAATGCATCAGCTCGTCTTCAGTAGAAATGGTTGTAAAATTTTCTACAGAAATCTACGAAGCTTGGATATTTACAAATGTTAGGCAGAAGTTCTTCAGTTGCTTCCAGTGGTTTAATGGAAGGGATTGTTGTGAAGGAAATTTATTTTTAGCATTTAACTTGGTGTAAATCAGGTATAACAATTTTATGAACCCTTTGTTCTTCATCAGACATTGTACAACATGGCTTTGTGGACCAAGTGGTAAAGAGGGACATCTGCTCTTGAGGCTGCAGAAAAAAATAAAGATGGTGACATCATTTTGATAGCACTAAGCTTCCTGATGTAAAGTCTACTAAAATCATTATTAGGTTCCTACTCTATGCAGAATAATATAGTTTTCAATGAGGAAACATAGTAAAAAAAAAGAAATCAAAATGTGTGTTCTTGAAAAGGCTGATATTAGTAAGCCTATACCAACTCCAAATTCCTTCTTGTTACCTTCATATACCCCGCTATTTCTGACTTTTGAGCTTTAGTGCATGAAGTGGTCTCTAACTTTATTGGCCTGATACCAGTCCCCTTTTCAATGGGGTCACTCTCACATATTCCTGTCTTTCAGCTCATGTGACTCCTAGGGGACTCAATTTTCATGTCCCCTTTCCCTGGCCTGTGGCTGGAGACACCTGCTCCTAGGGTCTCCTGCCCTGTGCTGTGATCAATATAGAAGCAAAGATATTGCTTCCTCAGCTTTCTGTCTTCAGCATTTAGCTCAGTGCCAGGCCATAGCCAAACAGTGCACTTGAAAGGATGTATGGAGGATGTTTATTTTGCTTGCACTCCAGGAATGTGATACCATCCCATTCTGCCAGGTCAGAGAGGAGTTTACCACCATCCAGAGAAACTCAAAGTATGTGGCACCCTTCTGCACAATATACAAGTCTCCCTATTCTAGGATTTTTGGTTTTTCTTTTTTAAATTCACTTTGCAGCTTTGGGTTTTAATTTGGCAAACTGAATGAGAAGAGGAGGGCAGATGTGGGTAATACTATCAAAGAGAGGCTGCCTTGATTGAATTGTATTCAGAGGCAAGACAAGCAACATGTACATCTTTTCCCTCATTTTTCAAGTGTATGGTTATGTGTTTTCATCTTTTTGTATTGGAAGCTCCAGAAAGTCAGGCATCGTTTCCCTTACAGGAATTGGGGTCAGGGAGAAGAGGGATTCAAACCAATTAAAAATAATATGTAAGAATAGGCATGTTGGAAATGGCTTTCATTTTCTGTTTCTTTATGACACTGGGCATAATCAAACATTCAATAGGTTACATTGTCAGTACTTTTGAATAAAAATGAATCAAACTGAATCCTATGCCCTTGTACAAATTGCATCAGAAATATGTTTGAATGGTGTGTGTGTTAGTATACAGAGGAAAAGAGAGAGTGAAGGTGGGATAGAGATTATTCTCACTTTTTAAATATAGAAATACTTAATATTTAATTTAAATTTTTATTTATTTTTTATTTTTTAAATTTTTATTTAACTCTTGTTCAAGTACAGTTTTCTTTCTTATATTCCCAGCCCTGCCCCCCACAGTGCTGCCCACCTCCCTCTCATCTCTGCCCCCCCCACCTTAGTTATCGTCCATGTGTCCTTTATACTTGTTCATGTGAGTCCTTCCCCTTTTCCCCTGTGATTCTCTCCCCTCTCCCCTCTGGACCCTGTCAGCATGTTCTGTATTTCAGTGTCTTTGGTTACATTTTGCTTGCTTGTTTGTTCTGTTGTTTAGATTCCTGTTAAAGGTGATATGATATGGTATTTGTCTTTCACTGCCTGGCTTATTTCACTCAGCATAATGCTTTCCAGTTCCATCCATGATGTTGCAAAGGGTAGGAGCTCCTTCTTCCTTTGTGCAGCATAGAATTCCATTGTGGAAATGTACCATAGTTTTTGGATCCAGTCATTGACCAATGGGCATCTAGGTTGCTTTCAACCCTTGGCTATCGTAAATTGTGCTGCTATGAACATTGGGGTGCATAGGTTCTTTTGGATTGGTGCTTCAGGGTTCTTAGGATATACTCCTAACAGTGGAATTGCTGGGTCAAAAGGCACATCCACTTTTAGTTTTCTTAGAAAATTCCATACTGTTTTCCATAGTGGTTGTACCAGTCTGCAATCCCACCAACAGTGAACTAGGGTCCCCTTTCCCCCACAACCTCTCCAACACTTGTTGTTTGTTTCTTTGTTTATGGTAGCCATTCTGACTGGTGTTAAGTGGTATCTCATTGTGGTTTTAATTTGCATCTCTCTGATAGCTAGTGATGTTGAGCATTTTTTCATGTGTCTCTGGATCCTCTGTATGTCCTCCTTGGCGAAGTGTCTGTTGAAGTCCTTTGCCCATTTTTTAATTGGGTTGCTCATCTTCTTTGAGTGGAGTTGTGTGAGTTCTTTGTATATTTTGGAGATTAAACCTTTGTCTGAGGTGTCATTGGCAAATAAGTTTTCCCAAACTGTTGCTTCTCTTTTTATCTTGATACTGTTTTCCTTGGCCATGCAGAAGCTTTTAAGTTTGATGAGATCCCATTTGTTTATTCTTTCCTTTATGTCCCTTGCTCTAGGGAATGTATCAGTAAAAATATTGCTGTGTGGAATATCTGATATTTTCCTGCCAATGCTCTCCTCTAGGGCTTTAATGGTTTCCCAGCTTATATTTAAGTCTTTTATCCACCTTGAATTTATTTTGGTGTATGGTGTAAGTTGGTGCTCGAGTTTCATTTTTTTGCATGTAGCTGTCCAGTTCTCCCAACACCATTTGTTGAAGAGGCTATCTTTACTCCATTTTATGTTATTGCCCCCTTTGTCGAATATTAATTGACTGTAGAGAGTTGGGTTTATTTCTGGGCTCTCTGTTCTATTCCATTGGTCTATGTGCCTGTTTTTATGCCAGTACCAGGCTGTTTTGATTACAGTGGCCTTGTAATACAGTTTGATATCAGGTATTGTGATCCCTCCTACTTTGTTCTTCTTTCTCAAAATTGCAGCTGCTATTCGGGGTCTTTTATGGTTCCATATAAATTTTTGAAGTGTTTGTTCTATGTCTGTGAAATATGCCATTGGTACTTTAATAGGTATTGCATTGAATCTGTAAATTGCTTTGGGTAGTATGGACATTTTGATGATGTTAATTCTTCCAATCCATGAACACGGTATATGTTTCCATTTGTTTGTGTCTTCCTTGATTTCTTTCTTCAGTGTTGTGTAGTTTTCTGCATACAGGTCTTTTACCTCCTTGGTTAGGTTTATTCCCAGATATTTTATTTTTGTTTTTGCTATATCGAATGGGATTTTTTTCTTGATTTCTGCTTCTGCTGCTTCATTGTTGGTATACAAAAATGCCTTTGATTTCTGGATATTGACTTTGTATCCCGCTGTTTTGCCAAATTCATTTATTAGTTCCAGCAGTTTTTTGGTAGAGGCTATAGGGTTTTCCATGTACACTATCATGTCATCTGCAAACAATGCCAGTTTTGTTTCCTCCTTTCCGATTTGGATGCCTTTTATTTCCTTTTCTTGTCTGATCGCTGTGGCTAGAACTTCTAATACTATATTGAATAGAAGTGGTGAAAGTGGGCAACCTTGTCTTGTACCTGATCTTAGTGGAAAAGCTTTTAGTTTTTGCCCATTGAGTATGATGTTGGCTGTAGGTCTTTCATATATGGCCTTTATTATATTGAGGAATGTTCCCTCTATTCCCACCTTGCTGAGTACCTTTATCATAAATGGGTGTTGTACCTTATCAAAAGCTTTTTCCGCATCTATTGATATGACCATGTGGTTTTTGTCTTTGCTTTTGTTTATTTCGTGTATTACATTTATTGATTTGCGTATATTGAACCATCCTTGCATCCCCGGGATGAATCCCACTTGGTCGTGGTGTATGATCTTTTTGATGTATTGTTGGATGCGATTTGCCAATATTTTGTTGAGGATTTTAGCATCTATGTTCATCAGTGATATTGGCCTGTAATTTTCTTTCTTTGTTGTGTCTCTATCTGGCTTTGGAATTAGGGTGATGCTGGCTTCATAAAAAGAGTTGGGGAGTTTTCCCTCCTTTTGGATTTTTTGGAATAGTCTGTGAAGAATAGGGGTTAGCTCTTCCTTAAAAGCTTTGTAGAATTCTCCTGTGAAACCATCTGGCCCAGGGCTTTTGTGTGATGGGAGTTTTTTGATTACTTCTTCAATTTCATTTGCTGTTATTGGCCTGTTCAGGTTTTCTGCTTCTTTTTCATTGAGTTTTGGAAGATTATATTTTTCTAGAAATTTGTCCATTTCACCCAGGTTTTCAAATTTCTTGGCATACAGTTCCGCATAGTAATTTCTTACAATCCTTTCTATTTCTGTGGTATCAGTTGTAATCTCTCCTCTTTCATTTCTGATTGTGTTTATTTGTGTCCTCTCTCTTCTTTTCTTAATGAGCCTACTTAAAGGTTTGTCTATTTTGTTTATCTTTTCAAAAAACCAACTCCTGGATTCATTGATCTTTAGAATTGTGCTTTTAGTCTCTATGTCATTTAATTCTGCTTTGATCTTGGTTATTTCCTTCCTTCTACTTGCTCTGGGCTGTCTTTGTTGTTGTTCCTCGAGTTCTTGCAGGCGTTGGGTTAGGTTGTTTGTTTGAAATGTTTCTATCCTCTTTAGGTGAGCCTGTATCGCTATGAACTTCCCTCTCAGGACTGCCTTCACTGTGTCCCATAAATTTTGGGTTGTGGTGAGTTCATTTTCATTTGTTTCAAGGAGTTTTTTGATTTCCTCCCTAATTTCAATCTTGACCCATTCATTGTTCAATAGCCTACCATTCAGTCTCCATGATTTTGGGTGTTTTGGGTTTTTTCCTGTGGGGTTGGTTTCCAATTTCAGTCCCTTGTGATCAGAGAAGATGCTTGGTATGATTTCTATTTTCCTGAAGTTGTTGAGACTGGTTTTGTGTCCTATCATGTGATCTATCTTTGAAAATGTTCCATGTGCGTTTGAAAAGAAAGTGTATTTAGTTTCTTTGGGATGGATGGCTCTATATATATCAATTAGGTCCATTTCTTCTAGAGTGTCGTTTAATGCTGCTATATCTTTGTTGATATTTTGTTTGGAAGATCTGTCCATTTTTGACAGTGGGGTGTTAAAATCCCCTACTATAATTGTGTTGCTGTCAATATCTTTCTTGAGGTCCTCTAGGATTTTCTTTATATATTTGGGTGCTCCTGTGTTGGGTGCATATATATTTATGATGTTAATGTCTTCTTGGTGGATTCTTCCCTTGAGTATTATGAAGTGACCTTCTGGGTCTCTCTTTATAGCCTTTTTTTTGAAGTCTATTTTGTCTGATATGAGGATTGCTACCCCGGCTTTTTTTTCATGTCCATTTGCTTGGAAAATTTGTTTCCATCCTTTCACTTTCAGTCTGTGGTGGTCTTTTGTCCTCAGGTGAGTCTCTTGTAGGCAGCATATGTGTGGGTCATGCTTTCTTATCCATTCAGCTATTCTATGTCTCTTAATTGGTGCATTTAATCCATTTACGTTTAAAGTTATTATCGAAAGGTACTTATTCATTGCCATTTATGTACCTGTGTTCCTCTCTGTCTCTCTCTTTTCCTTCCTTTCCTTAAAGCAGCCCTTTTAGTGATTCTTGTAGAGCTGGTTTGGTGGAAGCGTATTCTTTTAGACTTCTTTTGTCTTGGAAGCTCTTTATTTGGCCTTCTATCTTGATTGAGAACCTTGCTGGGTACAGTAGCCTTGGTTGTAGGCCTCTGTTTCTCATTACTTGGAATATTTCTTGCCATCCTCTTCTTGCTTGGAATGTTTCCATTGAGAAGTCAGTAGCCAACCTTATTGGGACCCCCTTGTATGTTACTTCCTTTTCCTCCCTTGCTGCCTTTAGGATTTTCTCTTTGTCTTGGAGGTTTGCCATTTTAATGATGATGTGTCTTGTAGTAGGCCTCTTTGGGTTCCACCTGCTTGGGACTGTCTGGGATTCTTGGATCCATGTGACTTTCTCCTCAACTTAGGAAAATTTTCCGTTATTACTCTTTCAAGTAAGTTTCCTATGCCTTGTTCCTCTTCCTCTCCTTCTGGTATTCCTGTTATTCGGATATTATTATGTTTCCTATTGTCTTGCATTTCTCTTAAATTATCCTCATTTTTTCTGATTCTCTTTTCCCTTCATCCATCTGGGAGATTCTTTGTATCCTGTCTTCAATCTCACTTATGCGATCTTCCGCCATATCGATTCTATTCTTCATACCTTCTACTGTGTTCTTCAGTTCAGAAATTGTATTCTTCATTTCCTCTTGGCCTTTGCTGATGGTTTCTGTTTCCTTTTTCATGTTGGTGTAGTTTGCAGAGAGTTCATTGTAGCTCCCCTGTAGTTTCTGGTAGCTCATTGTAAGCTCTTTGAATTTCCTGATAACCAGTGCTTTGAATTCCACATCTGATTGTTGACTTGCCTCTATTTCATCATTCTTTCTGAGGCTTCCTCCTCTTCTTTCATTTGGGGATTGTTTCTTTGTCTTCCCATTGTTTGTGATACTCTTTTTGTTGTCCTCAGCTTCTTAAATTGATCTGTTCTCATTCCCTTGGTTTATGGTGTGAACTTCTGTGGTAGAATACCTGTGAAATTCAGTGGTGCAGTCTCCTGCAGGTATCTTGGTGTTCTCTGCTTCCACCTACTCCTTTCTGTATTGTGCGTGTGTGATGAGTTGGAAGGGGAGGCAAACTGTTTTATGATAGCAGAAGATTATTTTATGTTATTTAAAGACACAGTTGGCAGAGAAGAAATAGACAATCTTTAGGCTATGTATAGAGTTAATCATGTTCTGCGACCCAGCTTGCCACTTTTAGGAAAGGATGGACATAAGTTAAGTCTCTTGTTTGGAAGGGGGTCTTGTGAGTTGTATCTAGAAAGCAGTGTGGTTGTGGGTGGTCAGATCTGAGGTAAGGTGAGAGTACAAGTTAGTAACTGGGTGTAGCATGTGAGTAAATAGAGTAATAGAATTCAGGCACCTGTAAGGTGGTCTAAAGTCAGAGAGATGTGTTATGAAGTATTACTGTTGTATAGAACAGCTCTTATTTACAATAATATTAGAGCAACACTCACGTGATAGACTCTATGTGGTCTGTCTAAATGGGGGTTATAGAGAGCTTGGGTAGTATGGCAAAGGAAAGCAAGTGAAGTGTAGAAAATTAGCAATACACTGTGGAGGAAAGGGCAGTGGGAACCTGTCAGGTAGTACAATATAACCAGCCAGGATTAAAAAACCTGTACAGAAAGAGGAGGGATACAAAGATATTCTTAAAATAAAAAAAGAAGTAAGAATAATGCAAATAATAATAATAATACACCTAAAAGAAAACTAAGAAACACACAAACAAACAATCCAACACACACATACACACACACACACACACACACAAGTCAGGAGAAAAGAGGAATAAGTGGAAAATTTTGGAAGAACGGAAGGACTAAAACTGGACAAAAAGAAAAAGAAATGAGGGACAGAGTATTGAAAGATAGAGCAACAGTACAGTTTAAAAGATATAAGATTACTTACAAAAGAAGTTGAGATAGAAAAAAAGGGGGGGAAGGGGAAAAACACCCCCCCACACACACATTTAAACAAACAAACAAACAAAAAGCACCCTTCCTTTGTCGGTTTCAAATTGTCCAAACCGGGTTTTCTGGTTGCGGCCTCTCTGACGGCAGGTATGCAGGCGCGCTCCAGCAGGCTGCCGGATTGGGATGTGGGCGCCCACCCACCCTGGGAGGCTGCCTGTTTCCTGCATTATCTGGCACTGTCCTTCTCAGTCCTGTGGTGGGACCCAGGTGTTCCCACCCCTCCCCTGGATGGCTGCTGGGTGGTTGGGCCGTGAGGCAAGCTGCTGTCGCAGAGCCCCTCAGTTCACTTTCCAATGGAGACTTCTCCACAAACCCTGCCTCTCAGCCCAACCTAATCCCAAAAGACTGGCAACGACAGTGTCCTTCTTAAATCCCCAGGGCTGGTAGGCTGGTGGGCTGGTGGGCTGGCGACCAACAAGTCCGCAGTTGGCCCCCTTTACCTTAACAAAAGCCCACAGGTCTCTGGCCGGTATTAACCTGCCTGCTTAGACAGGGTGCGGGGGGAGTCAGTTCTCTACCACGGAGTCTGTTGCCGGCCCACCGGGCGCTGGGCCTCTGGAGTTCCCTCCGTCACAAGCGCCCGGGCCCTGAATTCAGACAAGGCTTCTGTTTCCTACTGATGGTGCCTGCCGATTGCCCACCGCTTCTTGTCCATACTCATGCTCCGCCGGAGGTTGCCCCCCCTGGGCACGCCGCAGCCCGCAGCCCGCAGCCCGCAGCCCGCAGCTCCAGAAGTCCTCACTGGCCTTCTGGAGTCCTGTCTGGTTCCTCTGTCACACTCTCTGGTCTCTTATTTGCATTAATCTTGGGGGAATTGTTGGTTGATTAAGCTGTTCTTTGGTAGATCCACCCGGATTTTCTACCGGATGCACAGGAGCTGGGTTCCCTCCTTGCTACTCTGTCGCCATCTTAATAGTCTCTCTCTAAATTTTTAAATTATTTACTATTTTAAGATAAGAAAATCTGGCTATCAAAAAGAACATTAATTTTTGTCTTTAGTGGCTCTATATAGATTTGAATGCACTCCAAAGTATTCTGCCATCTGGTGCAACTGATTAACCCCAAGAATAGTCAGAGAAAGAACGAAAGAAGAGCGATCGGTAGGAATAAAGAGGCACGCACTTGGTTCATCAAAATATCAGCTGCCACTAGACTTTGCTGTGCATTTCCATGAGCACATGTCAAAAAGGTGACCTGAAGTGGGTATGTCCCTCAGACTCTTGGCTCATCCACTGCACTACACCTAGTCTGTTGCGCGTTGAATGTCTGCTGGAAGACCACACAGCAGTGTCTGTATGCCTGCACACAAATTATAAACGGATTGTTTTAAAGACCATCAATCTTGTCATTGCAAGACAATGTTCTTCACCTCTACTCTCACAACATCACTCCCCAAAAGGAGAGGAAGAACCAGAAAGGAGTGGAAGCATGGAGAGGAAATGAGAGCAAGGTAAGTGGAATTTCTTCTTTAGGATGAGAGTGTTTTCGGTGCTGCTGTAGGAGTCTCTCATGCCACTTACATTTCCACTTTAGCTACAGTTTCTGCCACAGGCCTTAGGCCATGTGAGACAAAACAGCCAAACCCCATGGGAAGCCATGTTGTGATGAGACAAAGTAACACTCAGACTCTGAGACAGCTGATGTCATGAATTCAAAGTCTGAGACATTTAGCAGGAGACCTAGTATTGCAATCCACTTACAGAGTTGTTGGGAAAAAATGAACTAAAACTATGAGTATTTATATTCTGCAAGGTAACTTAAACCTATGCATGTAGGCCCTGACTGGTGTAGCTCAGTGGATTGAGCGAGGGCCTGCAAACCAGAGGATCGCGGTTCAATCCCCAGTTAGGGCACATGCCTGGGTTGCAGGCCAGTTCCCTGCAGGCCAACTTCCAGCGAGGGACGCACGAAAGGCAACCATATATTGATGTTTCTCTCCCTCTTCTTCCCCTCTAGAGATAAATAAATAAATAAATAAAATCTTAAATAAAAGATAAAAAAACATATGCCATGTAAATCATATTATATTTATTGAGAGGTTGCAATGCTTTTGCTTGAAGTAATATTTTCTTGATCATTAAATTAAGAACAACTTTTTTGTGTTCCATAGTTGTTCAAAGCTGGGTTAAAAATATGGTTTTAGCAGATGTAAAATTAAAAAATAACGCTACATGACACATCCAACCCAAATTAGATTCTTAATTTTGGAAAATTTGCTTTACCATGCTAAGCCTCAGTTTTAGTGAAGATTCAATTAAAGTGTTTTAAAAAACAGCCAAATGGTAGACCTAAAGTACTTAATACAATTGAATACTATATCATTACGATATTTTAGAAGAGATTAATACTAGTAATAACCCACATGGGTCTTATCACATTCTTTAAAAACTTCCAGTGCAAAGTGCAGAATTAGATGTAAGGTTGGGACTTATAAACTCAGCAAATATTGTTTATTTCTTCTTGTACCTACCAAAAATGACAAAAACAATCTCAATAATATATTCGTTTCTCTATACAGCAGATCCTTTTCCTGGCCTCTCCAAGGGCAATGTTATAAACAAAAGTAATGCTATTTCAAGGAGTTTAAATGTAATAAAACTTGGATAGGAAAATGAAAATGTAGGCATCATATTTTTGAGTAGAAGAATCTTATACATAGTCATTCTCTGTGTGACCTTTCTTAAGAGGAAAAATAATTGTTTGGTTGAATCCTTGAATTATTTTAGCTGTATTTTGGACATGAATCTGCTCTTAATGATCTTAGAATCTGTCCGGTTCACCGGCCCCCAAACCAGGCCGTCCTGGAATTCTGTATGAATTCACATCCAAGACACGCTAGACTAGCGCGTCTGCTTTAGTAACTGTTTTTCTTTCAGCATGGTTAGGGTTATATGAGAGTTGTTTTCTCATTCCAGATGGTCGACTGTGTTTTGCATTATGATTTCATGATTTATGTTAGTTAATACACTTTCAAGCTATGGTCTAGGTTATTCTTTTAAAAATTTTCCACCTATAGGTTATTCAGAAATTGAGATACTGAGTTAGTGATCATCCTATGTGCTCACGGTTAGCATGATGGCCTTGTCAGCATGATGAGCACTGTAAAACCTCCTGCCAGTCCCACGAGACAGCTTTTGGAAGCTGTCAGGCTGAGCGCAGAAAATCGTTTTGTTTGCTATATGGAATTCCTGCGATCGCTGGCTACATCCGCGGGCGGCGGAGTGTGTGCTGGCATTGGCCTGCCCTCCCGGGTGCAATGTCTGGGGCGCTGCTGCCATTTGTGTGCCTGAAATAGAATGGACCCAGTTCCAAGTGGCATGATTGGTACGGGCAGTGCGAGTCTATTAGAGACACCGAGGTTTGCCCTGGGTCCTGAAAGAACTAGAGAACTATTGCTTAAGTCTTAAACAATCTTTACTGTTGTGTGAGGCAATGAGGTCTATAGCATCCATTTTATGCTAGAGCAAGAAGCAGATTGCAGCAGCAGCATGTGTGCGGATGGCATGATTGAAACTACCCAAACACGGCTTAATGTGGCATTGCTAAAACAACCAAACAAATGTATTTATATCAGTAAGTGCATGTTTAGGTAATTTAATATTAGGTTTTATATGCATTTAGTATATTTCCATTATATGAAAATGATCCTGTATCTTGCTAATGATTTTCAAAATTCGATATTGAGATGCTTTTCTTTGGCACAAGATGGCACTTTAACTTCAGAGATCCAATGTAGTTTCCAGGAGCCTTGCAAAAGGAAAACACTTGGCTCACCCTCTGAAAGCAGAAACCAGTTAGAAATAGGCAAAGAAAAGCAGAGAATAGCTTTGTCATAGAAAAGGTGTTTTCATTATGATGCAAGAGAGGGTAGGCAGGACAGAAAAACAGACGCAAGCATCTTTTGTTTCATGAGTTTGAAATTTGAAGGGTAAGTTAATGTTATTTCATATGTGAACAAAGAATACTTCATTTTCTTTTTAAAACTCATGTAGTCCCTTATCAATAGGACTTTCTTGAAACATGTCTAGGCTACTCTATTGAGAATAAAAATCTCATATATTATCATTGTATTTTGTTACTTGGTGAGGTACTTGGAGTCATACTGCCACCACTGCTGTGGCTGTTCTTGGTTTGAGTGTGTCTTTTTTCTTTTTTACAAGGAATGATGATTTTTGTCCCTAGTTGGTTGCTCTGGGAGTGGACTGTCCTTATTTACCTGCATGGCAGTACTTCTGTATGAGTGTGCTCTATAGATATCTCTATTGTCTAATGCTATTTAGGAATCCCCGTGGGACGGAGCATCGACTTGTGCTGAATTCAAGATGCATGAGCTTGTCGAATCACTCTTGCCCTTCTCATCTGCATAGTTATCTGAAAGCATTATTAGCTCTTCGAGTTCTTGGCTCTCATTTTATCGAATGGTTTCAGACATGATACTTAAAATCTTTGGGATGAATGTGTCCTACTGCTGTGCCCAATAATATCCATAATAGAATAAATTATCCATTATGAAAATAGTAGAGCCAAAAATGGCTAAGAACCTAGCATAATTGGATTTTCATAAAATATACACTATTTTGCTTCATTTGCTTTTAAGAAGCACAAGAAACAAAATAATAGTATTTATTTAACAATATGTAGCAATCACAACAAAAATAACACCAGTTTTTATTTATAGGGTACATAAAAGGTGTACCGAGCATTTTCATATGTATCTTTTCTTTCTTTCAAGAAATTTTACAGCTATAGTTGTCAATCCTTAATTGCAACAACGGAATTTATGCTTGTAAATTTAAGTATGTGGTGGTGTGTTATAATATCTCATGGACTCCTGCATGGCTGGGAAAGTGAGGCAAGGATGTTACACCCAGGAGAGAGTGGTCAGCAAATCTGCCCACCACACTGCGGGCTTGTCAGCAGCTGCTGCTTGGGACCGATCATTGTGTGCACACATTGGGCCACTCTGGAAGAAGCAGATACCTTTGCCACCCTGCTTGCCAAGTGATTCTCCCACAGCCACACTTAAGAAAGTCAACTGAGTTTGGAAAAGCTTAAATTATATGGCTGCTAAAAGGGAATCTGAGAAACATAGTTTTTTTTTTCTTTTTCTCCCTTGGCAAAGTAGGTGCACAGTATGTGAAGTGTAACAATATGGAGAGATGTTTCAAAAGGTTTGGGGAAGATGTGAACTCCAGGTGGTCAAAAAAAGGTTTTGTTATTCTGTTGTTTCAGGTGAAAATAATTGAAACTCAGAAATTCTGAAGTCCAGTTCTTATGAAGAACAAATTTGCCCTGCAATTGTTAATATATTCAAAATTAAAATACTTTAATATTCAAATTATCTGTATTGTTAAAACCTCTTGAGAAATCTCAGCACTAACCGAGCTTACATCCATGTATTAGAAACATTCATTCTAAAATGTGAAACCTCGGTTTCATTTTAGTAGAGAGATTCTCATTATGTATATCTATCCCTAAGGCTAGGAGAATTTCTGGCATGAAGGCAAAATCAGTTGGCTTGAGCAGAGGCAAAAAAATAAAAAATCAAATTTCTTGCCAAAATAAATATTAGCCCTGGTGTTTCAGAAGGAATTTTTATTTTAGGAAAATAATTATTTGGTAGTATATCTTGTAGAGAGAAAAAACAATAGCCTAAAGTATGAACATTTTTAATTCAAACACTCTCCAGTGCTACTTTTGGTTAATTATATCTAAATACAAAATTGTTGCTATCTTTTTTCATGATTTCTTTGCTACCGCATACAAGAATACTCACTCTAATCTTCCTCTCCCTTCCTGGCTTTGTCTGTGAAGCCATGTGCTTTCTCTCACATTCTTTTTTGTGTCCCGGTAGTGGTTTTATAGTCAGTGTAAGCAACAGCCCGGAAATTCCACCTTGGATATAGTCAGACCTCATTAAAATCTAAAGTTTCAGAAGTATATGGCAATATCTTTTGTAGACACTTCTACATCTGCTTATTTCTTAAATATGGAATTTTTATCATTAGCAGAAACCTAATCCAACACATTTATATGAAATAGAAATGCTTTGATTCATGAGGCTGGGGACAACGTGGTAGAGCTCAGAGTGTATAAAAGAACCGCAAGGATTGCAACCAGGGTCTCAGTGCGACCAACGCCTTTGCTGTCTCTGCTTGGATTCACTTTGTATGCAGTCTCTGTCCACAGGGCAGAGACAGTGACACGTGGCAGTGACAGTTTCCTATCACTCAGGTGAGTTGCCCTAGAGGGATAAGAGTGTCTTACTCCTAGCAAGCAGATTATGGACCTCAGAAAATCGTGTGTTTGAAGATATTTGGGGTATTTCCCAATGGAGCTATAATAATTATCAGCAGTCTGGGGACTAGAATTTTGGGGGCTTGTGTTAGATGACCATCCTGGGAAATGAACACTGTGACTGACAACCCCATTAGGACCACAAGAAATGAGGAAAATATTCCCAAAGGGAAGACCTCCATAGAATGCAAGCAGAATGAGACCACCACAGTGTTCCCCAACATGCTGCCCTGTGCTCTCATTCTACATTCCGACGAGTCTTCTCATGCCATTGAGTACATGCTTTGATGACTCCAGTGCCTTTATCACCTCAGCAAGTAGTTTAGTTTGTTCCCATGGTTTCTAGGGAAAGAGTTTATAAGGAACAGAGGTAAGCCATGTGGGATACAGCAATTGAATATCCACTAGGTGAAAGAAAACATCAGAAGTGGTGAGAATGACTTCTATTGCTGTATTTCTCTAATGCTTAAGTCTCCATGAATTTAAGGTAAGTTTAGGTATAACCATTTTATCACTCCCTTTGCCACTGAGAATCACAGGATTATATCTTCTTTAGGCTTCTACAGCACTGGTTTTATGATCACATACAAGGAAGATGGAAAAAATGTAAAGTTCTTAGTATTTGTGATGTCTAGTTCTTTTCCTTCCCTACCTATATAAGGCTGATCAAGTTAAACAGTGCATAAAACTAAGATCCAAAATGAAGTTTTAAAAACAGATAAATGATTGTACCCTTCCCCCTTACCTATAGTAACACGAGATACTTCTTGTGAATGTGTCTTATTAGGATTGGTGTCCTATCATGTAGAAATGGTGGGAAACGATGTTCCAGGATGCCTTCTCAGTGCCTACCAGGGGTTTCCTACCTGTGTCCCATGAGCGGTGTGTGGCTCAGAATGGCTATGAATGCAGCCCAACACAAAATTGTAAATTCACTTAAAATATGAGATTTTTTATGATTACATGTCTTAATGTATATAATGTGTGGCCCAAAGCAACTCTTCTTCCAGTGTGGCCCAGAGACACCAAAAGGTTGGACACCCCTGCCCTAGATGATATATGGTGGCCATAAAAATTAATTTAGGAGTACCAAAAGAGGAGAGTCTGAGTCAGATTCTGAGATCAACAGAAGACACCCATCAATTCAGCATGATTAAGGGTTTGAATGGGTTTATGCTGATATTTGACCCGGAGAATACATACGTTCTCAGATTATGCAAGAAGTAAAGGTTCTGGATGCCCTTTCTGGATTTTTTTTCACAGGGAAAGGGTGGATGGAGTAAGCCTAAAAATAACCTTCTCCTACACACTTACTAGATACATAATCTTATCAGCACATTTTCACTTTTCTGTACACACCATTCACACACACGCCCCCGATTTGGGATGTTCCAAGGTGTCAGTGTTCAGTAGTTGGTCAGTATTTCACAGACACAGCTTGGATCATGATTGAACATAAGCTGGTTAATCATTTCTGTCCACAGGGGAAACCCATAGGTGTTGCATGGACAATAACTAATGAGATGCATCTTCAGGTTAAACACTTTTCGTGATCATTGGTTCTTTGAGAACCTGGTATATAGCCCAACAGTGACATTGATCAAACTTTTATGTCCATTGCCTGTGCATCCGTATCTGCCACTACCTTATAATACACATTTTCAAAACAGCTTTATATTAGAAGGCAAATATAAATTTGAAGATTATATGGAAAATAGTAGGCTTCTGTTAGAAACCTAAGAATGAGCTATTGTGCCTTGTCAAGTATCACTTAGCATAATATCTAGACCCAAGTAGCATGTTAGTAAATGTTTATTAAATAAGCACATAATTTTTATCAATAAGATCATGAGCATTCTCAGAGTCAACCTAGTGAGTTCTTTGTGTCTTTTTGCATTTTTTGGCTGACAAAATACCACTTATTCATTCCCTTAAGTGGATTGAAGTGAAAACATCTTCAAGTGACTCTCAGACTGAGTTGTAATAATCATCAGGATTATTACAATAATATTCTGATTCTGCCACTTCCACACTCATGGTCAAATTGTGCTTTTCCTGCCCCTTGGTATGTGCATGAGGGCCTGGGACTGGTTTTAACCATGAGATGAGTGGAAGTGATGTGTGTCATTTCCAAGTGGTGGCACTAAGAGCTGGAGCTTGATTTACCACATTGGCGTCTAAGTTGAAGTAAACTTTACTGTAGAAACCATGGAAATGAGATAACTAATTACTAAAGAACATCACTGGCAAATATTCAATTATGAGTAAGACTTAGAGAAATAGATGTTTTAGACATAGCCAGTATTTATTAAATTCACAATCAAAAATCTGAAATTACGTACAGACATATTTTGTCCTTAGTTATGGGACTTAAGCTATACTTAAGGTCACAATAGCTTCTTCTTCTAGCTGTTGAGTGTTATGTTTACCTTCTTAGAATAACCTAAAATTCTTGCCAGATTATAAATGATCACTTCATTATTTGTAATATTTCCATTAGTCATCACCTATAAGCTGTTGCAGTGATTCCTTATATTTATACTTTGCTTTGTAAGAGTTTTCTGTCTTTTGCTGTCTTTCTGCTTCTTTCCACCCAAGAACAACAGGGACACATCTCTTTCTCAGGATTTTTCTTCAATTCCGCAGCCTTCCACAGCAAAGAAAAATCAGATATCAGTACAATTTAAAGCATAGGCGATTTCTAGTGTATCTTTTCATTAAGGCCTCTCCTGATTACTCTTTATTTTTACAAACAAGATATTTTTTTTCATAAGGAAGTTGGTGATATTTAGTCTACTCATTTTTAATTCCCATGTGAGATATGTTTGAAGATTTTTCATAAAACCTAATACTTTGCTCACTTTTGTGTGAGTACGAAAAAAGACCTCGTGATCACAGGGATTTTTTAAAAAGAACGTCCTGGTCAACATGAAGTTACAACATTTGTTCTTCCAAAGTTAATTTTATATCCTTGATTAGGCAAACCAAGAAGACCTCAGCAATCTATTTCCAGGAACCGTATACACAGTTAGCTTCTCTGCAGCAGATCAGAATTCAATTTTTTTCTTTTCCAGGGCTGTTAGACAAAATTTCTGTTCCAATTGTGCCATGCCATTTATTTTCTGTTTCCATAACAACAAAGTTAGAGATAGAGCCTGAAAACTGGGGCAAAGTTTGATCTCTTAATTTTTTGAATGGTGACATGATTATTAAGAAGATAATGAAAGGATCTTGGAGAAGAATTATAAAGTGTTGTAGAGAGTAATTCAAGACTGATAGCCTTTAACATAATTTGTTGGATAGCTCCCCAAACCACTCCCTAATTTCATGATTCATTAGAAAGATTCAGCATATATTCATGGTAGAAATTTCTTCCAGTGAAAGGATACAAAACAAAAGCAGCAAAGATAAAAGGCACAGAGGAGTAAAGTCCCCTGGAACCCAGTCACAAGCTTCCAAGAGTTCTCTCCCAGTGGAGTTACACAAGATGTGTTTAATTCTTCAGTGACAAGTTGTGACACCACCAGCGAATTGTCTTCTACCAGGGAAACTCAGTGCCTAAATCTGTAGGAGGCTGTGTAGGCACTTTTGGCCTCTCATGTACCAGACTCCCAGAAGGAAAGTGTCAGAATTCATCACGTTACTTGCACAGTTTACACAAAGTGAAACACTCTTGTCCTGTCATTGTGAGTACCTGTTCACCAATCATGTTCCCAGGCACAAGCCAAGGGCCCATCCTTGCAGCAGGACTGTGAACAGCATCAATCTCGGGCCTGTTGTGTCGACTCTTTTCTGTGCATGTGTGTCCCTTGCCGTACCCACATCTCTCTTTATTTATTTCCTGTTATGTTTGAATCGATTTGCCCTAAATTATTATTTTTCTAATTACTACCTCAACTTCTTTCTATTCCTAAAATATACCTTCTGGGTACAAGGTATCTTTTATGGGTGATAAAAATGTTCTGGAATTAGTGGTGATCACTGTGCAACTTTTAAAAAATGCTAAAAACCACTGAATGGCACACCTTAAACAGGTGAGTTTAATTGTATGTGAAATATATATTAAACATTTTTTAAAAGATACTTTTCTTTCCAATCTATTTTTTAAAAGTTTCCTTGATTGGTTGGTTGTTTTAGCAGTCTTTTTTTTTAAATAACTGGACCATTTAGTTCTCCTCGTTTCAGATTAAATGTTTTCTGGTCTGAAATGTTTCAGAAAGGTATTCATGAAAGCTTGACAGCAGCTGATACCTTATTTTTGGCACATATTTTATATTTCATAAAGAAAGTTTATATACATTATTTAACTTCATCTCTCAGTCTCCCTGTTCATTAGGCAATTGGAGGATCAAACATATAGTATAACTATTTATTAATATAATAGTTTCTTCAAAGGGCATGACTAGAAAATTGTCATTTAGCAAGGGCATCATAGCCTGATGTCAGGACAGGCCTCTGGCTGTCTACAGATTTGTGTGAATTGCTTTGAGAAAGCAATTTAGGTTTTTCCCAGGTGGGGACAAGGAATAGTTATCTGGGCTGCTGAAAAAGGCACAAAGTCCTCTGTTATTGTTCTGGTTATTAATTGCTGCATAATAAATTACCCCCAAACATAGTGGCTTAAAATGAAAGCCACGTTATATTAGCTCACAGTTTTTGTGGATCAGGCGTTTGGAAAGGGCTTGACGGGGTGAAACATCTGCTCCACGTGGCATGACAGAATGAACTTGGCGTTATTCAGTGCACACTGCTTGTCTAGACTAGAAGGTCTCTTTCAGTTTCATCCAAATGCTTGGCATCTTGGTCAAGATGCAGAAAGACTGGGTTCAGGTGAGCCCTTCTTTCTCTGTATGTAGTATCAGGACCCCTCCATCAGGGTAGTCAGACATTTTATATGTACTTTAAAGTTCCAAAAGACCAAAACTGAAGCCTTTTGGTCCTCTTGAAGGCTTCACCCAGAGACTCATAGTGTTATTTTGGTCATTCTGTAAAGGTCAAAGCCATCCCTGCCAGCTTAGACACAGGGAAAAAGACAGCCACTACCTCTCAATGCAAAAGGTATCAAAAAATGCGGGGTCCTACTAACTTTGCCTCAGTCACTCACAGAGGATTTTGTGGCTTGGATCACATTTGCCTTTGGTGTGGAATCTCAATGGCTTCTTCTTGCTCCTCAAATATTCAACGTAGCCCAAGGCTTGATAGTTGAAGACTTTTCTAGAATATTCTTCCTTGGTAAGTAAAACAGCAGAAACTGGCTTTGAAATCTTCCTGCACAATTGTTAAAATAAGCACTTCAGACTCCCCAGTGCTGACCTTAACTGTTGCCCCCAACCAGTTATCAACAAGCATTAATGCCAATCCTTAAGTAAAAATTTAGAATAAACAATACAGTGGATTTTTGGCTTATAGCTTGGTTAAAAATTGAAAATTTATCAAAGACCGGATAAAATATATCTACTGCATCAAGGAGCTGCCCTCTCTGTAGTAACTCAGGGATTAGTTTAGGGCATGACCTTTCTGGAGCCCTAGAGTAGATGAGATGGAAGATGAATATATGTTAAAGAAAAGAGTGCAGGGAGTAAAGTGAACTACAGAGATTTAGATTTATGAAAATGTGAATTCCAGGTTAAAAAAATACAGTGTTCAGGAGAAGCATCTGTGTAGGAAATTGTTTAGAAAGAACAGCATAATGAAAAAAAAACGAATTTCATTTACTTTTACCTATGACATCCTTGGCTATGATCTGAGGTAAAATATTATGACTTAGTTTAAATATTTACATTCTCCAGAATCACAAATAATAAATGGGGATACAATTATTGGTTCTGCCCTATCTAATAAGTTTAGAAAGCGTCAGAATCAAGGATTGTTTTTGAGTCATTGATAAAACTGGTCTTTGTCTATAAAATAGTGTATGTATTATGAAAATATTGCTCCATATTGATTTGTTATATAATTTACTATATATGTATTATGTAGTAAATTATACAGTGTTTCATATATATGTATATATGTATATATGAAACACTGTATAATTTACTACATAATACATATATAGTGCAAGGACTTGTAAAATCTAATTGAAATTGGAAATTTACAATGATTATATCATAGTAGCATAAATCATTATCTTTCCTTTCATCTTTTTTTATCTTCCTTTTTATTTTTAGAATAGAATTAGCCTTTTAAAAATATCTGACCTTTTTCAAACAGTTTCCTGTGCGTTAGAGAGACCAGACTCCATGGCGGATGTCTGGGGCTGTGAAGCGTGCAGTTGCCTAAGGTGGCAGAATTACTCTGACGTAGTGTCTGTTGGCATTTAAAAATAAACATTGTCACGTAGGAAAAAGTGAAAAAAATAGCTCCCCGTGCTGCACTTCCAGCTGCCTTCCAGTTTGCTGTCCAAAGGATCTGCCTGAGGTGGATACGCTGACTAGGTTTTAGGGACCTTTGTATGCGTTCCTTACTGTGAAGCGGAATGGAAGCTGGCTGCTTCTCATGGTCTGAATTTCTGGGCAAAGTTATTAACTCTCAACTTTTTCTCCCAGGAGCCATGATAGGGAGAAAATAAATACAGCACATTTTTCGACATGCAGCATATTGTAGACTACAGTTTCCACACCTTTCTCTGTAAATCCTTACGAATCTATGACAATACAAACTTTCGTGAAAAGTTTTCCTTCATGGTTTATCCAGGTCTTACCCTACTCAGATTCTATTACACCGTTCTGCTTCATGCCCCCTGTACCACTCTTAACAGAGTTTTATCTCGACCCTGTTCCAAATTCTAGCAGGCTACCGAGCTATTATTTCATGTACATTTTTGGTAGTTGGTTATCAGGAAAGCAAGGATGCAGGCATGGCCTTTTTCTAAGAAACTTACTGTACATTTGGAAACAAACAGTTTCTGAGCTAAAAAATATTGATACATTCAAAAGACAATTAAAATCCTGTTCACCACAATAATTATATATGTACACTAAGATATAATAAAAATAATGGACTGAGTGTTAAGAATCTCTGAGTATGTGTACAGTCTAACATCAGTCTCATATAATGGTGAATAATTGATGTTATGAAAGATGAAGCTGAGGTTAATAAATGTTTAAAAGCTCTGTAGAATGTGTGGTCTTATTTTCATGATCCCTAGTCAAAAGATCATCAGGGTAATTAATTATAAGTGTTTAGAATGTAAATATAAATTTCAGTGTTGCAATATACTACTTTAGACTAAATGTTGAGTTTATGGGGAGGTACTTGAGGATAGAAGCAATACCACTTCTTTGAATCTACTCTCCCTGTTCTCTTGAGCTACCCACATCTGCAAAAGCCAAGTTCCAAGAGTATTGCAAAACTTCAGTTCAATTTCAGGCATATGTCAATATAAGAAATAGCTAGTCAAAAAATCAGTCAATGACCTTATGATTTCTGGAATGTATCAGTCATCTTTATAAATGCAGATAATGTTGCTTATTGAGGAAGCCAATTTGATATAAAATAAGAGGGACTGGAAAGCAGATACAAGCTCCCAGGAGATGGAATTGGACAATGTAAAAATATCCATCTGAATGCCAAAAATACAGAGTTGAAAATCCATAGATAACTTAAAAACACAAAGATAAGGATGTCCAACATTCTGCACTGGCTTTCAAAAATTCTAATATCTATCAATATACCTATAGCTATAGCTGTATCATCTATATCTATCTATATAGATAAGTAGGCATATATATATAAATATATCTATATATATTTATATAAATATATGCAAACCTATCTATCTATCCATACAGTCACTTGTGCCAAGCACTAGTGATGAAGTAGTAAGATATCTTTTGGTTCATACTCTCATGGGAGACACAGACAGTGAATATATGGAGAGACAAATTATAACTTTATGTATAAAACAAAAACATTTTTCTTAAACAATAGGAGATTTTTTTCCACTTAAGTATGAAATGCTCACTAATGTTGAGAATATCATGGATCCATTGCCCTTAGGCATAAAGTTGCACACATCTGTTTCTAACCCCTTGTGCAGAATTCTGCTGTGTCACCAGGCCAGGGTACCCCAGTGCTGGTGAGTTGATTGACTATAACTGACTCAAGACTGAAGATTTAACATCACTGGTTAAATCTACAAATAATTAAATTTTCTCATGGACAAAATTATAATGTATGATTGTAGGCTTTACAAGCCATTTTTCTTTTTCCTATCCTGCTTCTTATATTATTCATCATCTCTTTTCATTGCATTAGCAATATTCATTTCTATTATTACCAAGAATAAGTGGCCTACTCATAATCTTATACATTGAGAAAATATTTAATCTTTGCTATTAAAATTCCACATAGACATTGTAGCCTTCTACCGAAAATTAATTTCTAAGAATTTTGTTAAGGTCAACACTGTTGTTCGATTATTTAAATAATCATCTTCACCCTGATAAATTGTTCTAAGGTGCAAGTTGAAATAACATACTGCCTCTGTTAATGACCTTTACCTCTACTTAAGTTGGTAAGGTAATGGGTTTGAGGGATTCTATGTTATAACTATCATGTAGGTTAATAAATTTAATCCAATTATGACAAAATATTTGTATTTATTCCTTAATATTTAGATTTTTAATATTTTCATCATTACACAGTGTTTTCATCTTTCCATTCAGTATGCATGATTAACATTTTCAGCAGAAGTGGAAAAAATTGTCATGGATAAGTTGGTCCTTGTTAAGTCACCTTTCCTTACAAAGTGTGTACAGTAAAATCTCCTTGTGCATAATCATCTCCAGGAACAAGAACCGCTTTACGTTTTTCATTAATTACTCTCAGAGTTTTACTTTGAGTAATCTTGAGGTGCTTGAATCTGGTTTCATAGCTGTCCCAAGGACCTCGTAAGTCACTGGGGCATAGAACTAGCGTATATGCTTCAGGTTCTCTTAAACTGCGATGTACAGATTTTAGGTCAGCCCTGTGGTGGTGCAACTGCTCTTTATATTAGATTCAGACATTTCTATAGCCTACAAATAAATACTTATGCATCCAAGTAATGAAACCATTTGAAATATATGCTTTTAAGTGCTCATGGCTAAAATATACTTGTTTTGTTTTAAATCTTTATTACTAAAATATGCATCTTGAAAGGTTATTTTACTAATACCTTATCAGAATGATTCTGTTTTAATTAAATACTTGCATTTCCTATTCAATCCCTTGCCCACATGTTCCCAGGACTGTGTGTCATGAGCTTCCATTTGCTCTTCTTGATCAGCCCTGGCTCTGCTTCTCTCACTTTTACTTCATTAGCTATGTGACTTGTACCAAATTCGTTAACCTCCTTAGACCTCAATTACTTCATCTGCACGAGGAAAGGTTCAGATTATAAGTCACTTATGCTCTAACCCAATAAGTAAATACTGATGTACTTATGATGAATAGCAGCCTTTTGGTTAATAGAGAAACTGTCTTAGCATTCTGATTCAAAAATTACTTCACTAAAGTAAATTTGGATTAAACGATCACATTCTGACTGCATGTTTTCCTTGGCTATACTATTTTTAGTTTCATAATACCTCAGTAGGTTACAAATTAGGGAATTTAGCAAAGTAGATTAGTTTACTCCCTAAGCGAGGTAATATTTTAATAATCTGAATATATAAAATGTATACATTTATAATTTTTGAATCTAAATAACTGACATGCTCATATAAAACTATTTTGCTGTCATGAGTAATGGAAGTTCTGGAGGAGCCTATTCATTTATCTTCTACTAATCCAGAGACTGAACTTAACAACGGAACAATACATTACAGAACGGGGGGTGGGGGGTGATGAAAATATGCTGAGCACTTCATTGCTCATAAGACTGTATTTAAGAACTTGACTTGGACCTAAAGCTGAAACATTGTGCTCTCTTCCCTAAAATGTGAACATTAGGACCTGCCAAAAAAAAAAAAAAGAATTCTTGGAGCTTATCTTACTCGGACAGAGGCAGACTATTAACTTGTAATGACCTGTCTTGTGGAAGATCCTTTTTTTCATTGTGTATGAGGGGTGACCCCCCAAACTAGAATTTATTTATAAAAATGTGTATTTATTCTTACATGTTTAAACTTCAGTCATGTTTGAAGTATTTTTTTATTTGATGCAGTACATATACTGAGACTTTTTTCCACTGCTTAAAACAGTTTTTGAACTTGTCTATTTTGATGCCTTATAGTGCTTTTGCTGGCTTTTTGTTTTACCTCTTCCACATTAGCAAAATGTTTCCCTTTGAGAAATTTTCTCATCTGGGGAAACAAACAAACAAACAAAACAGGCTTCTCGTGGTAAGACCAGGTGAATAAGGAAGGTGAAATGGGAGCCATTCCATTTTTTGGTCAAAAACTGCTGAAAAATCAACTCAGTGCGGGCAGGTGTGATTGTAAATCACCCATCATGAAATGGGTAAATGCGTTGAAAGAGTCTTCAAAAAAAAAAAAGCCCAACTCAACCTCTCCCAGCAACCTGACAGCTGGTACATTGGTATAGATGGGTTCCTGGAACACTCATCCAGTGTGGGAAGCCTGTACCACAAAGGTCCTGCCCCCCTGGAAGAAATTCAGATTTTGGGGGGAGGTTCCCGTCATACAGAGTAAATCAAGTGGAGAGGGAAAGAAAAAAAAGAAAGAATAGCCACATAACAGATAAAAATTGAGGCTCTAAGAGGACAAGTGGCTTTCCTCAACATAAAATAAAGAAGGTACAAGAATGGCCTCTTTGGTGCTAAAGTTGGTGCCCTTCACTCCCACACTCTCCAGCCCTGTGTCATCACCAGCAGGCATGTCTCACAGGCACAAAACATAGACATGTACCGCCATCTACTCCACAGCCACTAAGCAAGCCTCCACTTTGCACATCAATGCTTCCTAACCCTTTACAAAGAGAGCAAAAATCTCAGTGCGAAACACAACCCAGGAGTCAGAGTGATTGGAGACAGGTGGATAACTAATGTAAAGTCAGATGCTATAGTCAAATAAAGAGCACTGAACTTTGTTGAGGTGATAATCTATGTAAAAATTATATGTATATATGTGTGTGTGTGTATACATATTGCAACACATTTGCATATGGGATTTTGGATATTAAACTAATTCTAACCCTAGTTTGTCTTCTGGTAAGCATTGCTAGAGAATGGGTTGGACCATCCAGAGCACTACTGCAGCTTGAGCAAGAGAATCCTTGGATGTGCCCTGACTTTGACTCTTGCACACCCACCCTGCGCCCCCTAAATGGGTTAGCTACAAGAAATGTGATCTCTTACCAGGGTTGTGAATAGATCAATATGAGGTAGGTGCAGGCTGACCTAGCGTATCAATGAACTAACTGCCTTATTTTCCAGTCTGTTGAACAAGCTGCCTGAGTGAGTGCAGTCAGGTTCCTTTGGAGAGAAAAGTAGTCGCTCCAAGTCAGCCAGAGACCTCACTAGTAGGACAGGCCTATCTGCTGCTTCGCTGGGCTAACAGACTCCCCTCACCTAGTCTGAGTGAATCACACTGTGAGATCCATTATAAACTGAAGCCATGTTCTCATTAAAATATTTTACTATGCAAAGAGTGACTTTATAGAATGGCCAAGATAAAACGAATTTAGAGTGAATTGTATTTCTCAGTGAACAAAGTTGTAGCAAATATGCCTCAGAGCAATGCTGGAGCAAGTATATGTTTCTAAGTTCAGTGGTTTGTTTATTTAATAATTATCTTTAATATATTATAGTATATTTATATCTCACATTTATATTTACATATGTATTATCTATATTATATATTCAATAAACTATCTTGAAATGCTAGATTAAATTATGCACTATATTAATTGTGACAGTGGTTAACCTATATTATCATGTATATAGACTTGCTAGAACTTGGGAAGAATGTTATCTCATAAAATGACTTAACTAGTGTAACCATTGGGAGCAACAGCCACAGCAACAGATACAGAGAAAGGAAGAAAAATGTTTACTCATATATTAGACAAAATAACTGTCTGGTTTTTGTTATTATTCCCTTAATTAAAAAATATATTAACTTGTTTCTCTTGAATGAAAATTAAGAATGTTTGGAATTAAAAAAACCTCAACAAGATGAAGCTAATGGTCAGAGTGAATGTCAACAAGAGCATAAGGAGATGTCAACTTTTAAGTATTCAGTTGCACTTTCAGGGATAGTTTGTACTAGCTTGAATGAAGGAACTGAGATTCATAACAGGCAGGGTCATTAAATTCCTGTTTTGCTGTACTTAGTATTCAGTATTCCTGCCCAGGTTAGAGTCTACAGATGCCTTAAGATATTAAAGGTATCATAAATTGAATTTTCAGAAGTCTACTTATATGGAAAATAGAACTAAAAACTGTGAAATTAAATACATATATTTTTGTATATATTTATTTTAACATTTTTATTTTAAATATATTTTATTGATTATGTCATTACAGTTGTCCCCTTTCCCCCCTTCATTCCCCTCCCTTTAGTTCATGTCCATGTGTCACAAGTTCTCTAGATTCTATATTTCCCATACTATTCTTGCCTTCCCCCCATCTATTTTCTACCTACCATCTATGCTACTTATTCACTGTACCTTCTCCCCCCTTCTCCTCCTCCCACTCCCCTATTGTTAACCCTCCACGTGATCTCCATTTCTGTGGTTCCGCTCCTGATCTAGCTGTCCTCTTGGTTTGCTTTTGTTTTGGGTGTGGTTGTTAATAACTGTGAGTTTGCTGTCCTTTCACTGTTCATATTTTTCATCTTCTTTTTCTTAGATAAGTCCCTTTAACATTTCATGTAATAAGGGCTTGGTGATGATGAACTCCTTGAACTTGACCTTATCTCAGAAGCACTTTATGTGCCCTTCCATTCTAAATGAAAGCTTTGCTGGATAGAGCAATCTTGGCTGTAGGTCTTTGGATTTCATGACTTGGAATACTTCTTTCCAGCCCCTTCTTGCCTGGAAGGTCTCTTTTGAGAAATCCGCTGACAGTCTGATGGGAACTCCTTTGTAGGTAACTGTCTCCTTATCCCTTGCTGCTTCTAGGATTCTCTCCTTCATTTTAATCTTGGTTAATGTAATTATGATGTGCCTTGGTGTGTTCCTTCTTGGGTCCAACTTCTTTGGGACTCTCTAAGCTTCCTGTATTTCCTGGAAGTTTATTTCCTTTGCCAGACTGGGGAAGTTCTCCTTTATTATTTGTTCAAATAAGTTTTCCACTTGTTGCTGTTTCTTTTCCCCTTCTGATATCCCTATAATTCGGATGTTGGAATGTTTAAAGATGTCCTGGAGGTTCCTAAGCCTCTCCTTGTTTTTTTTTGAATTCTTGTTTCTTCATTCTTTTCTGTTTGGTCATTTTTTTTCTTCCTTCTGGTCCACTGCATTGATTTGAGCCCCAGTTTCCTTTCTATCACTATTGGTTTCCTGTGCATTTCCCTTCATTTCACTTAGGTTAGCCTTCATTTTGTTTCTCTAATTCGTGACTAAAATCAACCAGTTTTTGAGCATCCTGAGCAACCAGTATTTTGAACTGTGCATCTGATAGGTTGGCTATCTCTTGGTCATCCAGAAGTATTGGCTCTGGGGCTTTGAGCTATTCTTCTTTTTGAGCCATAATATTTTGGTCTGTTTGCACCTGTTACGTATGAGGGGCGGAGCCTTAGGCATTTACCAGGTGACCCAGTTGCTGGGTTGTGCTGCTGTATGTGGGGGCGGGGTCAGAGAGGGGCAATGGCATTTGTTCTGCTGTCTCTTGGATTTCAGTCCCTTCTGCTGCTTCCTGCAAGTAAATTGGGCCCTTCTGGTTCTGGTTCCCGGGTGTGTGGGCTTGTGCACCCTCCAGGACCTTGTGGGTGTCTCTAACGAACTTTCTGTGAGCCTGGGAGCCTCTCCCTGCATCTCGACCCCAAAAGTTTTTCCAATTGGTGTTTTTAGGCTTTCATTCCCATTGCTGGGACCCTGGTTTACAAGGTCTTTGTCTCACTGCTCATTCCTCTGCCTGGTTTATCTGCACGTGAATGTGTGACCTCGGTCCACTGCCATCTTGCACCCCCACTGGGTCTGCCCGTTGCCACCCCACACTTGGGATCTACCAACCGCTGCCTGGCTGCTTTTTCCTGTGCACCCCCACTCTACCAGCTGCTGACTTCTCCCGTTTTACCATCTGGCTGAATGGTTCATTGTTGTCGGACTTCTGCACAGTTCAATTTTCTGTGTTCTGGTTGTGTTTTTGTGACTAAAACTTTGTTGTCTTTAAACTTGGTTGTGTGAGGAGGCACAGTGTTTCCACCTACGCCTCCATCTTGGCCAAAAGTCCTATATTTTTCTTTTAAATCTCAATAGAAACAAGAAAGCTGAAATGCATAAAATGAGTTCTTATTTTAGTAGACAAATCTTCAAGTCTATTCTTAAGCATTTCTGAGAAGGAAGACTCACTGTTCAGATAGTGCAGCTGTGTACTTAAATACCATTGTTTGAGAAGGTATTAATGATGAATGGCAAGTACAGATGGTCTCTCCCAAGGTTTCATGTATTACCTATAGTATGTATAGTTAATATTTTTGTTACTGTTGCCTAAATGCTTTTGGTTGTTGTTTCATTTTGTGTTTCTTTCTTTTTTTGAGGGGTGATTAGTTGATCTATATATTTAGCAGATTAACTTTTTAGCAGCCACATACTATCACTGATATATATTCAGTATGCTTAACCTCTCCTTTCCTTCCTAATTTTTTCTATCTCCCATTGTTTCAAAAGACACCTATGTTTTTCCCTAATAATTCTACAAATGTCATTTTGTCACTTAAATTAGATTACCAACCTTTTTTATCAATGACTCAATTTTGATCTATATTGTTTGACTATCTAAGGTTCAGTCCAATCCTAGCTCTCTCATCTCTGAAAATATACAGTATGTCTAAATCTATGGCTTATGGCACAATAGGAACATGGTAATAAACAGGGTCTTTTGCTCAGGTGAGTTTTATTTTGAGTTGATGTGACAAATAATTATAAATACAAGAAATAGAGGTCACATTGTCTCTCCCTTCTGAGATGGAAGGCATTCTTTCCCAATTATCCTTTGAGGGAGAGAATCATGTCTCATTTTATCTAAACTCTCTTCCATTTGTAGTGTGTTGGCCAAATGAAAATAATATGTCCCAGAAAAGTGTCACTAGTGCTAGGTGACTAGTGTCACTTAGTCACTAGTCACTTTAGTTAAGAGCCAAAATCTAAAGTTAGTTCTTATTTTTATTAGCAAAAATAAGCAGACATCATAACTTTAGAATATATTATTTCTGCATCTTATTATGGAATTCCACAACCACAGTATTTATTGAGAAAAAAGATTAAGATATGTAGTATTCATTAACAATGTTAAAAATTCGAAGGTTCACAGTACTCCTACATGTATGTCTATTTAAAGAGCTATATTATGGGTTCTTATGAAGCATTACATTAGAGAAGGAGAATTTTGTATTATTCTCCTTCTTGTCATGTTTTGGCTAATAGAATGTGATGCAAGTGACAGTGGGACAGTTCTATGTGTAAGCCTGAAGAAACTAGGGAGCATCTAACCATTTTCTTAGAACTTTGCCATCCCTACAGGAATAAACCCAGGCTAGACTGAGACCATGACCCTCTACCTTGGTAGCCTCAGCTTGATGCCAACTGACTGCTTGCAAGACCAACTGAGCCTGGCCCAGAGCTAAAGAACTACCCAGCTGATCTGCCAGTTTGTGAACCAAACAAATGCTTATTGTTTCAAATCACTAAGCTTTGAGATAACGTGTTATACAACAATAAGACCTTAAAATAACCGGGCACATTCCAAACACACGGTGGGAACACAAGATGATAACCCTTATTAATAATTATACATAATTTTCCTCCATGTGCTACCTTCCACCATTCTGTCTCTGAACATGTCTCCCTTTCTGGTATCTACTACCATTGCCTTAACTATTAATTGAAGTAGTTAACTTTCATATTGTTAAAATTATTGATCAAAGGTAAAATTTTTTAAATGTTAATTAAATGCTTGCGGCAGCAAGCAACAAAGGAGTTTTTGTTTCCCTAAATCTAATCAGGTAACCAGTGAATTAAGCAGAACTCTGAAGCTGGCTTTGAAAGTTGAGAGCACTTGCCAAAGTGAGCTTCGACTTCACGTTTCAGAGCGTCAGAGAAACCAGCACCCGGCAGGCTCATGCAACACAGGGGGTCTAGTAGAAGAGTTTCTCCTAAAAAAATACCATGCGAAAGTCTATATTCTTGAATAAAAGATAAATAAAAAGTAAACCTGCCCACCCCAGCAAGGATACCACAGGTGAATGGAAAGCCCAGGTGGTCCCTTCCTTGGTTTATAATATGAAATAATCTAACTGCTGGTCCCCAAACTCATGAAGATTAGAATTTAATACAGAACTATGGCAGAGAGTACAGACAGTACTGGTCTGCTCAGTTTTGTTGTACACATTTCTTTCAGACAATAGAACATGGTGTTTAATGGATTAGGGGGGACTCTCAAGTTAGTTTTTCTGGATTTGAGTCCTGGTTCTGTTTTTATTTTACCTATGCGATTTATACTAAATTATTTAATCTTTTTGCTTCATCTTCCTTATTTGTCAAATAAGAATTAAGTAAATTATTTTGGATGTGATTAGAGCATTGCCGAACACATAATACATACTAAAAAGTGCTATTTCAAAATATGAAACATGCTACAAATAATATGCATGCCATCATGAAATGAATAGTATTAAATACAGGAAAAAGATTTTGGTGATAGAAACTTGAGTTCTGGATCAACTAGTTCAGTGAATAAGACTTTTAAAAATATTGAACATAAATATGTAAGTGGCTAATATACCGTCTATCAAATTAATTATTTGAAATATTTATATGACAATATTTCAAGGTTTTAAGCATGTCTCTTGAATAAGGTAGTTGTAGCATTTGTATCAAGGGATTTGGATCACATTTACTTGAGAAACAATTCACTATAAGAAATAATCAATTCAAATACTTTTTGCAAGGTAAAAATAGTGTATTTTAAAAACCCAGAGAAATAGTTAAACAGCAAATAGAATGTGATATCAATGGAGAAAATAGTAATTTTAAATGCTGTTCTATCAAAATCCCTTTTTGAAATAAAATAGCACACACATGCATAATGATGGCACAATTAGCAATTTAAATATTGAATTTACTAATACCAAGAAGTAATTAATGAGCTTAGCCCAGAAGCAATAATAGAAGACTTTACAAAGTTATGGAAATTGAAAAATCCAAGTGATTTAGATTCTTTTGGAAGACCATATGTTTGCATTTTAATGCCTCTTGAATATTATACTAGAATGATTTTTGTATCTGTACAAACACACAGGAAATGAGGATCTAAAAGACAATATGAATTAATTATAATTTACTGTTCCACAATTAAATTTAAAGAAACTTATTTCAGAGTTGGCTTTAATAATAATCCTTAAAGAGGATTTAAAAACATTACAAATTCATTATAATGACCAGCTCTTGAGAATAGCTGAGAGAATGTTTTATAGGCAGACACTTCTATTTAAAAAGAGAAACACTTAAGATTATTACTTTTAAAAATCTTACAATTGAGCCAATCGCTGTTTACAATTAGTTGGACATGTAGCAATATGTGAGAACCTAAATACTGATTTAGGTTCATCATACTGATCAAATAAGCTTCTCAGTTTTACTAAACATTAATTTTATTCTAAAATACAGGGTGATGGAAGGAGGAATGATTTCTTATGTAGTTATAACAATAGCAAAATATCATTAAGTTGCTTATAATATACTTGAGTTATCTTAATATTCTTCTTTTTAAGTGCAGTTTATATTATCAAACTGTAAATACTTTTAAAAAATGTAAATGTAGATTAATTTTAATTCTTGATTCTAAATGAATAAAATTAAGTTGTATTGAAACTCTCTGATATCATTGAAAAGAAATTCAATCACTTTGTTTTAATAGCAAAATAAGATACCTGGAAATAGTAAAATGTTATTTGCAATTTAATTTCAAAAAGAATACATATATACCATGAAAACAAATTCACAGAAAACAATATTTTTACAAATACTGACATAAGTGGCATATCTTTCTTTGCTGACAGTTTAGCCTTCAGTTAGGAAAAAGAAATTATTCCATTCCAAGAAATCAGGAAAATTTCAGTCTAGCCCTGAGTCATCTTTTTTTAAATCTAATAATAGTAGCAATATTGTTGAAGGACATTGAGTGCATGCACACACCATTATGCCCATCAGTCAGAACAACTGCTGCTTTTCTAAGTTGAACTCTCGGAATGTCAAAGTTTTTTCAAATTAAATTCCAAATAACAAAGTTACCGTACACAGTGGCGTTTGTTTTTACAACGATTTTTTTGGTTGGTTAAGGGTGACAGGAACATAGCAACATATTCTTTTTCTTTTTAAAAATTGCTGTGGGGAGAAAGAAGTGTATGCTGATTAATAAAAATGTTCAAATAGAACAAAAAATACATTTATTTTAGCTGGACCCTTTCTTTCTATCATGATATGCCATTTGCTTTTGTGTAAAAGCAAATGTGGTAAAGCTTTTATATGTCTATGTAAGTAGGTACATTTATATGTATGTATATTTTATATATACATTATATATATATATATATATAGTTACATATATGCATTTCATCATCAAGTAGAAAAGTTTAGAGATACAAAAACACTCTGGCCTCCTTAAAATATGAGAAAGTTGAATACTAATGAAGATACCAGGTTGGAAAACTACAAGGACTGAAGCACAGGAAAATTTTTTACAGTGAAAATCTAGTGTTCTCCAAGGAAAAGATGTAGAGAGGCAGAGATAATGGTACGTAATAGGAACCAAATAACTTGGGCAGCCAGAAACTAACCTTGATGGTAAGGTGGGATCTGAACCTGGGGATCATTCTTAAGGGTAGGGACATAAAACACCTGTCTTTGGTGGAGGAACAGGGTAGGAGCATAGAAGAGCGCTATGGGAGTTTCTTGGATTGATAAATGAATGCCCCCAAATATTGGTTTAATAGAGTTAGATAAAGCACTGGGAAGTGTTTGGGGGACATCACAGTGATAAACTAAATTGCTCAGAGGAGATCATTAATGGTCCCAGGCATCTTTTGAGTAATCTTCAAGTTTCCCCCATGTAAACCAGGCATAACTAAGCAGAGATTCCAACACACATGTTTAAGTGGGTGAATGTGAAAAAATAGGTTCAAATAGTGTTGTGTATGTGGAAAATGCCTTGTCTAACTCTAGCTAATAATCTGCCAGTAAAAACACATGCTGTGGAGATGCAGGTGGTAGTACCGAAGGAGCAAGTGGAGTGCTCCAGGGAAATGAGCTGGGTCTGGGACAGCAACCTGCAACCCCGTCAGATTTCAAAAATGACAACTCAGAACAAAAAGCCAGAGCATATTCTTTTAAAGACAAAACAGATATTTAAGGAATATGTATTAAAGTATCTTTGTAGTGTGAGAAGGTAATTATAAATTAGTATAATTTTATAAGTAAGTCAGGTTTAAACATTTTTGTTTTTGTAAATTCTTGGGTATATTTTAATTTTTCAAAATTACATTAATGCTATTCTTTTGACCGCATTTTAGACCATTAAATTCATTATATTATGATTTATGTTTAGGACGGGCTTGGGATTCACACACACACACACACACACACACACACACACACACACACACACATATT
Organism: Sturnira hondurensis; assembly: GCF_014824575.4. Classification (NCBI taxonomy): domain Eukaryota; kingdom Metazoa; phylum Chordata; class Mammalia; order Chiroptera; family Phyllostomidae; genus Sturnira; species Sturnira hondurensis. The sequence continues at coordinate 12,524,259 of NW_028077910.1, read as the reverse complement.
TACTAAAGAGCTTTAAACCACCCACTTATATGGTTATTTTCCATAATTTGCTTAACCTGATTTATTTTGTAAATAAATCCTGGGTAGGACTTTTCAACTTGCTCTGATAAGCAACTGACACGAGTTGTATATTTTTCTTTAATGAATAGTATTTTCTTAGGATGTTATTATGAAATGCCGAGATCTGAAGCCTAATCAAGGATGCATTGTAAACAGGTCACACTTAACTACCTTTTATTTTTCCCTTCCCTGTAGTAGAGCAGAGAAAGGAGCGTATGGCCCAGCTGAGCCACGTGAACAGGTATGGAGCTGTCCTAGAACATGGAGTAGGGAGGGCTGGTGTGCTGACTCCTCAGAAACTGCTCAGGGAAGGCTGCCAGCCTCTAGCACAGTGGTCCTAGTTGCCCATAAAAGTCAGCTGGAAAACACTTAAGAATACAAATGTTATGCTCCATCCCTTAAAAGTCTAATTCAATTTTTCTGATGGTAAAAAATCTAATTAAATGAGTCTTTTTGAAAAATTGTTGTTCAAATACAGTTGTCTCCATTTTTCCTCACCCGAGCCATCCCCACTTCCCACCCTGATCCTACCCCCTTGGGGTCCATGAGTTGTTTATACATGTTCTTTGGTGACCCTTTCCCTTCGTTCCCCCATTATCCCCCTCTTCCCTCCCCTCTGGTTACTGTCAGTTTGTTCTTTATTTCAATACCTCTGGTTATATTTTGCTTGTTTGTTTTGTTGATTAGGCTGCACTTATAGGTGAGATCATATGATATTTGTCTTTCACCGCCTGGTTTATTTTGCTTAGTATAAAGCTCTCTAGATCCATCCATGATGTCGCAAAGGGTAGGAGCTCCTTCTTTCTTTCTGCTGTGTAATATTCCATCCTGTAAATGTACCATGATTTTTGATCCTCTCATTTACTGATGGGCACTTAGGTTGCTTCCAGCACTTGGCTATTGTACATTGTGCTGCTATGAACATTGGGGTTTTATAGAACAGACTGCGAGCCTAGTGTTTTCTAATTTTGCCTGGATTATTCTAATGATCAACACAGTTTGAGAACCACAACTCTAGGAGAAGCCCTGCAGGTTGTCCTGTCTGGCAACAAAAGAATACTAGAGTAGCAGTGGTGTAAAGTGATTGGCTGTATGTCCTGGCTTCCCAGACCTGTGTTCAGGGATCTAGATGTCCCATCATGCCTTGGTGAGGGCGGTGAATGTGTGGAGGGTAGGATGTGCTCAGGCAGGGTCTCCATGATAAGGAGCAGTGGTGTGGCAGGTTAGTAGTTAACACCATTAAAGGCCAAGGAACAGGCGGGAAGAGATCCTAGTTTGTAGAACCTTGTCCAAGGTGCCTACCTCCACTTCTCACTCCCAGCCACAGATACAGAATGACACGTGTGGGCCCTGCACACCGACTTAGACACTTTCTCTAGTGCTTCACTAGCCTCCTGTGTGGGAATCTCGATGACAGACACAGTCGACTGTGAGTGTCTGTATTTGTATCTGAAAAGTCAATCCTGACAGAGAGATCGTTAAATCCTGAAAATGCTGAGATTCACAAATTTAAACCTTATTCAATAGTAGCCCTTTTCTGCACAAGGTGGGGGGCTCAGAATAGAGACTAGAAATAAATAACTGCATACTTATTGTACTATATGTATAACTCAGTTGTGTACATCTACCTTCCAAAAATAAAATGATCTTCTATTTCTTTTTTATCCTGGAGTTCGAGGTGATTTTAGATGATAAGACTCAATGTAAACTTGCTGGATTTCAAGTTCTGGTAACTGGGGGAAATTAGTCTGGGGGCTAAAAGCGTGTGTCAGGTGTTCGGATTGCTAGCAACTGAAGTTCTGCTACACAAACCCCAAGTTTCCACGCTTGTAAAATGTGAATGATTGTTATTTTCCAAAATGTTTTTTAAAAACTAAGCATGCGGGTATTTATTAAAAAATACGGTTATGGGTAGTATATAGTATATAAATGTTTAAATTATATTATACAAAATGTTTCTTCTACTTGCCAAAGAATAGAAAATTAACTACTCTGTAGTAGCTGGTAAATTGTTTGAGCTTGCTGTATTTCAACTAGGTAAGATTATAAACCTCAACATGACATCTTATTGGCTATAGGAAAATCTGCAAGGCAACCTTTTATTAGGGTAATCTCTCCTCTCAGTTCCTATCCAATACCCATATATGCCCTCCCTCTCATAATCTTTTTTTAAAAATATGAAAAAATTCCAGTGTAAGTGTTGAATAAATTTATAGCAATATGACCTTCAGCTATTCTGTGGAGGTATATATTCAAACAGAGATAAAACTTAAAAAAAGGCAGGTTTGGCTATTGAAAATAGCTTAATGGGTTTTTCTCTTTTTTCCCTATTTTTTTAAACTGATTTAATTGTTGTTCAAGTACAGTTTTATGTCTTTTACTCCCATCCCAGCCCACCACCCCCACCTCCCTCTCATTTCCACCCCCCTTAGTTTTTGTCCATGTGCTTAATGGGTTTTTTAATGAGATATCTGAGTTGATCATTTCTGTTAGGTATTCAGTAATTATTATTTCCCTAGATCTTGATCAGTAAATCTTAAAAGGGCCTTAAATTTTAAACTAGAATGATTGCTTTGAACTTGAGGGAGGAATAAAGAGGAACTCTTCATAAAGAATTGGTTTAGGTCGAGGGTCTCATGAATGTATCGAATCTGCAATCCCAGAAAACAAGTTCTTTGTTTCAAGTAGCCACAGCTTCCCTGTTGCAGTAATGACAGGGACCTCAGTAATGCTGTCCATTAAAATCCATAAGGGAACCGAGAGAGGGAAGCTGGAGCTAACAGTATTGACAGAATTACTGGCTCTATTCCACTCCACGATGAACACAGAGTTATTCTACTTTCAGGCATTTAGCCTTTCCTTACGATTCGTTGTGTCACTTATCAAATGCAACGGTCTTTCCTTTCAAAGGCAGAAGGAATGCTCTAGCAAGTATTCGCATAGTTGTTTTCCTGATTAGCGACATACCATTTTGCTGTGCACAAGAATTAGATTCAAATATGGATTTGAAACTGGATATTTTCAACATTAGTGCAAAAAATTATGAGGAGGAGAAGAAGTTAAAATTAAATTCTGTTCAGCATTTATTCGAAATATGAACTGACCCTCCCAGATAAAGGAACTAACCCGGTTCAAAATGGGCTTTCAAACAAATCTGTGTTATAATCTGCATATTGAATTAAACTTAATACACCTACAAAATACATTTCATTTCAGACAAAGTTGGCAGTAAAGCTTTTCAGCAAGATACAGAGTAATTTCTAGAGAGCAAAGCAAACTTTAAATGAAAGTAGAGTACAGTGAAGATTATTATTTCCTCATGGTAGAATATGGATTGTGACTATGAAGATTTCATTACTCTTAAAATTTTGGCCTGACGTAGTACTTGCAAATTTCTCAGTGCTTGCCCCAATAACCACAATATTTGATATCTGTACTTGTATTATATTAGCTCATACATGAACACATAATTTTAATACTTCCTAATCTTTGTTTATCAAAGTTGAATTAATTCCTTGTTTCTCTCTAGGGATTCTTTTTTTCGGTGAAAAGATTTGGTAAAGGGTTAATAAATGTAGATAGTCATGACAATACAATTCTCGTTTGCTATTTGTAAATACATTCCCGCATTTACCAAAATAGTGTATTTCACATAAATTATTATATGAGTTAAAGGATATTTGACTCATAAGAGATTCTTGGACATGATTCCATAAAATCTCCTCATTAAATTGATAAGTAATCATAGGCAGAAAGGCGGAGTGACCTTACTGTCACTGATATCATAGAATTTATCCGTGACAACCTCACATCTTTTGGTTTCATACATTCATTTGTATCTGCATTTATTCATTGTTATGTATTTGTTTTGGAAAGTTATTAAGGAGTGGAATATCAATATCACATAGGCCTTGAGAGTCTCTGCATACCCGTTCCTAATCAGATCCCACTCTTTTTTTTTAGAAAGATTTTTATTTATTTACTTTAGAGAGAGGAAAGGAGAGAAGAAGAGAGGGAAATATCAATGTGTGGTTGCCTCTCACACTCTCCCTACTGGAGACCTGGCCCACAACCCTGGTATGTGCCCTGACGGGGAATCCAACAAGGGGTCTTTTGATTTGTAGACCAGCACTCAATCCATGGAGCTACACCAGCCAGGGCAAACCCCACACTTTTTTCTTTTTAAATTTTTAATGTGAACTTTTATTATTATCTGTTATGGTTCATGATATTTTCTCTATTGTATTTTTATTTGTGAAAATCAAGACATTTTATAAGCCCATTAGATGTATGGATTAGAGACATTTTAGCTCCCAGCATCCAAGTTCTGATTTGAATGTTGTTATCTCCTTGCTTTACTTTATAGTTTACTACATATGTATTTATTAGTAGAACACATTGTTAATTTTGCACATTTTGGAAATTTATATAAGCAATATTTTGCATATAGTATTCTTCTGAGACTTATTTTATCACTCAACACTTTATTTTTAAAATGCAACTATAATGTGTAGGATGCAGTCCATTCATTTTTACTGCTGCACAGTATTCTGTTTATAGATACACCACTTCTCATTCTTCCATTCTCCTTTTGATATATATATTTCAATTGTCTCCAGGATCTTGTTATTACAGCACTGTTGGTATGGTCATTCTTGACCCTGTCTTGTGTTAACAGGAATGAGGGCTTCTATAGGTTATACACTCACGGATTTGTTGGCTCAGGGAATGATCTTATTACGTTTTACTAGGCAATGTACAATTGTTTTCCAAAGTGCAGGTTTTCTTCCACCTGCAATGAATGGAAGTTTCTGGTGATTTATAGCTGAACTACTAATTTCATTGTCTAACATTTTAATGTTGCCAGCATGGTGGATTTGCAATGATATCTTGCTGTCATTTTAACTGACATTACTCTGAGTTCTAATGATATTGATCATCTTTTATTTCCTGGCTGTTCATATTGCCTCTTCTGTGGAAAAGAATCTGTGTATTTATTTTTACCTATTCTATTGCTTTATTTCTTATAGAGTTATATGAGTTATTTATTTGCAATACAAATTATTTACTTGGTAATATATGTGGCAAATACATTTTCCTTGGTTTTCTCCTGATCAGTGGCATTTATAAGGACAACCACTTCCATTCTATATAAGTGAAGCATCATGAAATATGTCTTAATTTTTCAAAAATATTATCTACATTTGAAAAGCAAGGTACTTAAGAAAGGAGATAAACTTTCTCTGCAAGAAAGCCTCTATTGGTATCTTAGAGCCAGCTTGAAACTGTTAACATTAAAATGTTTCATTTTACTTTGTGTCCAATGCCTTATATATATTGAGCTTTTAAAATAATGAACAACCCCCGAAAACATAAATGCAAGAATTAGTAGCATGATCCCAAATGAAAACAGCAGCAGATATCCACCTGCCCTTTAGTGCTTCCTTTAAAGGACGATTTTGGCTGCGTCCTATTGCAGTTTTCTGATGAAAGCACATGCCATGGAAGACTGAGGAAATCCGGTTACTGGCAAATGTTTAAATGGAAGATTTCCAGGTTTGCAGAAACCCTTTTCTGGATGAACTTAATTTTTACTTCTTTTTAGTGGTGTACAGGATTTCTCTCCATCTCCATAGACTCCTTGCCCACAACACATGTACACATTCTGAACATTTTCTTTTGTTCAAATACGAAACTTTTACTAACTGTGAATACATTGTTTTCCTTTGGTTTTGAGAGGAAGTTTCCTGGTTTTGAAAGAAAAAGTCTGATCATCATTTCACTTTTTATATTGTAAGTGAAACGTTTTATGCAGAGATGAAATACTGATTTGTATTGTTTTGTGATTTAAAAAAAAGCCACACAGCTGTGAGGGTGTGGTGATTTTCATTCAGTACTTGGCTCACAAGGATTCAAACTATGATCTGAGGTGATAAACTTGAGTGTCCATCTCCCAGTAGCAACCCCTAAAGTTTATTCTTTATCATTTGTTTGTCCCAAACTGAATTAGGAACAGTCTGTCATTTTTGTGTCAAAATATATCTTTCTTTGTAACTAAGACTTTTGAACCAAGTAAAAATATTTTTATAATCATCTCCCTTATCAATAAAACATAGTGTCAGCTGGATTTTAGCATGTTTAGAGAATATTATCCATCATCATGGTTTTGAATTATATTTTGAAGACACGTTTGTCCTGTGAAAACATGGAAAATAATTAGCATAACAATTTTATTCTGCGAATTGGCTATGTGTTATACAATGCTTGGGTGAGAACACAGTTTTTTCCTTATTTGAATGACCTACACCCATACACCTATATTGGCTCCCCCCATATCACCTTGATGGTGTTGAGAAATGATTAAATTTCTTTGAGCCTTATTTTCTAGTCGGTAAAAAGTGTTACCGTGAAACATGATCACAGAGTGCTTTTGACCGTTAAACAGATGATGTGTATGAATAGCTCTGAGAGCAAGAACAGGTCCACATTTGGTATCTGTAGACAGTTATCGTTAACAATTTGCAGGGCAAAATTAGGAACAACCAAACTGTCCATCAGGAAGGTAACACACATCCAAAATATGAGCTACTACCTGCAGTTAAATGGAAGACGTTATTATACGTTAACGTTAGAGACACACAAAAAAATAGGTTAAATAGAAAAGCAGATTAATAGAATAGACTCATAAAAACAAACACACAAAAACTATGTTGTTTTGAATATGTTTCTACCTGGCTAAAACAGTCAAGAACAGAAAGAATGTTAAATTTATTACAGTTGTTTATCGGGTATGTTAATGAAGAAGTGAAACTGGGGGTGAGTGTTAAAGAACTTCGGTTTTCTTGTATAACCTTTGGTTGTTGTTGTTCAACTATGCTTGGGATGATGGGCTCATGATGCACTGTACAGTGATATTTACTGAGTTGCATACTTAAATCTCTATGGTTTTGTAAAATAATGTGACCCCAATATATTCAATTTGAAAAGTTCAAATCAGAAAGTATATGTATGTATATATACAACTAAAGTATGTATATGCATATATACTGATATGTATGTGCATGTATACATTTATATATTATGTTTGTGTATATATGCATATATAAAATATGCAGAAATATGCATAAATAAAAACCTTAGGACAAAATAAAAGATTTGGTGTTAAAACCTGAAATTGATAGTCCTAGAAAAAAAAATTATTATCCTTTCTTCTTGTTTTCCTCGTCGCTCTCTTCTCATTTCCTCTCATGCTTCCTCTCTCCTCAGTGCTTTGGGTTTCTTTTTTACCCCATAATTTTTTTTCCAAAGAGACAGTGTAGATTATTGTTTCTTCACAACATTTAGTAATCTGAATCCATTCCTTTAAACTTTTGTATACTATTTGTTTATGCAGATTTACCACTGTGCATTCTCACATGCTCACCAACAAAATATATCAATATTTCCATTTGACCACACTGATATTGAGAAATTACATGTATTTTGTTTTTATCTCCATCTTCTAAATTAACAGTGAATCTGGACACATAGGAGTTTCCTATATTTATTCATGAGGTTTTTTTTCTGTAAATTGCTCTTTAGCATCTTTGTATAAGTTTTCCTTTTAATTTGAGTATTCCTCCCCATCTGCTTTCAGATCCTTGCTCAAAAGCTGTGTTTTCATGACACACTCTGCATCCTGATTGTCCTATTTCAAATCATGTGTACTGGTCATCTGATCTCTTTATCAGTAATCATTGCTGACTTTACTGTTTATATCAGTATGTCTATATCTCTATGTATTTATTTACAGTTTTGTCTCTTAACTCTGACATGTCAATTCCTCTAGGTCAGAAGGGCAGGGATTTTTGCTTTCCTTTTGGTGATATTACATATTAGGAACTCAGAAATTTGCAGAATCATTAAATAAGTAAATGCTCAAAAAGTATAAATTTATTGCTTTGGTACAGAGCTTTACATAGAATTATAAGCTTGTTTAAATTCAAATAGACAAGAACCTGCAAATTATAATAAAAACAAATAATCACATATAGAAGTAAAACATGAAAATAACTGTAACAGAAATTTTTAGTAGGAAACATGGCAAAAAGGACACTCATATATTGCTGGAATGACCACAAAATATTACATGTTTTTGGAAGGCAATCTTATAACATCTGCTTAATTTTAAACTACTCAGTACACATTTGCTGGACAATTTATTAAAGGTGCATGTCATACTTTATGCTAAATTAACAGAACTATCATTTAAGGTTTTAAATACAGCACGACTTCTAACTTTTAGTCATCGGTATACATTTTTAAATTGTAATAATTTTGATATCTTTTACCCCTGACATGCAGGTAGATATTGGGCAATTCAATTCCTAGAATTTCTGTAACACTGACATGTTCTGATTCTCTGACATTTTCTAAGATCCTAAATAACAGTAAAACTGACTAAAAATGGAGATTTAAAACTGTATAGGTTGTGTGGCATCCTATACAGATATTCAATAGGGCTACTGATAAAAATTTAGGAAAAGCTATAAAAGATAACAAATCCAGAGTAACGTTAGATTCAATACAAAAGAAAATTTCATAAACATGTCCACTTCTCATAAAGACAATATAAGCAATGATACCTCAGACAAAGGTTTAATCTCCAAAATATACAAAGAACTAATACACTCCACTCTAAGAAGACAAGCAGCCCAATTAAAAAATGGGCAAAGGACTTAAACAGACTCTTCTCCAAGGAGGACATACAGAGGATTCAGAGACACATGAAAAGATGCTCAATATCGCTAGCTATCAGAGTGATGCAAATTAAAACCACAATGAGATACCACTTTACACCAATCAGAATGGCCATCATAAACAAAGCAACAAACAACATGTTGAAAAGGTTGTGGTGAAAAGGGGACCCTAGTTCACTGTTGGTGGGAATTGCAGACTGGTACAACCACTATGGAAAATAGTATGTAATTTTCTAAGAAAACTAAAAGGGGACGTGCCTTTTGACCCAGCAATTCCACTCTTAGGAGTATATCCTAAGAACCCTGAAGCACCATTCCAAAAGAACCTATGCACCCCAATGTTCATAGCAGCACAATTTACAATAGCCAAGAGTTGGAAGCAACCTAGGTGCTCATCAGTAAATGACTGGATCCAAAAACTATGGTACATTTACACAATGGAATTCTATGCAGCAGAAAGAAAGAAGGAGCTCCTACCCTTTGCAACATCATGGGTGGAACTGGAAAGCATTATGCTGAGTGAAATAAGCCATGCGGTGAAAGACAAATACCATACGATGTCACCTTTAACAGGAACCTAAACAACAAAACAAACAAGCAAGCAAAATATAACCAAAGACACTGAAATAGGGAACAGGCTGACAGGGACCAGAGGGGCGAGGGGAGAGAATTTCAGGGGAAAAAGGGAAGGATTCACAGGACCAAGTGTAAAGGACACATGGACAACAACTAAGGGGGGTGGAAATGGAAGGGAGGTGGGGAGCTTTGGGGGGGCTGGGATGGGAGTAAAAGATAGAAAACTGTACTTGAACAATAATTAGATAAAAATAAATTTAAAAAACTATATAAGTAGTGATTCAATATTAACACCTTACTTTTTTAAAAAGATTTTACTCATTTACTTTTAGATGGGAAGGAAGGGAGGGATGAAGAGAGGGGGAGAAACATCAGTGTGAGAGAGAAACATGGATTGGTTGCCTATCCCACCCCAGCAACCAAGGAGCTGGCAGGCCAACCAAGTATGTGCTCTGACTGTATCAAACTGGTCCACAGGTAATGCCCAGCCCACTGAGTCACACCAGTCAGGGCAATGTTAACAACTTTCAGTAAAAATGTCAAGTTACTAAAATAAATGTATATTAGCACTTCATTTCTCTTTACTCTATAATTAAAGCTAATCTCTATAATTGTTTCAGCTTTACATTAAACTCATCCTCAGAAAGTAATACATATTTTGGTTTCTGAATCATGTATCTTTGTTCTTATTTCTCAGAATTCTTAAATTCTAGATTTTTCATATGAGCAGGAGTGAACTTCTGGTGTATGTCAAAATGTCAAATAAAAACAATAGTTAATAATAAATCTTCTATGTTAATAACCAACCAATCAATCAACATTAACTTGACAAATATTTCTTTTGGCTCTTTTATCAATACAGTGTGACCTGATTTATATAATTTTATTTACCTAGGAACTATTTCTTCAAACATATTTATATTTAATTAAAATAATGGAGAAACATTTATATTTTTCATAGACTAGGTATGGTATAAATATTACTTTAGGAAAAAATCCATATAAAATGTTTCTATATATTATATGTACATATAATATAAGTTCATTGATTTAAACTCATACTGATTCTTAACTTGGGACTTCTGAGTTTGAAGGACTGTGTTTCATGATCTGTTCTTTGAAACTCCTTCCCCAATAACCCAAGTTTCAGCAGATAATTACTGTTAAATTTATTTTAAATGCAGTTCAAAATTATACACAGTGGCTACTAACACATCTCTAGATTTAAATGTCGCATGAAAAATATTTCAAAAATGGATATGGAATGACTCAAAGGTCTCTCATTCATGGTTTCACTTTCACTTTCTTCTGAAGGAAATAAACTTTTTTTTGTCAAATTTAAGAATGAAAACAACATGTTTGATTTTAATGGAAACATTACTTTATAGAATGATATGAAAAAAAATTCAGCAAATTCATCATTTATACCTCTGTTTTCTTATTTCTCATCATTATCCTAGCATGAAGCCTGAAATAAAATACATTCTCATCTGTCTTTCACTGACAGGCCACTTTAATCACCTGCATGCTGTGCTGGTACGCAATAGATCAGGATGTGTGAACTTGACACTTTCTTTATAAGATATGGCACCTGTTGAAGCTGTGTCTACACAAGTCACAGAAACTATACACTAAAATTGGATCAGGAGCTCTGATTCTGAGAGTTCGCTATAAGATAATTGTATAAAGCTTTGTTCACCTTCAAAAAGGAAATTTCACAAATATTTGTAGTAGAGGGCAATAAACAATAACATGAAACTCACTTTGCTTGGCATTCTGATAATGATGATAAATTAATGGTCTTTTTGGAAGAATTAGAATTGAAGTGATAAGAATCCTATAAGCACCAGCTCTTTTTCTAAAAGTGTAAGGATCTTTCAAGAGATTTTATTTGTTTATTTTTAGACAGAGGGGAAACGAGGGAAAAAGGGAGGAAGAGAAACATCAATGTGTGGTTGCGTCTTGTGTGCCTCCTACTGGGGACCTAGCCCACAACCCAGGCATATGTCCTGACTGGGAATTGAACCGGTAATCCTTTGGTTCTCAGGCAGAAACTCAATCCACTGAGCCACACCAGCCAGGGCTAAAAGTGTAAGGATTTTTAATACTCCATTTACCAAGCTTTATCTTATTGATCACCTATATTCCAGAAGTTCTGAAAGATTCTAGGATGCAAATAAGAACAAGATTTACCCCTGCATTCAGAGAGCTGATAGTCAATCATGCTAGATGTTGGCATAGATATTAAGTTAATTTCAGTTAATTTTTGATTGTTCATTGAGAGTTGAAACATAGTACGTATTCTTGCAAGCATTGGGGAAAGGGAAAAGCATGTTTGTTCCTAAGAACAAAAAAAGCATGTTCCTAAGACCCCCAGTTCCAGGGTCTTAGGAACTGATTATGGAAGGCCTCTTGAGAGAGAAGAATGTTAAAGAGATACCTGAAGAAATTTTTATAAACACGAGTGTAGAGCTTATACATTTCTGAAGTATTTAAATGTGCCTGCATTTGGGACATCTCTTTCCTCTTCTGCCCACTTCTTCAACTCAGAGTTTGCATAGAAGTGACTGTTCAAGTCCTTTGCCCATTTTTAAATTGGGTTAGTTGTCTTCTTAGAGTAGAGTTGTGTGAGTTCTTTGTATATTTTGGAGATTAAATCTTTGTCTGAGGTATCATTGGCAAATATGTTTTCCCTTACAGTTGGTTGTCTTTTTATTTTAATACTGTTTTCTTTAGCTGTGCAGAAGCTTTTTATTTTTTATGAGTGAAATAAGCCAGGCAGTGAAAGACAAATACCATATGATGTCACCTTTAACAGGAACCTAAACAACAAAACAAACAAGCAAGCAAAATATAACCAAACACACTGAAATGGAGAACAGGCTGACAAGGACAAGAGGGGAGAGGAGAGGGAATTTCAGGGGAAAAGAGGAAGGATTCATAGGAACAAGTATAAAGGACACATGGACAAAAACTAACAGGGGTGGAAATGGCAGGCAGGTGGAGAGCACTGGGGGAGGTGGCCTGGGATGGGAGTAAAAGACAGAAAACTGTACTTGAACAATAATTAAATAAATTTTAAAAAATAAAAAATAAGGACTTCCACCAAGATGGAGGCATAAGTGGAAACACTGTGCCTTCTCCCACAACCAAGTTTGAATACAACAAAGGTTTGGAGAACAAAGACACAGCCACAAAACAGAAAATTGAATTATACGGAAGTCCGACAACCTCTAACCATTCAACGGGACAGTAAGAGGGGCGGAGCCAGCAGCAGAGCAGGGTCGGGCAGGAAAGATCCCCAGACCCAGGCGCGCAGGTAGCCCGGACGCAGTCAGGGTGTGGGGCAGACTGACCAGGGTTGCACATTCTCGCACAGGGAGAAGGACCACGCAGGCCCCAGGGGGCGAGGGCTGACGGTGGTGGCACACTCGCGTGCAGTGGGACGGAACGCCTGGGCCCGGTCACGGTGGCCGCTGCCGCACCTGTGGGGGCCTTGGCGGGAGACGGCAGATGGACGCATTGTTCCTCGTTGACCCCGCCCCCACATACAGTGTCACAGCCCAGCGATTGAGTTGCCCTGCTCTGAAGACCTAGGGCTCCGATCCTGCTACGTAACAGGCACGAACAGCCCAAAAGATGGCACAAGAAGAACTCAAAGTCCCAGAGCCAATAACTCTAAGCGACCAAGAAATTGCCAGCCTCTCAGAAGCACAGTTCAGGACACTGTTTATCAGGATACTCACAGAACTGGTTGATTATAGTCACAAATTAGAGGAACATATGAAGGCCAAACTAATTGAAATGAAGGGAGATGTCCAAGAAACCAATAGTGATGGAAAGGAAACTGGGACTGAAATCAATGGAATGGACCAGAAGGAAGAACAAAACATCCCACCAGAAAGGAATTAAGTAATGAGAATTCAAAAAAAATGAGGAGAGGCTTAGGAATCTCCAGGACATCTTTCAATGTTCCAACATCCAAATTATAGGGGTACCAGAAGGGGGAAAGAAACAGCAACAAGTGGAAAACTTATTTGAACAAATAATAAAGGAGAACTTCCCCAGTCTGGCAAAGGAAATAGACTTCCAGGAAATCCAGGAAGCTCAGAGAGTACCAAAGAAGTTGGACACAAGAAAGAACACACCAAGGCACATCATAATTACATTAGCCAAGACTAAAATGAAGGAGAGAATCCTAGAAGCAGCAAGGGATAAGGAGACAGTCACCTACAAAGGAGTTCCCATCAGACTGTCAGCGGATTTCTCAAAAGAGACCTTACAGGCAAGAAGGGGCTGGAAAGAAGTATTCCAAGTCATGAAATCCAAAGACCTACAGCCAAGATTGCTTTATCCAGCAAAACTTTCATTTAGAATGGAAGGACAGATAAAGTGCTTCTCAGATAAGGTCAAGTTCAAGGAGTTCATCATCACCAAGCCCTTATTATATGAAATGCTAAAGGGACTTATATAAGAAAAAGAAGATGAAAAATATGAACAGTGAAAGGACAGCAAACTCACAGTTATTAACAACCACACCTAAAACAAAAGCAAACCAAGAGGACAGCTAGATCAAGAGTGGAACCATAGAAATGAAGAACACATGGAGGGTTAGCAACAGAGGAGTGGGAGGAGGAGAAGGGGGGAGAAGGCACAGAAAATAGCATAGACAGTAGGTAGAAAATAGATAGGGGGAGGGCAAGAATAGTGGGGGAAATATAGAATCTAAAGAACTCGAGACATGTGGTTATAAACTAAGGGGGGGAGAATGGTGGGGGAGGGAGTGTGCAGGTGGAGGGGAATGAAGGGGGGAAAGAGAACAACTGTAATGGTATAATCAATAAAATATATTTAAAAAATAAAATAAAACAACAATAAATAATAATAAACATTTTTCTCAGAAGATATAATCTCCCCCCAAACAAATAATAATAGTGAAAAAGAATATTAACATATGAAAGTTCTCTATTTAGAAGGGACATTTCTAGGTTATAATGTAAAATTTAAATTTAAATTTTAATCATATGTGATACCTCAATGTAATTATTTGATATTTCAATGTAATTATATGATATGTGAGGTTTGGAGCTTATTAAAAATAACTTTCTTTTAAATTATATTTTATTGGTTATACTGTTACATTTCCCAACTATCCTTTTGTCCCCTAGCACCCCCACTTTCTCAAGCAGTTCTGTTTGAAGAAACAGAACCCATACCTTCTGTTCCGGTGCATGGGTTACACGTATAAGTTCTTTGGCTACTCCATTTCCTATACTGTACTCTACATCCCCATGGCCATCCTGTGACTACCTTATTTGTACTTGTTTTTTAAGCATATTTTATCAATTCTTCTGTTATGCTCCTACAGATTTTTTCACTTTATCTCCCTCCATCAGTATCCCCTTCCCTCTTGCAAGCCCCTGAGCTCCTGTCCATGGGTTGTGTGTTTAAGTTATTTGACTTCTCTCTTTCCGGTATTATTCTTAATATCTCGCCATCTTGTCTATTTTGTTTCTACCAATTATGCTTCTTGCTCCCTGCACCATTTCCCCTTTCTCCTCCTTCCCTCTTGCAGCTGATTACCTTTCAGTTAATTCCCATACCGATGACTCTGTTCCTGTTTTGGTTGTTTACTTAGCTTGGTTTTGTTTTTATTTTAGAATCAGTTGTTGACAGTTATGTGTTTATTGCCATTTTATTGTTCATAGTTTTAATCTTCTGCTCTTTATTAAATAAGTCCCTTTAACACTTCTTGTAATAATAGCTTGGTAATAATGAATTTATTTAGCTTTACCTTGTCTGGAAAATACTTAAGATGCCCTTCTATTCTAAATGATAGCTTTGCTGGGTAGAGCAATCTTGGCTGTAGGTCCCTGCTTTTCATGACTTTGAATATTTCTTGCCAGTCTCTTCTTTGCCTGCAAAAGTTCTTTTAAGAAATCAGCTCAGCCCTGGCTGGTGTAGCTCAGTGGATAGAGCGCGGGCCTGCGAACCACAGGATCACGGTTCGATTCCCAGTCAGGGCACATGCCTGGGCTGCAGGCCGGTTCCCTGCAGGCCAACTCCCAGCAGGGGACGCACTAAAGGCAACCATACATTGATGTTTCTCTCCCTCTCTCCTTCCCCTCTAAAGATAAATAAATAAATTTTAAAAAAAGAAATCAGCTCATATAGTTTTATGGGAACTCCCCTGTTCTTAACTATCTGCTTTTCTCTTGCTGCTTTTAAGATTTTATCTTTATCTTTAAAGTTTGGTATTTTAATTACTGTGTCTTGGTGTAGGCCTTTTATCATCCATGTTATTTGAAGAAGAGAAGGAGCAAAAAAATAAGAAATTTGTTTGAAAAAATAATGAAAAACTACTTTCTATTTTGGTGAAAAAATAACTTCTTATTTCAATGTATGCATGTTGGTTTCATGAAGGTGGTGCTTTGCAGTAGTTAAATTTCAGGCTTTAAATTCTTTTTGTCTCAGTATGAATTCTATCGTAATTTCCTGTGTACTATTTGCCATTGTGTAAGTTACTTATTTTTCTGGATCACAGTTCTGTCATCTCTAAACTAGGGGCTTAACAAAAGCATCTCACTCATGGAGTTTTTGTGGATATTGAATGTGTATAGAGTACAAAGTATTGTGTGACAAAAGATTGATACTCAATATACATAAAATATTATTATTAACATTATTATAACTTGGTAAAGGAAGAATAGACACCAACCCACTGTGAAAACTGTGGAATGGTTAATAAAATGTAATTCTAAATGTTTACTGTGTTAAAACACAGCATAGTCTGAAGAGAAACCAGAGTGTTGAATTTTCAAATATTATGTTAATGTTTAAACAGTGAGTTTATGAAACAAACTGGGAGAGTCAGGTGAAAATCTTTCAGCCATCTGACTGGACAGTCTCCCTGGAGTGTGTCTTTTGTATCGGGTAGTGAAATATTGATGGAAAACCAGAAGACTGCACTTTCATGTTGGAAGCTGTATTCTTAATTAAGTCAATTTTTAAAATACTATTACTAAGGGTTTATTGAAATATCTTAACAGCTCAGCATATCCCTCCAATGTTAATAATATATTAATGGAAGAACTGGCTAAGTAGTCCATAATATCAATGCTTTTGTATATTAAAATTAACTATAGAATAATGCCAATCAAAGTGCAAATCACAAAATGACACTGATGAATAAAATAGAGGCTTTTGAACTGGCACTTAAAAATCACTGTTATGTTAGATGAACGGTTCTATAGAACGTTAGCAACCTGCCTTTGTTCACAGACGTTTTTTTTATATTAGCTAGACTGCCTGTTGCAGTGGCTCCATTTCCTGCAGAACATATCATTCCTTCTAGCAGTGCACGTACACAGTAAACAAGGAAACTGGACTTTGTAACGGGACACTAGCTCTGTAGCTTCTTCAGCGAGTTTAACAACTACAGTGATTGTTAACATGGACACGCAATAATAAGCAGAGTAATGGCTCAGCATGGACATGTTTACAAAGAGGGGTCGGCCTGTTCAAGATCACCTGGCCTTTCTTTGGTGACCATCAGCAATATTTCTCCCTTAATTGTGGAAAATGACATGTACTCTTTTAATGTAGAAAGTTTTTGAATTGGTCCTATATACTTTGAGGGGGGGGCAATGTCTGCTTTATCCTAGTCAAAAATTGAATGGACATGTCATTCAAAATAAACTACATTATAGCTTTTAATGAGCTATATATTCAACCCTTAATAAACACTTCTCAGTTTCTATGTCGGTTTCCGTTCACATTTCTATTTCTTCGCCCTACACGATCTTTTCCCTTTCCCCACCTTAAGTCTATTCACTATAAGTTCAAAAGCTCTGGTGAAGATTTTATTTTTACTTGTTTTGGAAAATATTTTATGCTATAAAAGTAGATTGGGTTATGCTTATTTTGGTTCCTTAGAGTGAAATGTTTTGTACTACCTGGTTGAAGATACAATTATTTTAATTATCTTTGTTTTTAAAAGGTTATTAGGGTGTTAATTTCTCATGAAATAAATTTAACTCTATTTTGTTTTTATTCTTATTTTCTTACTACTGTATCTAGAAGGGTATCTATAGCATAAGCTGTGCTCAATAAATACATTTGCTGCAGGTATCAGTTGAAAAAACTGTATTTGTGTCTCTGTTTTTAATTCATGACAACTTTCCTTAATTATTGTTTAAGTTTTTCCATTTGTATGCTTTCTTCTGTTTTGCATTTTAGACAAGGATAATTTATTTTAGAGAAGATATTGCAATTCTTTGCCCTGGATGTGAATCATCTTCCTTTTCATTTTTTATAAATTTGTTTTTTTTTGTCTGTATTACAGTAGGGACTATCAAGTTTATCTTCTGATAACATTTTATATGCATTTCTAATATTTTTGAAATATTCTAAATACACGTATTTGAGACCAAATGTTATTTATAACATAACACATCTGGTAGCATTCACCAGCTTCAACAATTATCATAATAATCCATTATGATTTATTTAACTACCAATCACTGTTTCTCATTCAATGAATGGATAATTTCGAGTCAAATCACAAACCTTATCTTACCTACAAATAGTTCATTTAAATTACTAAAAGAATGAAACTCTTCATTTTGAACTTATAGTATATATAAGTTTAATATAATAACAATTTTCTTCTTTTCCATTTTTTTACATTATAATGCACTTGTCAGAATCTAAGAATTATAGTAGAATTATATGTAGATTAAAATATTTTCTAGACCTAAATTAGGAAAAAAGGAAAATGGAATGTATATTTCCTTCAGTGATAAAGGTGATGAAGAGAAATAAATTAAACTGAAAAATAAATAAACGAAAATATGATTTAAAAGAAAACACTCTGAATAGGGGACTTGACTGGAGGTGGTGAACACACAACACTGTATAAAGATGACATGTTATAGAATTGTACACCTGAAACCTATATAATTTTATGAACCAATATCACCCCAATAAATTCAATAAAAAAGAAAAAATGAAAAAGCCATACATAGGAAAGATAAAGAATAATATTTACAGGCCACTTCTCACCTGAAGAAATGTATACCCTAACACAGTCATATTGTTCTTATTCTGTCATCTCTAGAAATAATTACTGCCTTCATTTCTTTTAAAATCCAAACATTGTTTTATTTTTTAATTTTATATAAATGGGATGGTATTGTTTAAATTTATCTGCAAATTAATTTTTTAACTCACAGTTGTTTATAGCTCATTTATTTTTATTGATATACAGCAGCAATTTTCAACTGGCTTGCTGTGACACACTGATTGTTGCAAGAGTTTTAGAAAACATGATGCTCACTATTTAGTTATGGGAACTGATCTGCTTTCCCTTAGACTTAAAAAAAAAAAAAACAACCAATGACAACAACCAACATAGCATTAGCTCTAAGCTGTGAATGAATCAAACTTATAGGAATATATTTTTTGTGAAAATAGCATAGATATATTTTTTGCTGTTCCATAGAATTTTAGTAATTAGTATATGTGTGCCATGAGAAGAAAAAGATGGAAAAAATCACTGCTGTATAGAATTCTAATAATAACCCAATGTTTCATGTATATTTGAGTTTGGTTCTACCCTGGTAAATTAGGTCCATTCATCTATCTGTCTGTGTGCCAGGGCCATGATGTCATAATTTTGATAATGTCTCATTATAAGTAGTTCAGGATCTACAATTATTTGCCTTCCTTCTAAATTGATTTGGCTGCTATTGGCCCTTTTTAGGTTCTATAAATATAAGAATTATCTTAAGTTTGTGTGCATATTTGATAATTCTTTGTTAATTTGACTGAATTGCATTGAATTGATAATATAAAAAGACATTTGTAGGACCTTATAAATTATTGTGTTTTCTACATTAAAAAAACATACTCAATATATTTAGATTTTTTCATACTATGTTGAGACTTTTTCAATTTCCTATTATTAATTCTTAATTATTTTCAAAATATGCATGCTCCCATTAAATCATTTAGCATTTTAAACTTAATATCTGTCTATGTCTTCATGGAGCCTGTTTTGGGTTGAATTCTGACTCACCCAAAAAACATTTTGAAGTTCAAATACTCAGTACCTGTGAATGTGACCTTTTTGGAAATTGGGTTTTGGAAGATATAACCAAGTCGAGGAGAGGTCATGTTGAATATGGATGAATAATTAAATAATTTATTTAATTATTTTTCAAGTACAGTTTTCTGCCCATTACTCCCATCCCATCCCATGCCCTCATGCTCCCCCCTCCCTCCCATTTCCACCCTTCTTAGTTGTTGTCCATGTATCCTTTATGTTTGTTGCCCTAAATCCCTCCCCTATTTCCCCTGAAATTCCCTCCCCTCTTCCCTCTGGTCACTGTCCCCCTGTTCTCTATTTCAGTGTCTTTGGTTATATTTTGCTTGCTTGTTTGTTTTGTTGTTTAGCTTCCTGTTAAAGGTGAGATCATATAGTATTTGTCCTTCAACATCTAGCTTATTTCACTCAGCATAATGCTTTCCAGTTCCATCCATGCTGTTGCAAAAGGTAGGAGCTCCTTCTTTCTTTCTGCTGTATAGAATTCCATTGTGTATATGTACCATAGTTTTTTGATCCATTTATTTACTGACGGGCACCTAGGTTGCTTCCAACTCTTGGCTATTGTAAATTGTGCTGCTATGAACATTGGGGTGCATATGTTCTTTGGGATTGGTGTTTTATTTAAATACATTACAATGTGCCTTTCCTTCAAAGTAGGAGTTCAAAGATCAATAGCAAATAAAAAGACAGTATTGTTACCCATGCTTAGAGGCTTAAAAATACAATATTTTATTTAAATAAATATTCTTTTATGACTCTAGTGCATGAAAGAGACAGAAGACTCTGGAGCTCTGCCTGCTTGCTCTGTCAATTCCAGCCTAACACCAGCACCACTCCACTAAGGTCCTATGAAAACTCATGTTTCTGCGAAACATAGAATTAAAACAGATATCTTTATTTCACTAATAGGAAATGAGATTTATGGTGACAAAGTGACTTGCCCACAATCATTGTATAAGATCCTGACAGAACTAAGATCAATGGAAGTCCTGTTGAGAAGGAGAGTAGGCAACACGTTTTTACAGCATAACTAATGTGGACCATCTGGGCTTCATATTTTTATTCTCATAGATAAAATAGGAAACCCAGGCATTACTAAGCAAACTATCCCACAGCTGCAAGCAGTACCGTGAACAGCTGTGAGCAATGCACATTTTATGAAATAATACAGATGTTCTCCATTATAAATATTGCTGAGACTTTAAGTGCCATTTCGAATAAAGATAAATCACAAAGGTAATAATTAAAAGTGATAGAAAGTGCATATCTTAGCTACATATAAAACACACTGTATTCCATATATTATTTATTAGGCTTTATAAAATACAGATTTTTTGAGCCTGAGGAAGGACTAATAAATTTGAACCAACTGCTGAAAATTTTCTTTTACTATTTTCTTTTTATCTAATCATTGGGAAAAGACATTAATATTGATGAGCATAAGCACATATCTCGTTTTTGTCAAAACTCCTGAATACTTGGAGCTTTGGAGTTTGATTATGTAACAACCTGGTTTTCCTAAGGTGCATCAAGGCCTTTGAACATCAATCAGTTATATTTTGTGAAGTTTCACGTGATGGAAGTATGTTAGTTTGGAATGAGTATTCCCTATCCTACACCACAAATGTGCAAATGTCAGAATAATTCTTGAGGTCCTATTTTCTGAAAATATTTTTGGAATGACAAATAGCCAGAAAAGTGTTAAAGCTAGGCCTTGAAAATTGTAAAATTGTGGAATAAAACAAAATAATCAGTATAAATATATATCCTTTAATGCAATCAGTATACCAAACAACCAGTATGTAAGAAACAACCAGTGATTATCTAAGTCTCACTGGTATATACAAGGAGCATTTTCAAATGTCTATACCTCCCTGAAATCCTCTGCATGAAGAAGTCAAATAACTCTCAAATGTAACAGGAGGGGAAGGCTATTATACCCATGTGTACTAGTAACATATGCCTCAGGCTGCCTATGATCCTGCAGGAGCTTGAAAACATCTTGTGGAAATCAATGCTATTGTAACAAATAGAGATTTAGTTTGACATTTACTGCAAATTTCACCCATATTTCTCTAATGCATTAATTCTGATAATAATTAGGCAGTAAGTGTACTAAAATAGCTTTCTCTTCTTTTTCTTCAAAATCTTAGCCTGCAGCTCCCAAGTTGAGATCAATGTTTGGAACATCCTGTTTTGAGTTGGCATGGTACTTTGGGTAGAAAATTTGAAGAAACAATGGTGAAAAGATTGAAATAGCCAATAAAGATATGAAAAGTCATGCAACTGTACTAAACCATAAGAAATGCAAATCAAACTTCTAATATGATACCACCAGAATGGCTAAAACGAAACAAAAATAGTGAAGTATGATGAATGTGT
The DNA here is from genome assembly GCF_014824575.4 of Sturnira hondurensis. Classification (NCBI taxonomy): domain Eukaryota; kingdom Metazoa; phylum Chordata; class Mammalia; order Chiroptera; family Phyllostomidae; genus Sturnira; species Sturnira hondurensis. The sequence goes on along the minus strand of NW_028077910.1, from coordinate 12,502,395 downwards.
GTAATAGTCAACACAATCTTTCTACATACCTGTGGGTGCATAAATGATTTAAAATATTTGGGATTCTTTGGACTTCTAGTCACAATGGCAGTGTAGGTAGACATGGCTCACCTCCTCTAACAACAACATCAAAATTACAACCAAAGTATAGAGCAATCATTCTCAGAACCATCAGATACTGAGTTGAAAGGAAGTCTGATAACTACAGAATAAAAGAAACCCCATTCATCTAGACTAGTGGGAGATGTGGATCAGGCTGATCCCTACATCCATATGTGGTGGATAAAAATTTAGGAGGGCTATATTGGAAGTGAAGGCTCCCAGCCCCATAATAGGCTCTCCAGCACAGGTTCCAGTGCCAGGAAGATAAGTCCACAAACTTATGCCTGCCAAAACCAGTGGGAATTGAATTAGTAGAAGAACCTTCTGGAGTCCTTAGCAGTACCTCTTAAAGAACCCACACATGGACTTAATTAGACTCACTCCCTCTGAGCTCCAACACCAGGGTAGCTGCTTGAAAGGCACCAGTGGCATACAGGCAGGAACTCAAGTGTCTGGCATCAAGGTGAGAGCTTGGGGCAGCATTCTCCCAGAAAGAAAGGTAGACAGAGGCCACTGTCCCTTTTCTGAACCACAGAGCTAAGAGCCAAAGGCTAGTGCTATATCAGAGACTCCATAAACCTGGCTAACACCATTTGGCCCACCCTGGAGAACCCCTAATACCCTGTCCCACCCAATATATGGGCCCACCCAAGCTGTTAACAGTGACTTTTCTATATGAATGGCTAATCTTGGCTCATGCTTCACAACTTCTTAAATCCTCTCAAATAAGCAACAGCTGGTTTCAGAAAGCCCCCAGAACCTGTAATACTTGCTAAGTGGCCCCAGGTCTGACAATAGCAGCAGCCAGCCTAGATTCACAGCTTGGCTCTGCCTGGGAATGCTCAAGCCAAGTATAAGTAGCAGCCACCACAGATTGCTTTACAGTTCATGAAGGGTTACCCAAGGCAGAACACATGTGGTAACTGACCTAGGAATGTACCACCCAGGAAACCTCAGAGCCAGCACTCCAAATGGACAGCTATAGACCACACTGGACCACCACAACCCTGCTCCTGTGTGGCTGATCCTTATGGAGGTCTGGAGTTGGTGGTCAGTTGTCACAGTCAGCTGACTGGCCTGGGAAAATCCTTCCAATTTACCTGACAACAACAATCAAGTGTCAACTACAAGAGGAAGGAGGCTCAATCCACATGAAGGGCACACCTTTATTACCCAGCTTGGGTGATAGGGGAGGCTGTGCCCTTAACCCTACAGGACACCTACTACATTAGACCATGCTACCAAGACAGAGAGTCGTAGCAGCTCTACCTAATACATGGAAACAAACACAAGGAGACTACCAAAGCGAGGAGACATGGAATCATGGCCCAAATGAAAGCACAGATCAAAACTCCAGAAAAAGAACTAAACAAAATGAAGATAAGCAACCTATCAGATGCACAGTTCAAAACACTGGTTATAAAGATGCTTATGGAATTTAGTGAGGACCTACATAGCATGTAGAAGACCCAATTATAAATGAAGAATACACTAACTGAAATAAAGAATAATTTACAGAGAAACAACAGTAGAGTGGATGAAGCCAAGAATCAAATCAATGATTTGGAATATAAGGAAGCAAAAATCAACCAATCAGAACAAGAAGGAAAAAGAATTAAAAAATGGGTTGTCTGGGATAAGTTCAAATGTTACAACATTCACATTGTAAGTGTGCCAGTAGAAGAGAAAGAACAAGAAATTGAAGAAATCTTTTTTTGCTGTGAATTTTCTTTCTTTTTTCTTTTTTAATTTTTAAATTATTTAAGCATTTTTAATTTAATTATTGTTCAAGTACAGTCTTTTCTGTCTTTTACTCCCATCCCAGCCCACCCACCCAGTGTTCCCCACCTCCCTCCCATTTCCAGCCCTTTTGTCCATGTGTCCTTTATACTTGTTTCAGTAAACCCTTCCCCTANAAAATCAACCAATCAGAACAAGAAGGAAAAAGAATTAAAAAATGGGTTGTCTGGGATAAGTTCAAATGTTACAACATTCACATTGTAAGTGTGCCAGTAGAAGGGAAAGAACAAGAAATTGAAGAAATCTTTTTTTGCTGTGAATTTTCTTTCTTTTTTCTTTTTTAATTTTTAAATTATTTTAAGCATTTTTAATTTAATTATTGTTCAAGTACAGTCTTTTCTGTCTTTTACTCCAATCCCAGCCCACCCACCCAGTGTTCCCCACCTCCCTCCCATTTCCAGCCCTTTTGTCCATGTGTCCTTTATACTTGTTTCAGTAAACCCTTCCCCTATTTCCCCTGAAATTCCCTCCCCGCTCCCCTCTGGTCACTGTCAACCTGTTCTCTATTTCAGTGTCTTTGGTTATATTTTGCTTGTTTGTTTTGTTGTTTAGGTTCCTGTTAAATGTGAGATCATATGGTATTTGTCTTTAACCACCTGGCTTATTTCACTCAGCATAATGCCTTTGAAAAAAATAGTGAAAGGAACTTTTTTAATTTGGCAAAGGAAATAGACATGCTAGTCCAGGAAGCACAGAGAGTCTCAAACAAGATGAATGCAAAGAGGCCCACACTCCAAGACACATCACAATTAAAATGCCAAAGTTAAAGATAAAGAAAGTATCTTAAAAGCAGCAAAAGAAAAGAAGTTAGTTACTTACACAGGAGTTTCTTTAAGCCTGTCAGCTGATTTCTTAAAAGAAACTTTACAAACTAAAAGGGATTGGCAAGAAATATTCAAAGTCAAAATAAGCAGAAACCTATAGCCAAGATTGCTTTACACAACTAAGTTATCATCTAGAATCAAAGGGAAGGTAAAGAGCTTCCTAGGCAAGAAAAAACTAAAGGAGTTCATTATTGTCAAACCATTATTATATGAAATGTGAAAGACATGCATTTAACAAAAAGAAGAAGACCAAAACTATGAAATGTAAAGTTGCAATAAATATATATTTATCAACAAATGAATTGAAAAAATAAACTAAGCAAACAGCAAAAACAGAGACAGAATCATGGATACAGAGAGCCTTTTGATGGTTGCTAGATGGAAGAAGGGTTGGGGAGAACAAGTAAAGAGGTGAGGTGAATTAAGAAATACAAATAGGTAATTATAAAATAGCTGTGGGACTATAAAGTACAGTATAGAAAATGGAGTAGTCAAAGAACTTATATGCATGACCCATGGCATGAACAATGGTGTGGGAATTGCCTGAGGGAGCGGGGAGTGCTTAAGGGGGGCAAAGGGAGGATATTAAAATGACAGTAATAGCATCATCAATAAAATATTTAACAAGTGAAAAGTTAAAAAAATAAAACACATAGGAAAATGGTTAACCAGCATTTCCTAAAGCTGAATTACATACTTCATGATGCATCAACTTTATATCCAGCTACATGCCCAGATGAAGTAGGTATGTGTATATTCTTAAACAAAGACATGAGATAGAATGTTTATAGTAGTCTATGTATCATTGCCTGAACAAGAAATTGTCCAGGTTCTTTATAAAAGAATACTGGATGAATTGTTATATATTGATGCAATGTAATATTGAGCAATGAGAATCGATGACCTGTAACCACAAACAAAAATATGGATGAATCTTATAAAATGTTCTTTAGTCAAAGAAGCCAGATGCAAAAGCATACATACTGTGTAATTTAATATAAAACTCAATAAAAATCAGGTAAAACCTAGGTAATGCTCTTAGAGGTTAGGATAATGAGAACTTTTGGGCAATAGTAATGACTGGAAGGGATTAGTAAAAGAAGTCTCAACAGCCCTGATAATATTCTGTTTTCTTATTTTGAATTCTGGTTACTTGGTGCATTAAATTTGTGGAAAGGTATCAATCTGACATTTATAATATTGGTGCTTTCATCTTATGTTACAATTCAATAAAATGTTAAAATATATAAGCTAGAGGACCTATAAGCACCTAACCCCAGCTCTTATTTTCTGGCCTAACTTTGTCTATCCTAGGGGTCTGCTTAATATTTATCACTTGAACAGGGGTTTGTTCCAAAAGACCAAGCATGTTGCCTAGACCTCTCCCCGTCCCATGTAGTTTCTTTTTTCACTTGGAGCTGGTTCCTGCTTCTCATAAAGCTTGCACGTCCCTCTGATGGAGGTTCTCGTGATAAGCAGCTATCACCACTGACCTAAGCTCCTCTGGTCGTGACAATTCCTGCCGGTTCTTTGCGGATTCATGGGTATCGACATTTGGATGGGCATGGGTTTTAATTGTCCTCTCAAGAGCTGATGACTTGACCTATAACTTTCTCATGGCGAGAGACTAGTCTTTATTTCTGGGTGAGTCTACTTTAGTCCTACTTAAATTACTGCTAGGATGTTTCTCCCGTCCCCCCATGAGAAGAGCCTTGGAAGAATAGCTATCTATTTTTTATCTGAAAAGTTGTTAAGTTAGGTTTGTAATTTAAATGGCAAGATATATATAGCTGTTTCCTATATTGTTACTTCAAAGAAGGGAGGATTTAGAATTTGTGTGATACTGTAACATTTAAAATCTAACGTTTCATATAAAAGATTTTGAGGCAGTATAAAAATAAGGATAGGAGTTTCTTTGGCAGTATGGAAAGTGATCCATATATGAATAAAGATTCAAAGTCATTGGCAAATTGCCTTATCTTTTACAGTTTACCACATCTCTTATTTTACATGCACCATTGGCTATCCATATTTGTGGGTTTCATGTCTGCAGATTCAACCAATTACAGACCAAAAACATAAAAAAAAACAATATTGTCTTGTCGATGGACACTATGTAGTGATACCTACAATGGTTGTGTTTGTACTAAATTTGTACAGATTGTATTTTCTTGTGATGCCCTAAAGAATACAGTATATCAATTATTTATATTGCATGTGCATTGCATTAGGTCTTCTTAGTAATCTAGAGATGATTTACAATATACAGGAGGATGTGTTTGGTTATATGCAAATACTATATACCATTTTTATATAGGGGATTTGAGCACCCATGGATTTTGTTATCCACCGGGTTTCTGAAACGAATTCCCTGTGGATACAAAGGGATGACTGGACTGAACAGGCTGAAGTGGATGCTTATGATCAAATAACTGTTTTATTTTTCTGGATACTTATTTCAAACATCCTTTACTCTATCATTGACATATTAAGCAGCTCCCATAATATTTTGTTTATTTTTAGACATTAAAAAACTTTTTCAAGAATTATAGTTTAAGAAAATTTTAGAGTAAAGTTTTCTTCTCACATGTATTTTCCATTGTCTCCTTGAACCCTCACTTCAAGCCTGTTCTGTTTTCCTCAGGACAGTAAGTAGGTAAAAATGTAGTCTGTTTTCAACTCTCCTTGCTCCATTTAATTCCTCTCCTAAATCGTTCACCCCCAGCTTCTAGCTCATATGGAGCTGACCTGGTAAAGCGACACAGGAAGAATAAGGACGAATATATCTCTACTTATTTTATGTGTGTGGTTTGATATTACCTGGTGAAGTCCCTTTTTCCAAAACGGGGGTCTAATGCTCGTTCTTTTGTTTGGGATTATTAGTATGATCTTTCAAAGATTATGTAACGTCCCCTGAATTGCACTGTTCCGTAACAAAGTGACAGGCTCTGTTGCTGACTTGAGAAGTCTGACACCCATTAGGAACGGTTGTTAGAATTGAAAATAAAATTGCAAATGCTTATTTAGTAGATAGCTACTCAATAATTGGTCACTTCACCACTGGTTTTTTCCCCACACTGTCAATCATTAACGTAATGTTGATGTATTAACCTTTCTTATTGTTTAAGCATATACATTGTAGAATATCTCTGACAAAGATGCAGAAGTGGATGTGCACGTGATTAAAAGAAATAGAGAAATCTCTCATTTGAGGTGGAGCAGTGATGGGTAATTTTCCACTTTGGAGTTGGCATTTGAGAGGCTTTTGAAAGAATGTGTACAATATAGTAATTAGAAGAAAGGAGATAAAACAAAGAAATTCACCTCTTCATATGTTCTTACTGAAATTATCGGGATGCCAAATTTAAAAGCTTAAACATTTTACTGAATGGATTTATGTCTCATTTTGGTCCTTATTATTCTTAACCTCCACATTAGCGATTTGCCAAAATCAATCTTGAATTGCTCATGAACAGATTAAACAACTGTTATTCTACTATTATTGTCTGGAAGATTTCTCTTTGATATTACAGTTGGAGATAATAAAGTGTTTGTTGGTTTATATTTACTTGATAAGATCTTTATGATGTTACCCTAATATTTTTCTATCCTTTACTACACATTATACATTTTGGACACTCAAACAATGCATTTGAGATGAATAAATGGTTGATTTTTAAACTATTGTATAGAAAACTAATTATCATTTAGACATTGAAAATGGAATAAAGATGTGAGGAAAAAGCACGTGTATATCTCCTTCTAAATTAGTGATATAAACTGCTGAGTCTAGGCTTGAGACCAATCTGGTTCTAAATATATGGATTCTAGAGTGAAGAGAGTCATTTTAGGATGTAATTTAATCATCAGAGTTTGCATTGCTTTGTTGGTCTATATTTGGAATTTGTAACATTTCACTTCAATTCTGTTTGCTTTCAAAAGGTCATTTGTTTATAAGATCTAGAATGCAGGGTTTCAGTTGTGGGTATGTTTTTAAAAAGCAGTCATAGAAATCATTAGTTAGTCAAGGGTTACATGAAAGTCATGTAATTTTTCCTGAAAATTTGTATATCATTTAAAAATACTATTAAAATCACAATATCATATTTTAGAACTCAATTTTTATCTTCTATTTTGTTTCATAAAGAATTGACATTCTACTAGAAAAAAAACAAGACTAAAGATATGATATTTAAACTCTTAGCCCACATTACTGTTTTATCAGGTAATGCATTTTATTCAAACTGAAGAAAATAGAATGTTTGAAATTAGAATATTAAAATTAGCAGAAAATATAAAATGATGGAAGTTTGTTGTTGTTTTCATGAAAAATTGTACATAGTCCTATTCATCTCCCAAATCCCTTTCCCCACAAAGCAATCATTTATAGTTCCTTAAAAAAAACAACCTTTGATTATAAGTTGCTCAGACCAGAAAATACAGTTGTAGAAAACAATCTTAAAGCCCCAGGCTAAGGCAGGATTAAAGTTCTTGAGAACCTATGAAACAGGCAATGTAATATTTTTGGCATTTGGAATTTTCCAGACATTACATTGGTGTTAGGTAAAATAATAGAGTGATTTTCTTTTGAAAATTTTAGTACTTCAAAGATATACTGAAAACCTTCAAACACCAAATGAAACTTATTTAATAAAGAATGACACCTAGCGAGTTTTGCAGCCCTGGGTTAAACCACTCAGGTTTTAAAACACTAGCACTAGTTTTTTTTAGTTAAAATATCTAAAAAGACAACTTCTGAATTGCTCTGTTACTTTTATTCTTTATCTTACATTGCATGATTTGTTATAATAGTTGTAATGCATTTTAGATTAGTTGATTTGGAGTTAATGATGGGGGCAAATCACAGCTCTTAAATGTTTTAAGCCAATCCTGAGTTTAACCTTAACCTTAACCTTAATGCTTTAGCATTCTCCATATATTATTCATGTCAGGAAGTTGCTAGAAGAAAAAAAAATAAACCAAACACCTTCTCATTCCCACAGGACTCAAATTACATTTTTCCATCTTTCCATTATCTCCTACTTGTCTCTTTATCTGAAGCATTTCCTCTGAGCATGTGAAGCATATGAATCTCTTGAAGAACACACCTTAGTATGTTACTCTATACAAAACCTTCCAATAATTCCTTTTTGTTTAACTGATCATGTTTAAACGCATGGCATGGAAGCTTTCTTCAGTTTATGCAATAAACACACCTTCATCTTTCTTTAAATAAAAATTATCTTTCAATTAGGGTTGATGTGCAATGTTATACTACTTTTTGTTGTACAAAACAGTGATTAGACATTTACATACCTTACAAAACGGTCACCCTGAGAAGCTTACTACCCATCTAATACCATAGTAATTACAATAATATTGACTATATTTTCTAAGCTGTGCTTTGCATCCTCGTGATCATTTTTATGACTATTTGTACTTCCTAATTCCTTTCACCTTTTTCTACCTATTGTCCCACCCCCTTCCGTCCAGCACCCATCCGTTTGCTCTCTGTATCTATAAACCTGTTTTTGTTTCGTTTCATAGAGTGAAATCAAAGGTTAGCATTTTCCTTTGTCTGTCTGGCTTATTTCACTTAGCACAGTACCCTCCAAGTCCATCCATGCCACGAAAGACATGATTTCATTCTTTTTTTATGGCTGAGGAGTATTCCATTGCATATATGCACTACTTCTTTCTTATCCATTTTTCTATTGATGGACACTGTTTATGGTCCATTTGGCTACTGTAAATGATGCTGCAAAGAGCATTCACATGGCCACCAGACATCTAAAATGACATCCATAACCATCAGGGAAATGTAAATCCAAATTGTAATGGCATACCCATATCACACATAGTAAATGGCTATTTTCTATAAAACCCATAAGCAACAGGCATTAGCAAAGAAGTAGGGAAAAGGGAACCCTCGTGCACTATTTATGGGATGGACAATTGGTGCAGCTTATATAGAAAAAAGTATGGAATTTCCTCAGAAAATTAAAAATAAGACTTTCATATGACCTATCAAAAACAGTTTTTGATATTTATCCAAAGAAACCCAAAACACTGATGTGAAAAGATATATGCACCCTTATGTTCACTGCAGCAGTAAAGTTTTTGCTCCCTCCCTCCACATTGATGTTTTTGTTATTATTTATTACTTTGTGTATGTGTTCATGCATATCTCCTTATTGTTGTAATTACACATAATCTTTCTAGCTTTGTTTTTTAATCTTTGTGCTAGATTTGTATTGGTTGATATACTGCTTTTAGTATTTTTTGTGAAGCAAAGTTATTTTTCTTTTTGACATTTCTTATTCATATTTTAATCTTTTACTTCAACTTCCAAAATGTTCCTCTAACATTTTTTATAATACTGAATAGAGTATTCTTGGTTGTAGATTTTGACATTCATTATTTTGAATATTCCCTTCAATTCCCTTCTGGTATGAAAACTTTTTTTATGTTTAGAAATCAGCTGACAGTCCCATGGGGGCTTCCTTGCATGTACCTAACTGCTCTTCCCTTGCTACTTTTAAGATTCTCTCTTTGAATTTGACTTTTAGTATTTTAATTTTGGTGTGTCTTCGTGTAGGCCTCTCTGGGTTCATCTTGCATGGAACTCTGTACTGGACTTCTGTGTCTATTTTCTTTGTCAGATTAGGGACGTTTTCAGGTATTATTTCTTAAAATAGATTTTCAACCCCTCTCTCTGAGACCCCTATGATACAACTGTTGGTTTATGTTGCTCCAGGGGTTCCTAAAGGTATTCTCTTTCAAAAAATATTTTCTTTTTTCTGTTCTGCTTGGATGTTTTCTGCTATTTTGCATTTCAGATTATTGATTCAGTTTTCTTCTTCATCCAACTTACCATAGATTCCCTCTAGAGTATCCTTAATTTCAGTTACAGCATATTGGTAACTGAGTTTTGATTGGTACTTTTTGACATTTTCTACATTCTGTTTAATATTTTCTACTTCTTTGTTTAAATCCAAACTGAGTTCATCTATTTCTCTTCCAAGTTCATGGAGCATTGTTGTTAGCAGTGCTTTGAATTCTGTGTCTTGTAGATTGCTTTTTTCCATGTTGGTTCATTCTGGTGTATGAATTTTATCCATGCAATAAAAATGGCTAAATATTTTACTTTCCTGGTTAATATAAATGACTGTTACTACCTTCAAATTACATGTTTAGTTCTGTTGTATTATCACTATCCTTCTGATAAGAATCATTAAGATATCATTAAATTGTCCTGCTATCTGAGAGAAGCCAACACAGAGTAACGTTTTGCTTTCTTAAAGTGTTTCCCCAAAACGCCTAACACAAGCTCAAATCTTCTAGGTCCACATGGCCTGATACTAAGACATCCCATGGATCCTGAGTTCTGTACCAATTAAACACACTAATAATTTCAACTTTTTGCAACTACAGTTATGACCCTGATTGCAGTCGTTGAGTGAAAGACTTTGATAGTTATTCCTTTCATAGTATATGTGTGGCTTTCTTAGCCCTCCCATCTCTCCTTCCCACCCTCTCTGAATCATCGTAAAATCCCTGAGTTTTCAATCTATATGATTCATTTTTATAGTAAATCATTCCAGGGCGCAAAACATTTTGGGGAAATGTATTGCTATTTATATATATATATATTATATATTATAATANTATTTCTAAATATATATATATTTAGAAATATATATATATAGAAATATATATATATATAGAAATATATATATAAATATATATAATATATATATATAGAAATATATAGAAATATATATATTTCTAAATATATATATATTTAGAAATATATATATTCATATATATATATGTATATATATAATTCCAGATCAGTGTGTTTTTCTGTCTTCAGCTTACTGTGTTTCTGTCTATTATTTATTCACCTGTAGTCTATAAAAATTTCCCTCACCATCCTTTTTCAAGTTGGTTGTGCTCATTTGTCTGAACTATCTAAACACTATCTTCAGTATCATTCTTAGTCAAGATGTGTAAATTATTCTTAACACCTATCCCACCTCATCAGAAAACTGTTTTTCTTTCTCCTTTTGTTAGTTTAAATACTATATTATATTGTATTTACTTTGTGGCTGGAGCTAGAGAGTTGCAGTGAAAAACAACTTTGATTGACTATTGCTATGTAAGAAGTATATATATTTATACATGTATGGGCATGTAACATACACACACACATAAATTCACTTCACCTGCTTGGATTTTATTCTGTAATCATGGAGTCTGTCTATGTTTTAGATAGACATCTCATTTAAAAAATGCGCCTTTAAAAATAGCAATCCCCTGTAACTTTTCTCCTTTGCTGAGATTCTGACCATCTGCAGTGGTTGTCACAGATTGATTTTCTGCAAATGAGGTAACGTTAAGTGAGAGATATTAGGATTTTATTGATGTACTTATTCTGTCTTGGGTAGAAGGAGAAGAATAGAGTCAGATGACACTCATTTCTGACTCCTTAATTTTTATTTTTTGTTGTTTTTCTTATTACCACATTTCCTAATTTGGGGGCTATGAGTATTCCTTTTGCAATTCCTGAATAATCATTTTTAGTGATTTTCTTATGGTTTCCCAGTATTGAAGAAGGGATTAGCTATGATTTTGATTGGTGTATCTATTTATGTGTGCACATCTTTTTGCCATCAATACTTATCAGTTCAAATAAAATTACCCTTGTATTTCAACTCACCAAAATATATTTTTCTTTTTGTGTTTTAGAAGTTTCCCATATACAAAAATTTTCTGATTCTAATTGAAATGAAATTTTTCTTCTCTGAAATCCCAGACTTAATATATAAACAATTGCCCAAATATGAATTACTTAAGATGATAGTTTATTCCTGATCTTTACATATTTGTACAAACAGCCTGTGTACAAAGTATTAGTGCACATGTTGTTTCAGAATGAGTGTTTGATAAAGAATTTTGAACTATGAACTAAATTAGCAGGAAATCAATGCAACTACTACATCATAAAAGACATGTATTTCTTAAAAAAATAATATTATCTTCTATCCTTTTCATTGTCTATTTTCTGTTTTCATAATACAACAGTGCTGATGCACTGAACAATAGCTTCTACTACCTTTATGCTCATATACAAAGAATGTAACATTAATACAAATACATATTCATACTTTATTCTCTTGTGAATTATTTTCATTATGAAGGGCTCAGTCATTATTATGTTTTTGCAAGTTGGTTTTCTTATTCACTAATGCATCATAAACTATCTCCCATCCATCCATTCATTCTTTCATTAAGATCAAATGATTTAATTTTTAATTAAATTATTATAAAGTGTTTTATTTAATTACTGAATAATAGGTCAATTAAAAATATTTGGGCCCTGGCTGGTGTAGCTCAGTGGATTGAGCACGGGCCTGTGAACCAAAGGATTGTGGTTCGATTCCCAGTCAGGGCACGTGCCTGGGTTGCAGGCCAGTTCCCAGCCGGGGACTCACTAGAGGCAACCATACATTGATATTTCTCTCCTTCTCTCCTTTCCTTCCCCTCTAAAGATAAATAATAAAATCTTTTAAAAAATTCAAAAAAATATTTGGATTCTTTCCTTTATTTTTCTTTCTTTCACTATTAGAAATAATGCTGTGATATACTTATGTATATGATATTTATGTATATTTTTATTTGCATGTTTATTTTTTTAAAAGTGAAGTTATTAAAACAAAGACCATACACACTTGTAATTCTAAAAGACATTGCTAGGTTAAATTCCAAGAACAGCAGATATTCACAAATGATGAATCTATCATAATGTATGGCATTTCTTAATCCTTTAAATCTCATGGGTGACAAATTGATATATCACAGCACAATGACTATGTGTTTCCCTTGTTACTGGACATTTCAGCTTGTTTTCAAATGTTTATTGATTCTTTGCAGATACTTATATTGGATTGCTCCTTTTTTAATCAGATAGTATAAACTTTCTGAATATTAATGTCAACTCTACATTTCCTATATACATTTCCCTGTTTCTTTAGGCTATTAGTAATCTTTTAGCATTTTATAATTCATAGTTATATTTATATTGCTTCTTTAACAGTTTTGGGGATTCTTGATTGGATGTAGTCTTAAGTTCTTTTCTAAACTAATTTATTATTCTTATTATGTTTAAGATTTTTAATGAATATTCTATTATATTTGTATGTGATGTTAGGAAAGATTTTAATTACTGTTTTTTTCAGATCTCTTTTATGAGCACTATTTGCTAAATAAACCATTCTTTTCCTAATGCTTTGAAATGCCAAGTTTATTTGGCTACCAGTTGCCTCTTATATGCTAATGCTTCTTTGTGGAATATTCTTCTATTACACTGATCTATTACCATTTTTATTACTGTGATGATTCCATCCCATTTTCCTTTCAGTGGATTTATAGCTTTTTGTCCATTATGGTACTCTTCCACAAATTTTTGACCATTCTCAGGTGTTCAGGTACATAAAGATTATTTGATTTTTGGCTGGAAAATAAAGTGAAGTCCACTATCATGAGTTTAATCATTCATGGCCTTTCTGTGGAAAGAATTTCTAATGATAACTGCAGTAGGACACACTTTTAACATACGAAACAAGCTGAAAATGGAAAAAAAACTGAATGAGAGAGAAAAAAAGAAAGGAAAGTCTGTCAGCTGTAGTGTTAACGTTCTCCATGCATTTTCTTTTACAAGACCACTTTAAAAGAAGGTATCGTGTTCACTTTAGGAATAAATGTGGAGCTTGCCATAATTTAGTATAGGACATATAACACTGATGCTTTTACACTATTGCACAGTGTCTTTGTCAGTATTCTCATATATGCAAGACAAATAATCCTAGATGTGTTACTCAAGAGAATTGTTGACTGTTGTTAAATAAAGAAGTCCCTGTTGCTACTTGTCCTGAAATGCCATACACTGAACAGCATGTGTGAGAAACAGCTAGACAGCAGGACAACTCTAGCATTTCTGAGCATCTGTCTTTTGAGATTTTTGGGTGTGAACTGTTTTGAAGTCATACCTTTCCCCAATAGTGAGTTTCATATATGCCACGTGGCCCTACCTACATCCTAAGTTATGCCTTACCTGCAAAAGGGTAGGGAAAAAGTGTCCAATTTTATTTTTGTAATATAATAAAGCAAAAAAGAAAAGAATGTATTCTTTAGGTTGTCTTGTTGTTCTTATGATGAAACATTACACTGAAAGTCTGAACATAAATAGTCTGACCATTTGATTGATATATTTTTACTAAAATAACAGAAGTAAATTAGTATTTACTAGTTGATGGAATTCTATAATAGTATAAGATCCTCATTTAATTTATTAGAAAAAAGTTTGAGAAGGGGTATTAAAGACAACTTATTTAGACAGCTATGTATAGTTCCATCTAAGAACTGCAGGATACACACACACACACCAATAATTAACAATTAAATTATTGCTTGATATCCAACCCCTATCTTTACCATTCTTGACATAAATATTTATATCTGAGCCTATTTCTGAATTGTATGAAAAAATTCTAGTGTAATTTTTCCAACTGTGGAATGTTACAAAACCAGTATTATTTACTACTTTTGAGCTCTAGTTTTGTGATTAATTATACCTTCTGTTAGAATCTTGGATTTATTCATTTTTGAAGATTTAGGTACATAGAGATTAAGTAAATTATTCTGCTTCTTTATTTGTAAAATGTAATAATATTTCTTACTTAAATAATTGGAAGGGCACTATAAGGTTATATTCTCTTAGAGTAGTGTGCACTTATTTTTATAACAGTTGTAATTTTATATTTATTTATTATAAATATATTTCCCTATAACTGGCAAGGTCATAAAGGTAGAAGTCTTGTGTCTATTCTTATCATGATAGTCTTATTGTCTTACATAGGCACAACACATATAGGCCATCAAAATTTATGTTAAATCAATACAAACTATGAAAATAATTTAGTGTAGTGTCTGACACATTCTCTCTATTTCTTATTGAATATATCTACTCATTATAAAATGCTTAATATATTAACATTTGGCTTTTGAGATTATAGACAGTAATTATACTATGAGGACAATTTTCCTTAAGTTTTAATATTTCAACTGGTTTAAAATGAATGATGAAAAAAATGTATTCACCAGAAAAATTAGTTCACTAGGTTTTAGCCTGAATCTCCAAAAAGATTTCCTTCTAATCTAGTTGAATTAAAGGCATAAAAATTGGCATTGCTAACAAGATACTGACAGGCCATTGACTATAAAAATGCTAGAAGTCTACATAATAATAAATGAGATCAGTTGAAGGTCATAAGCTTTTTTTGTTGACAGATCTATTTTAAATTATAGCAAACATAGTGATATTTAATTACATTTTCTAAAACTATAAATGCAATTTCTATACTGAGAGCTGAAAACAAATCTGATATTTTATAGCAAAATACCAAGTGTCATTTGTTGTTTTGTGAGTGTTTCCTGGAATAAGGTACTTGAACAGGATAAAGATAAAAGAGTAATGAACAAAAGGTGATTTATTTCCCAATTGTTCATTTCTTTCCAATAAGCAAGCAATAATGCTACACACAGAGAATTCACTATATTTGACAAGAGAAAATAAATCTGCAGTTCATCATCATTTGTTTTATTTACTAATAGCAACTTACTTTTCATTTAAGAATTCAAGCAGATTTTGGCATTTTGAATGTCTGGGTCATCTGCACCTCTCTGGAGCTTAACATTAGACATAGTACATGGTATGTAAATAATAAGTATTCATGGAAGGGCTAAGGGCTTCTACTTTTTAAATAAATGTCAAAAACAAGTAGTCTAACAGGTCATTAATATGCAAATCTTGCTCAACAAACTCAGAGTATAATAAATATTGCATGCCATTCAATGCTCTTGTTTGATCGAAATTAGTACTAAGTAGTGTTCTCATAGCAATAATATAAAACTAAGATCAACTAAAATTTACTCTGACGTAGACATAACACAACTCTTATTTGGTAAGAGACAAATTTCAGGTTCTGGTTCCTTTGCATCTTTTCCGGCTAAATAATTCCGATTATTTCATAAGGAAATTAAAACCTCCAGCAGTTTGATCAGGTCACTCAGAGAGTCGGTGGCAAAGCCCAGGGCCTCCTAATATCCAGGGTCCCCTACTTCTCACCCAATGCCCTTTTAATGCACAGCAGACACAATATTAGTGAGGAAACCGACCCTACTCCCTTGTCAAGATGGTGTGTTTAATTCAGACATTCTCCTTTTAATAAATCTGCCTTTACCAAGGACATATTAGAAAAAAAATGTGTGAACACTTCTGAAGTTTTAAAATCTAATGTTAATTTGTTCTCCTGACTGACAAAGAAAAAGTTTTCGTATTTAGATGAACTTACAGAAATCATCAAATGATTATATGGCACAATGCAATCACAACTCTAACCTTAATTTACTATTTCATTTTCATTAAGTAATTTACATTATTAAAAATGATGAAAGTGTAATTTTAGTATAATAGAAATATTAAATACATGTACAAAGATAAATGATAAAGAATATAATTTTTTTCATTTTACTACATGCCATTTATCACAACTATAATTTATTCTTTATTTATTACTTGATTATTAATTGTTGAACCTTGGGTTTCTTAGAACATATTGTAAGTGATAAATGAATTTAAAGCAAGCATGGGGCAAGATATACAAATTGTTAAATTAAAGTTGTAATTCCAAAGTTTACTCATTTTAATTTCCTTCAAACCATTTTGTCATATGGAATTATAACTCTTTGTCGGTTTCTTGTGGTATTTTTTCTCCCCACTAGAACCCAGAAAATCAAAATAACTAATTTATTAATTTTTCTTGAAATTCAAGTTTTAATAAATATTTTAGGCATATGGTGATTTCATCATCATATACTCATTTTGTCTAGAATGTGCACCCTTTAAACTTAAAAGTTGGAAAAATTATAGTGAAGGGTTTGGGGAATAATGAAAATACAACCAAAGGCACTTTTTCTGTCCTCATTGTCTCACCAGTGCCATTGTCTGTTCCACTAATAGTTTTGGGAAACCGTGACATACAGCGGATATTATTTAGTTTTAAGCCTGAGACACCTAGTGATTCACAGGGATCACTTTCTGCCCACGGTATTAATATCTCTATTTGTAAAAACTGGTGCCAGCTCAGGCAGACGTCTAGTCCCATAGCTCTCCCAGCATCCCTTTTATTTCCCTGTCTCTGTACAATGTCATGGCAATCGTTTCCTGTTCTTTACTGTAGACAAGAGCTACGGATGGGAACAGCAATCGGAAATCTTCAATGTATTTGTAAGTCCATGAAAATAAGGCTAATTTATTTCTACAATGTGTTTTTAACTGTTTAGGTTTACTCTCAGTGTTTGAAAATCTTCTGTACTTTTTAGGTTTCAGAAGAAAGTAGCTTGTTGAATTTGTTGGATGTGCTATTTATTTGGTAGTCTACGGGAATTTCTTTCAGGAATAATACTAAATGGCACTCTGGCAGGTATAGCTTAGAAGTTACTATAGTAAATGTGATCAGAAAGCTCATAAAACTTACAAACTGATGCAGTATATAGCCAAGAAGTATAATCCCAAGGATTTAGACTTCTTGTTTCCTTTTTGTTCTTCCTTTAATTACTTGTGGTGCCTTTGTCTAAACTCTGATAGTTTGCCCCAAGGCAATTTAGGTTATAACTTGCCATTCCTCCTCAAGGTGCAAGTACTGTCATGATAAACTCAAAGGCCAAATATTAATGGATTGTGGACTATGGAGCATACTATAATGCATTTTTCTCATTGTGTGCTTCTTGTGCAAAAACTGTGTTGTCCACATTTCTGAACATCATGTCAATCCACATCTTTAAGACACATACACATTTTACTTAAAGTTGGACTGTTATAACACATGATTTGGCCTTTCTACCGAAATAAAATATTTTTACAATTGCTTTCACAGTTGCTCTGCTCTTTCTGCTCAAACATATTTGAGTAGAATATTACATAATATAAGATGTCATTTCTCTGATGTCATATTTTTCATTCATTGACAATTTTTTTCTTGGTTATTTTAAGAGAGGATACATATGTTCCAAGAATAATGATGTGGCTTGTAACTTTTAGCTACATGGCTACATGGTCCAAACCTATTCAAGACTTGAAGGGTATGTGGATTTCAGGGGGTGGAATCCTGAGAGCTCTTGGCCCATAGCCACCCTGACCAGTCTGTCTTTACAGTGACACTTCCTATGCATTGTTACCACCACCTGCAGGTTCTCCTCTTTGCAGAGGCAATCAAGGGTATTCTCAGTAAAGAGAGGAGGTCCTCCTTATGAGTCTTAGGAACCTTCCTGGGTTTTCTATTTTTGTTTTATATTTAATCAGAAAATCTGTTGGTGTGTGTGTGTGTGTGTACCAGTTGTTAGAATGCCTTTCCAGGAAACAATAACTACATTTTCTCTTTTTCCTCCCTGGTTTTAGTCAAATCCTCTGCATCAGACCCACAGTTTTGCAAACGTGTGGTACCTGCTGAGACAATCTCAAAACAGTCTTAACTCCTCTGACCACTAAGTAACTATTTGGATTCCTGTTATCCCTGGACACTAAAACACACACACACACACACACACACACACACACACACACACACACGACACACTCAGATTCTCAGACAGCTAGTTTTTTGCTAAAAGAAAGCTTCTAATTGAATGACTTCACTTAATTTTAATGCCTCTCTGCTTTTTTTCATATATATACCACCATCTGCTGCCTTATTATATTTTTCTGAATCTCATTGACAGTCTGAAATCTCTTTCTTTTCAAAGGTGATTTTAGTTTTGGGGAAAGCCAGAAGTTGCAGGGCACCAAATATGAGCTTTAGGGGGCCTAAGTCACCTGGGTGATTTGATATTTCACCAAAAAACTCTGCATGAGACAGGATGCAAGAGCAAGCACATTGTCATAGTGAAGCTGCCAACCACCGTTGCCCATAGCTGCGGCCTTCTGAATCATCAAATAGTTTCCACAGAAGAATGTTCAAGCTTAATGCAAAATTTGATGCAGAATCATTGTTTTACTCGCTCAGTCATTTTGAAAGTGATGGCCACACAGTACACACGCTCACTCAACAGCATCTACTGCCCACACTGACTAGTACAGTGAAGTCATCACTGTTCACACATGCGCATTCCAGTCCACTCTCTTTGGCTGTTGAGTTACATAGATGTTGCATAAACCATATTTGTTATTTTAACAATGGCTGGCCTATTTCCTGACAGACTCCATATATGTGTGTATACATATATATTCATATATATACACATATATAATGTATAATATATACATGAATTACCATAATTTCCAATTTTATGCAACTGTGATTTAAAGATATTTTAAATAACTTGTTCAAGGTCACATAATCAATAAGTGCTAGTCTCAGATTTGAAGTCACAACTTTCTGTCACTAAAGCTCAGGTGATGTTATTGCAGCACTAGAGGCTTTGTGTGCCAGAAAAGGGCAGTAAGTCGATGGTTTGGACTTCCTACAACTGCCTCTGCAGCTGTGTTTCACGATTCACAAAGCATTGCCATCAGTCTGATTCCATTTGAGCCTCTCAACCACAGTAGGAGCTGTGCGTTATCTTTCTAGTTTAAACAAGGGAGAAACTGGGTGAGGGAGGGTCACAGGGCTATGGACTAAGAGAGAGGAATTCCAGGTTCAGTTAGCAGACTTGGGAGTGACACCCAAAATGCCATTACATTTTATAGAGCAGTCATAAAAACCGAGGGCCTCACCTCGGAGAAACTCCTGCTGTTGCAGAATGCATTAAAGAACATGATCAGATGGGGACGCGAGGCTGCTGCTGTCTCCTTTGCATTAGATTCATTCAGATTCATTTTCAACCCGCAGTGAGAGCACTCACCTATGAACAACCCTTGACAAACCTAGTGGAGGAATTTGTTTTTCCTTCCTCATTTATCGCTTTTGTATTTCTGTGTATTCTTCATAAAACCTGTTCTTTCATTCATGAGGCCAAAGCCTTCTTGCTTCTATTGAGCTGATAGTTTGCTCTGTTCAGCCTGCCTTATGATTTGGTCAGTTACTCTGTCCCAAGCCCATTTTACACACAGGGTGATAAAGTCATTCATTGTAACAAACATGAATTGGGTGGCCATCCCCTAACAGAACTTCATATTAAGAAGAAACTTCTAGGAAAAATGCCTCATTTCAAACAGCAATGATAATTGTATTCATTATAACTAACACTTCTCAGGCTCTTGTGAACTTTGGCACTATCTGAACCCTTCAGCATTATCCTCTTTAATCCTCATAGAAGCTCCATTGAGTTAGATATGATTTCCATCTTTCTTTTTTGTACATGAGATTTCTCTGATGCTTATAGAGATTAGGATTGCCTAAAGCCACATAGAAAGTGGTAGAGAGATTATTAAGAGCAATTTGTCAGATATCAAAGTTTGCATTTGACACACTACGCTATGTGGGGTTGGCAGGTACTGTATGTTGAGATTATACCTTTGTTCATCCCATATGAGCCCATTTCAACTCTGCAGGGGCAACTCTGATTTATAATAATTCTGTGGAGTTGCAATGTGTGTTTCTAGTCTTTTTCTTTAAGCTGCAACCATTTTTATAATGTCAGCTGATAACTTGTGAGTTTCATCTGGTGATAGACACACGAGTTTGAGGTGCAGACAGCACAGAACCAATGACGTCGTCATATACTAGCAAGGCTGCAGCAAGGCAGGTCACCAAAGGTGGGGATCATGCCACCAGTGGAAATTCTAGATAACCTTGTATCCCAAAAGGAAAAAAAATAACCGTCTCTAAAGGCAAACAGGCTTGCCCCATGACTTTCCACCAACGTAAATGTATTGTGTTCTCAAGTGTTTATTTTTCAACATGCTGCAGCCTGCGTAGTCATCTAACCTACCCAGAACTCAAAAACTAGACTGTTAAATTAATTGCCTCGAAGACTCCACAAAGGCTTAAACTCTTGGTTTTTGGAGGCCCTTTGCTGCCTGCAAAGTTAAACAGTAAATGAGCAAATCTGGCTGCCTGTCCTGCCCTGTCTGACACACCAAGTAAGCATCTTTGTATGTGCTGAGGTATCACCTCCATTCCTGTATTCCATGCCCTAACAAGATGTTCAGAGGCAGTGGTCTCTACTGTCAAGTCCTTTAATATCTGAGACCTTCAGAAATTGACTGTTATATGACAACACATAGAAGTCCTTTCCTCAACCTGTGTTTCTAAAACACTCTTTGGCTTCTCATTGCCCGAGTTGTTCCAGACATCAGCCCATTAGCAGAGGCTGCTACTTTGGGATTTGCTGCTCTGGGCCTTGGAAAAACACAGGTTCCAGCCCATCACAGCAATGGCATTATCTGAACTACTCACTTGGTTAGTCACTGCTTTATCACGCTTTGTTGTTATTTTTTCAGTGCACCTATCAACCTGTCAAATCTTGTTTTCCTGGTTCTGACAATCACTGAGCCGTGGCCAGAAGACAAATATGTACGGGGATTCTTTGTTTTGGGAGTAAAAAAGAAATCAGCCCTAATAGACTAGCTGTTCCTCACCCTTGAGGTCTAGCTATGCCACATACCAAATGGCTTCTGTCAAAGCAGCCATTCTTCCAGTTTAGGCAGCTCTCAAAGGTTTCCGGGTGCAGTACACTCTTTTTAAATTTGTTGATACAGCCTGGCATCAGTTGAAAAGCTAAGCTTAACTTCCGTGACCCTTGAAACAAGCCTGTATTGCAAATAGCCACAGAACTTCGAGCCAGGATGTGGCTTGATGACCTGCTGACACTTCTCAGATGCAAAATGTCTATCAGGTTTCTCATGGCTGGGCCTGAGTAAATGATGCCAAATGAAGGAGGCCTGTCACTTGATTCTTTGGCCATTTATCTCTGACTCTTCTGTACTTCTGTAAGGTAATGTCTCTGGTCATGTTCATTGTTTCCTTGTTCAGTATTTCAATCTGAGTGAATTTAAAAAGCATTACAAGTAAAACAATAAACTGATCAGGTATATACTTCACATCATAAAAATGACTATAAAGTTTCTTTAATTTTGACTTTAACATAAACTAAAAATAATAAATTGCCAAAAGTTTGGAAGAAGGATTGAAAAATCAAATTGTATGTTTTAGCAGGTCCATTTCACATTCCAGTTATGTCCCAAGTTCGTTCCTCTAAAGAAGAGGGTCATTATGCATAATGTCAATAACAACTTCATAAATTCTTTGGGTGTCTTAAGTAATGCAACTTAAGTAACGCAGTTTCATCCCTGCAGGATGCCATTCCCCCAGTATATGGCCACTGCTGTGATAGGAGAGTCTCTCTTTAGTCTTTCACATGCACCAAGTGATCTTTTGTCATACGTGTTTAAAGAAAACTTTAGAAATTCAAAATTTAAATTGAAAATAAAACAAAAATGGGAGATGGGTTTTTTACCCTCTTTGAACTTACAGTTCATTAAAAATAGCAAAAGTACCTGTGCAATACTCATCACCAGTACTAGCTTATTTTAGGGTGTGTGAATGTGTTTGTCCACATATACCTCCATGTGTTGGGGCATGCACATGTTCACGCATCCTGCTGCTCACAGCTCATCATTTCCCAAGGACTATCATCTGTTTCCTAAGCATAATGGGATACTGCCATACGAGGCACTATGTCAGCGCTTGCCAAAGATAGGAAGATCTGATTTCTTTTCCTCATCTTGCTACTTACTAATATTATGAACTCAACCATATCACTAAATTTCTTAAGCACATTCATTTCACTCTTTTTTTGTTGAGAAGAATAATCGCTCTGCCTTTCCAACTCTTTCCTATACCATTTTAGAAATGATATAACTTTTCCTAGTGTTTCAATTGATACTGTTGAATATACATATATTCTTATTATGTGGTTCGGCAGGTCTAAGAGGTATTTCTTGCCTTCCACCATGAGTGAGGCTATCAGAGAAGTTCCCTTACTCGGTACATTCTTTCTCCCTTCCATTTTAATTTGTTTCTAGTTGCACTACTGTTACAGAACAGCTTTGTGCTATTGCAGAACAATCAGTGGGGTTCTACTGCTCAAAGCCTATAGGCAAACTCCAGAGTCAGAAGGTTGGTGAAAAAGGAAAGGAGTTGTTTATGTAAAGATTATATAGTTTGAAACAGTGGCAGATTTTTGCCTCAGAGCCCTGCTTCATTTAAAACACTCAGAGATGAGTAATCCTGTCACTCTCTGCCAGGCTAGACCAGTTCAAGGAAGTACCTGGAATCCCTTCTCTCACTCCTGAAAGTACAGTCCTTTGGGGAACACATATGTCTGTAGCATGGTCATACAGGCTGCTTTGCTGGTCCCCAGTCACAGTTTGGCTCCCGGAGTCTTACATTAGTCTAGATGCTCCTGGCTGGGCAGGGCTGCGCAGCGCCAGCCAGCCCTGCTGTCATTTTCTGTGCTGGTGGAGCACCAGGAACATTCCCAGACTGTGCAGCCTCCAGGGGCCCACTGGCCTCAGGAACTTGGTCCCACTGCAGCGAGGCAAAGGGAGAAGAGCATGTGTTTACCAGCGCATTGCATTTTAAATACTTGGCCCAGAAATAGATGTGTGATAAAGCGTGTGGCTTTTTCGTCAATGTTTGCCAGTGTTTGCAATTTTTGTCAGCTCCCCAGGGTCTTTAACCTCTTCTGGCTTCATATTGTGGAATGGGGCAGAAGTTTCCTAGCTGCACACAGGAGCACAAACATCTTAGCCCTAAGGTGGGACGTCTGGCCCCCACGATTTACTCAGACCCCGTACAAGCTCCCTTTGGCTGAGTCACAAGCTTGCCAGTTGTTTACCTCCCCCAGGGTAATGAAACCTATTTTGCAGGATGCAGTTTCAAACTGCCACCTCAGGGATTCTCCTTATCGCCTCTGGGAGGAGGTGCTGGCTCTGGTGTCTCTCCCAGTGTCTCCTTTTCTGCAACCCAGCAATCTGGCCCAACTCACCTTGTTACATTTTGTCTACATTGTCCCTGGGCACTGCATGTGCATTCTGAGCTGTTGCACTGCACTGGACTCAGTTTATACACCACAGTGGATCTGTGAACTCATTTGCTTTCTGAAACAGTATCCCTAGCAAGAGCTTCTTCTTCTAATAGGCATGTAGTTAAGTTGTTATTGCTGCCATAGAGGTTATTGCAACCTCAAAAGACCACAGGTTCTGCTGTGGAAGTTGCTCTTAGGTCTTTCCTGTCACATAGAGAAAACAAAACAAAACCCCAGTGGCATGTAGTCTGATGCCTGCTTCACTGGCCTCCCACATTTAGCTCTGGGGTTTTCTATTGCTGCTGAGACATGAGAAATGGCAGGATGTACTTGTCAGCCAGGCATATCAGGCCAGGCCCATGAGTCTGCAGGCAGCATGGGGCAGGTAGGGAGTTCACTGACCCACGCAGGGCCCAGGGTGCTCTCATTGCTGTATTGGCCATTGGCTTTCACAACAACTGTTGGGAGCCTAGTGGTGCAATTGAAAATCCTGGGAGAATTGAGGCCCTATGACACATATTTTGACTAATAGGGTAAATCCTTCTTCCTTATCCTGGGGACAGATGGTCAGTGGATCCAATATGACCTCCTGGAAAGCGGCCTTCAGGAAAAGCAATGCTCTGCCACTTTGATTCTCTCTTCTTTTCTGTCTCATTCCCATTTTCCTAGCTTCTGCTTTTCTGAAATTATACCCTGAAATAACATGTTTGCATATTTCTTTTCATTGAGAATCAGTTTTCTTTGGTTTTGAGGGTCCAGCGTATAGCACAGATTAACTCCTGTATTTTAACCTTAAACCTATTTTTTCATGTCTTGTGGTTTATTTTTCAAATCCTTTGTCTTACTATTTTGACCCTGATTTCTTAATTTTCTGCTCTGTGATCTTCTTTCATAGAAGCTACTGAGTCTTTACAATTGTGTTTCAGTTTATTCTTTCACTCTACTCCATGGAAATATGTTTTTGTTGGGCAACTTTAGTTCACTTTTTTTACATTTTATTTGCATTTAAAAGATCTTTTTGTAAGTTTGTTCTTATTTTTTTTAAACTAAGGAGTGGATTTCCTGGTGTGGTTGTTCACAGGAGGTTCAGGTGTGGGACAGAAAAGGGCTGTTCAACTAAGAAGCTCCTCCTTCACAGTCACAGAGGCAGTTGCTTCCTGTAATAATCGCTAATCTGTGTAACTTTTGTGTGTAGCTTTGCCTCCCTTGCATCATGTCCAGGAGGACGCCTGCTAAAGGCCATTGTTTCGTGTCCCTGTGTGAAACAAGAGATCAGCTTTTGTGGTTCAGGGTGAGCCCCACCCCTTCTGCAAGATAATTTTATGTAGACACTTGTTTTGCAAGTGTGGTCCTATCAGGCTCTTTGGACACATTTTGCTTCTTTTATTTCC
The DNA here is from genome assembly GCF_014824575.4 of Sturnira hondurensis. Classification (NCBI taxonomy): domain Eukaryota; kingdom Metazoa; phylum Chordata; class Mammalia; order Chiroptera; family Phyllostomidae; genus Sturnira; species Sturnira hondurensis. The sequence goes on along the minus strand of NW_028077910.1, from coordinate 12,477,188 downwards.
TTTATTTCCTTCTGTACATTTTCAGCTTTTTTCAAACTTTACATGTATCTTGGCATGTGTGAATCATATCTGAAAATACATAGGTATTTATCATCTGCTTTATATGTTGTTTAGATCATAGCAGGTGTTTCCTGGTCTTACAAAAACTGAGAAGGTATATAAAGGCAATTTTTGTTCAAGAATGCTAATACACATTTTAGTAACCATATTTTTATTATTTTTTAATTTAAATTATCTTATTGTTCAGTTATAGTTGTCCATATTTTCTCCTCCCCCCTCCCCCTAGTAACCATATTTTTAAAAGAAAAATGTTTAGCCCTGGCTAGTGTAGCTCAGTGAATTGAGCATGGGCCTGTGAAGCAAAGGGTCACTAGTTCAATTCCCAGTCAGGGCACATACCTGGGTTGCAGGCCAGGTCCCCAGTAGTGGACAATGTGAGAGGCAACCATACATTGATGTTTCTCTCCTTCCTTATCTCCCTCCCTTCTCTTCTCTCTAAAAATAAATATATAAAATTTAAAAAATAAATTTATTTAAATAAATTAAAAAATAAATTTTAAAATAAAAAACAAATGTTTAAATATGGTAATATATTAAAACAATAATATATTTTTAAACTGTATGTTTTCCACTTAAGAGACATAAATATTCATTTCTATTCATATCATACTTTTCAAAAGTAATAACTAGTAATTATAAATTCATAGAGGTTATCTATAGAACTTAATTTAAAATATTCCATAATTTAATTGACTCAATATGTTACCTTCTAGAATCATTTTAATATTCTCTCAAAATTTCTGTTTGAACAACTTCCACAAAGTGGAATTCAGTATTTTAGAAGTCCGTATATTCTTTTTGTTTAGATATCATTTTTTTTTAAACTATTGTTTTAAATATATTTTATTGATTATACCATTACAGTTGTTCTATTCCCCACTTCATTCACCTTCACCCTACACACTCCCCCACCACTCCCCCCTTTATGACCACGTGTCTCAAGTTCTGTAGATTCTATATTTCCCCCACTATTCTTGCCCTCCCCCCTATCTATTTTCTACCTACCCTCTATGCTACTTACTTTCTGTACCTTCTCCCCCTTCTCCTCCTCCCACTCCCCTGTTGCTAACCCTCCATGTGATCTCCATTTCTATAGTTCCTCTCCTGTAGCTGTCCTCTTAGTTTGCTTTTGTTTTAGGTGTGGTTGTTAATAACTGTGTGTTTGCTGTCCTTTCACTGTTTATATTTTTTATATTTTTTTCTTAGATAAGTCCCTTTAACATTTCATGTAATAAGGGCTTGGGGATGATGAACTCCTTGAACTTGAACTTATCTCAGAAGCACTTTATCTACTCTTCCATTCTAAATGAAAGCTTTGCTGGATAGAGCAGTCTTGGCTGTAGGTCTTTGGATTTCATGACTTGGAATACTTCTTTCCAGCTCCTTCTTGTCTGTAAGGTCTCTTTTGAGAAATTAGCAGGTACGTTTATGGCACTCCTTTGTAGGTGACTGTCCCCTTATCTCTTGCTGCTTCTAGGATTCTCTCCTTCATTTTAATCTTGGCTAATGTAATTATGATGTGCCTTGGTGTGTTCCTTCTTGGGTCCAACTTCTTTGGGACTCTCTGAGCTTCCTGGATTTCCTGAAAGTCTTTTTCCTTTGCCAGATTGGGGAAGTTCTCCTTTATTATTTGTTCAAAGAAGTTTTTCACTCGTGGCTATTTCTTTTCCCCTTCTGGTACCCCTGTAATTCGAATGTTGAAACTTTTAAAGATGTCCTGGAGATTCCTAAGCCTCTCCTCATTTTTTGAATTCTTGTAACTTTACTTTTTTCTGTTCAGTCCTTTCTTCCTTCCTTCGGGTCCACCCCCTTGATTTGACTCCCAGTTTCCTTTCCATCACTATTGGTTTCCTGTGCATTTCCCTTCATTTCAATTAGTTTAGCCTTCATATGTTCCTCTAATTTGTGGCTAAAATCAACCAGTTCCGTGAGCATCCTGATCACCAGTTTCTTGAATTGTGCATCTGAGAGGTTCGCTATTTCCTGGTTGCTTAGAGTTATCAGCTCTGGGGCTTTGAGTTCGTCTTGAGCCATCTTTTGGACTGTTGGTGCCTGTTACATATGAGGAATGGAAACCTAGGTGTTCACAGGCCCCGGCAGCAGGAGGCAGCAGAGGGGACCGCCAATGCTTTCCTTTGACCCCGCCCCTGCATACAGTGTCACAACCCAGCGACTGAGTTGCCCCGCCCTGGGGTTTAGCTATCATTTTGAGAAAAATAATTAATTCAAACCTTTGAATCTTTGTTCTAAATACTGTACTAGGCTTATTAATGAAAAAGAAGGCAACTCTTTTCTCAACGGATCAAACTAACTAAAATTCAACATGATGCTATTATGGTAGATGTATGAGAAACCAGTAACATATTTTCCTAAGTTTTTGAGTGTATAACTAAATGCATATATGTGTATTTATAACATATGCACATATACAATATTTCCATGTATATATGGTATGAGTAAAGTTGAAACTCCTATTGTTTCAGACAAGATTAATATGATTCTCTCTGTGCATATGTATATGTGTATATATAACGTGCATACACACATGTATGCATAGTACAGTACCTTGTTCACACATGGTATGTACTCAGTGATTATGGAAGGATATGGTGTGTTTTTAAAAGTCAAGTTTATGACTGCTTTCTTTACAACTGTCTCCATAGAGTGTAATATAGTGTTCGCAAAAAGTGGATACTAAATAAATATTTGTTGCCTGACTAAATTGAATGAAAAACCGTCAAGACAAAACAATAATACTGTATACTATTTCTGCCTAGAGAATTAGCAGTCTCTGTGGTAGAATAACATGTGGATGAGCAGTTCCAGGAAAATTACAAATTTCTACTGAGAAGAGCTGCCCCAGTAGAGGAGATCTATTGTGGACTCAACTACACTGATGCGTGTCTACACCTCAAAGACTGGGAGCTGAGAAAAGTAAAAACAAGTACATTTTTGTTGTTTGTACATACACAATGACATACACAGAGCTTCAAGGGAATTGCTTTGAATATTTCATGTAAATGAGGAAAACATGAGATTTTGTTTCTGTATGCTCTAATTTTGTGGGGAAAAAAGCTATAATGTAATTTTTGTGCATTTTCCCCATTACCGTGAGGTTTCTGATGAGAGTGCTGTGATTACTGAAGTTAGCAGTTCCAGCTGGATCTTTTGTTTCTAGTAAATAAGACAAATAATGTATTTACTTGAAAAACTAGTTGCTATGTTCACATTTCTTTCTTCATTATTAATCATATTAATGTTCTTTACAGGGAAAGTACCAACCAGATTAAACTTGGACCTTTATGTACTCAAAAATCTAAATATGTTCTCTCAAATGGGTTTTAGGCCTTTAATTATGCAACATGTTTGCTTTCTTTAGTGTGTCATTTTCTTATGTTAAACGATTTTAATCAGAGACGTTCAATAATATAACCAAAGGTTGATATCTCAAACTACTGGTGTGCATGTGTGTGTCTACTAGAGTAAGACATCAGAGTGTCAAACATATAACTACATCAAAAGGATCATGGGAAATGTTTTATCAACGGTGATGGGTGTTATGAAGTAGAATACCCATGTTCTCTTTGGGGGGAGAATATGTCCTTATCTATCTCTTTCATTCAGGGTTGGAAAGATTTAATTGGGAGGTAAGTAAGGCCCCCGACGATATTCTGTATTATCTCTTTCCTTCAGATGTTGTAAGAGGCTTGCATCAGAGTCATCAAGGTGCTTTTTAAAAATGCATGTTCTCGTCCTCTCCCAGTTGAAAACGAACCAGTTGTCAGAATCATCAGACGTAAACGTTAAAGCAGTTAACCGTGTTCTGTGGCATAAGAGTAAAAACGCTTAAAATTAATTGAAAGGTGTATTTCAGCCAAGAAATAAGAACTGTAAGAGAAGAAAATTGAAGTACACACCTGAAATAAAAAATTCACTAAAAGGACTCAAAAGCCGAATGTCAGTGATAGAGAAAAGAGCCAGTGAACTTCATAATATCTTAATGGAAATCATCCAAACTGAGGAGCAGAAGGGAAAATTAGAAAACAGGAGAACAGAGACTCGGTGTCTACTGAGAAAACATGCAAATACACGATACTTTTGTCATTGGAGTTTCAGAAGAACAGAAAGATATTGGGGCAGAAAGCTATTTTTAAAAATAATTGCTAACAATTTCCCACAAGACAAGTCTGTCCCATAAGACAGATTCAAGAAAATCAGTGAATATCAAACAGAAAAAAACCCCTCTGAAGCATATAATATACACACTATAAATTAAAAATAAAGAAAAGATATCTTGCAACTCCCCAAAAAGGACATATTAAATATATGGAAACTCAATTAAAATGACTGAAAATTTTATGTAAAATATGTTGTACATACAGTGAAAACATATATATTAAGTTCTGAGAAAAAATAAGTAGCGATCCAGAATTCCATATACGCTGAAATAATTTTGAGGAATAAAAAATAAGAAACGTCAATAATAGCACATCCATTTTACAAGAAATACTAAGGGACTTTCTTCAGGCTGAAGTGACGTTCCCTTCATCCCAGAGGGATTCCCTGCTGCTTCACGGACCAGCTACAGAGTGGCTCTGGTTGCATTGCAGATTTAGAGAGTAGACAACCACATTCTCTACATTATGCATTTTCTGACATAATTCCATCTTGTTTTGTGTTGAGTTTTCTATGTAAAGCATTTATTACTAGGTGTGTACATTACAGAGACTTTTCTCCTCACATCTTTTAAATCTATAAACTAAGATTCTTCATGATTTTTATTCACAGCCTAAATGATAAAGCACATATATTCCTTCCTATCCAAAGTTGTTTTTGTTAGTACTAAGTCCACTGAAATATTAAAAATTGTCTTTTCATCAGTTTCAAAGGGTGCAAAATACAGTTAGGTTAATAGTGTTTTCTTTTTTTAATTTTTTAAATTTAAGTTTAAGGTACATTGGTTAATAAAATTATATAGATTTCAAGTGTACCATTTTATATGTATCATTGGTATATTGCATTGTATGCCCACCACTCAAAGTCAAATCTTTTTCTGCGATCATATGTTGGACCCCCTTTACCCTTTACTATCCTCCCACCCCCTTTCCTCTGGTAACCACCATACTATTGTCTGTGTCTCCAAGTTTTGTTTGGTTGTAGTCTTATTAGAGAGAATGAAGTTTATAGAGTATGCTCTCCTGTGGTATCACACAACTCTTAGGTAAAGAGTATAATTTACAGATGAATGAAGTAAGGTTCAAAGGGAGACTGAGTAACCCGCTCACTTTCACACAACTTTGTGTCAGGGGTGGGTGTGCAGAAGTCTGCTGATTCTCTCTTCGGGTAGAAGTCTTGAGGTGGCTGACTCAGAGAACTGAAGGGAGATCAGAGTGCCGGGACTGCAGTGAGGGTGAGGGAGAGCAGCGGAGAAGAGGTTAGAGAAGCTGTTGCGGATCAAGCAGGGGCTATCAGGGAATGCTAACTGATCTGTTTTCTCTAAGCACAAATTAAAGGGTATTAAGAGAGTGGTGTGAATTAACTAGCCATGAAAGAAAGGTCATTTTATATGCTTTGTGGAAAATCAATGAGAATACAAGCATGATATCAGTGAAAGCAAACAATCAGTTTATTGGCAACTTAGGGGAGAGACTGTGCTTTCTTGAACCAGAGTACTGGCGGTGGAGGAGAAGAGAAATGATGGACGACTTGAGACAGAGATGAAGGCCGTTTAATGGACAGACTGTGTGGGGGGGTGTGGAGGGGAAGAAGCAGTTCTTTAGCCTCAGATTTCTGACTGGAAGAAAAACTTACAATGCTAGGGGAAGAGCAGGCTTAGAGAGTGGATCCAGAGGTCCTTTAGTTTTTAGGTCTCAACCACTGGCCACATGATGAGTTGTGGAGGAGTCTTGACTTTAAGTGGAGGTGCTAGGGTAGAAATACAAAGTTGGGTATCCTTAGCATATACATTATGTATTATTCAACAAGAAAACTTTCACAGCTGAAAGTTCTTCTGAAATTTCATTGAGCCAAATGTTAGCTGGAAAAAAGACCAGGTTCTGGAGAATTAAGTGTAAGCTATAAGCAGCAAGGTTAGGTAGAAAAGACAACTGTTTCTATTCTCCTTGAGTTGATGTGTTTTTAAAAAAACGCATCAACTTGGGCAGAAAAAAGATGTAAGCTGTTTTGGAAGGACTCACACTAGCTATAGATACAGGGAGGTGAGAGAAGGTGAAGCTCTCCTGGGAGTGTTTGCTCCTTTGGATTGGTAGTGGCAACAGTCTGCGGAGTTCAATGTGTCAGCAAGAAGTGGAGGCTGCTGGGGGTGGGGATGGTCAGAGCAGCCTGGCTATTCTTTTTTGATTATTATAGAAGTAGCCACCTGGCAGTTAATTCCAAGTTTCAACATACATGAAGAATGTGAGCCATCCTGCATTGGCTTTGCCCTGAAGTTGTTAACTGATGAACGTCCCTTGTCTTTCCCTTTTGCCCCCTTGGCCAGCTGTGATTTAATTAGAGCATCTCAGAATTTTTTTCCTGTCAATACGAACATATGAAAAAATATCTCACCTAGACCAAGAGAGAATGAGGACCAGAACTAAAACAAAAGGACACCAGGTTTAGAGTTGGGTGGCAGAGAAAGCCACTGGAAAGGAAAGTTTAAAATGAGGAGTCTTGATTAATGGATGCCAGGAACAAAAGAGACTGGCAAAGATGGAAGATCCCTGTGTCAGACACTGACTGGCTCCCTAACGGCACAGAACAAGGTTAACGGTCAGCCTCTATTTATTAATTTTTTCATGAGGTGCTCTAACTTTTGATCTGAGGTATCTTCTACCTGACATAACCCCTAGTCAGTAAATCATAAGCAGGTGGTTCAAGGGTTTTGACATTTGTGAGTGAGGCCATGTCAAACCTTTCAGCCAAGCTAAGACTCCTCCTGCTGAGCAAGGCTGTGTGGTTGAGCCTAGTTCACCAGCTAACCTACAGAATGATTAGAAATAACACACATTATGACGTTACGTCAGTAAGCCAAAGGGTGGTTAGTTATGCAGCCATAGAAAATTATACAATTGTGAGGAGAAGAGCGATAGTATAGTAACATAAGGAGGGAAACAGTTTCAATATGAGATACATGTGAAAATAAGATCTCACCAGGACAAAGTGAATGCCACATTTTTCTCTAGGGAAATGTAAAAAGAAGAGACCAAATAAGCGTTTGTATTATTTGAGGTAGATAGCATCAGCCGAGGAAACCTAAAGGAGTCAACATGATATGCCTTTTTGTATTATTTACATTGTTATTGTATAATTGTTATATTGTTATAAATACGTGTGTGTGTAATTATATATGTATGTATATATTATTGCATAATTGTTTATACATATATAGGTGCCTGTATGTATAGGTGGGTTTTGGATCAATGTCCTTGCATAATATTAATTAATCACACACAAGCTAAAACTCACATTGCCAAAAATGACACAAATGTATGCATCTTTCTTCATCCTTCTAAAGGCTGAAGCCTAAGCCATGTAATTGTCTTTGGTGAATGCTGAGGTTGTAGCTGATTTTTAACTCAGTTAAATTGTAAAATACATTTCTAATTGTGGGTCATGGTCAAAATATTTGAGAGACACTAACATAAGGGCTATCCAAATGGGTCATAACATTGTAGAATTTTGGGGCAGATGAAAGTAGAAGAAAATAGAAAGTTCCAGAAAAGAACAAGTTGTAGAATGGAGAGTGTTTACAATTACCTTATATTATGGACTTTCTATCTTCCACACACAATGCTAAGCATGTTTGTACATTTTCCTAGTTGCCCCAAAATACTCTGAAATGCACATTATTAATTATATATAATGTGAGTAAATTGAAAATTAGAGAACTTTCACTTGTTAAGCAGTCATAGTTTTACTAAGTAAAAAACCTCAAGTGTACATACAACAATACTGATTGTAAATTCACTTCCATTCAGACATGATAAAGAACTTGAAGTGTTTGAGGGAAAGTACAAAGAGTTGTGAAAGCAGAATTAGCCCCCATAGCTTCTACTTCACTGAACTCCGTTAAAAATAGGGTCTATGTGGTATCTCTGGGCCACGTTACCTTCAAGGCCTCTGTGAGAGGGTCTTTCTTGGCCTCTTTCAGCTCTGGTAGGCCCAGCAATGCTGGTTTCCAGCAGCACCAATTGTAGTCTTTACTTGTGTTGACATGGCTGCCTTCTGTCCTCCTGTCTGTGTTCCCTGGGTCTTGGCCTGACAACTTTATCTTAGCTTGATTATATCTACAAAGACCTTATTACAAGTCAGGTCATAGTCACAGGTACCTGGTTGGAAGGAAGGCATGTTAACATTTCAGCCTACCATTTTGGGGTATGCAATTCAACCCATAACAACTATTACTATAGAGGTCTCAATGCACAATGTGAAAACACAGAATTCCACCATCCTCTCAAACTTGGAAGAAAAATAGCACCACGTTGTCCACTCATTGTAGTCAATATTTCTAGACAAAATGAATGATTTTAAAATTTAGCAGGTTGTCAGAATTACCTGGAGACCACTTAAGTATGCATGTATGTCTTTCTAGCTTCCAGAAACACACACACACACATTGACTGAGTGATTCCTGAAGCCACCACCGACTTTCTGAGTCAGAATTTCCAGATAGATACATTATAAAGAAATTTCCCAGGTGATTCTGTTTGTCTAAACAAGAATCTGAAAACCATTGTCCTAACAGCATTTCAGCTTGTATAAATGAGACAGTTGTGTTAAGCGTCAGGCAAAGACGTATCATCTTCTTTGGGATGCGTTCTTGAAGAATACTTGCTGAATGTAACACGGCAGAAACGTTGGATCGTTGACTACAGGGTCAGCTGAGAGAGGACCGAAGATGTTCAAATGCAAACATCTTGCATCCTTTGATTTCCTACCTCCAGTTTTCACAAATTCCAGTGACTATATATTATTTAGAAAAAATAATAACAATATTTAAAAGTATAGAAAAATCAATGCTCATATGTTTTCTCTTAAAATAATTTACAGTAAATTTTTATAAAGATTTTTTTGTATATCATTCTAAAAACCCCCTACTTGGAAGAAAAAAGACATGAGTCTTTAATTTAATAAACCTAATAAGGGCCAGCTTTTTTTTCTTTTCCAATTTTAAATATTTGTTACACAAACAACCTATTAAGAAATTATTTTGTTAAAAATTCAAAGAAAGAAGCGCTCATCCTAGGAATTCATTGTAATCAACATGTGTTTTACCATATAACATCTGTATCTGTATGTACTAGTCAGCTACATGTGGATATATGCATATATTTTGATTTTGGTTATTGGTTTTATATCTTAAAACATGTTAGAGATCTTTTTATAGCAATATATTTAGATTTATTTCAGGCATTAGAGCCAATTTCTAGTATTTGTTTAACCATTCTGTTTTGATAGTTGAAACACTGATGTCCAGAAGAGCACAGAATATTTCTCTAAGCAGAAGTGAGCACTGAGTCACATAGGGTTGAGCAGCAGCGTTCTGTCATGCTTCACACACACAGTCTCGGACTTAGCCTCCATGTGGTATGAGACAGTCCAAGCCCTTCCAGCAGGGTTCGGGGAGTCCAGCCGTTCTTCCTCTGAAGGAAATGGCCTAAACTTAAGAAGCAGGACAATTGATGTGCACAGTAGGAGGACATCTAAACTCCATATTGACATATTAAACTCCAAAGAAGAAGAAATAATAATGCAATGCATTTTCTCATGTGCTTCATTGTACACGCATGCCAGTATTTCTCTATACTATATAAAGTAGACATCATGTTTTGACCATTTTTAATTAGGGGACACTAAATTTCTACATTTAGTTTACACATAAGCTAAATGCCCTTCAAAGATATTTTATCATGTTTACCCGCAATTTCACAAGGTGTGGGATTAATGATTTCCCAAATATTCACCAATACCATACGTTTTCAGTGTCCTTATTTTAGCAGTTTAAAGGTTGAAAGGATTTTTCCCCAAACTTCACCTATATTAGATATTATCAATCTATTCATTTTTGAATTATGAATGTTAAAAATATTATTGCCATTTCAATTCCCGATTTTTATTTGATAAACATTTTTCATAAATATATAGACAATTTTTCATTTACAGAAAATTGGTTGTTTTTATTATTGTTAATAAAGATTATTATAAGAAAAACAATATAAGATTTTATAAGAAATATAAACTTATATTTATATTTAAGAAACATCTATTAGCATATATAAAAAGTTCTTTTTCTTATTTCTATATAAACTAAACTAATTATAGAAAGAAACATTAATCAAAATGAACTTACATTTATTAAAAATTAAAATTAAAATTGTTTTAGAAGAAAATCAAAGATGACTATTGCAGAATTAAGGAAAACAATATAACCAGTCATTGTCTGTTACCAAATTTAAGGTGTGGATAGAATGCTTATACAAAGTGGGACTGGGTCCAAAATGAGTTGAAGGAGAACGTGAACAGGTGTTGTTATGCACCTACTCTCATTTTTAATGGCCAAGTGGCAAGATCTCTGATTCTGACTTTGCCTTGTAATTTATGGTTATTGGTCTTCAAAATGTAAATGCATTGAACTCTCTCAAATTTAAGAGGTAAGACATTAGAAGCAAGGAAACCTGCGTTTTCAAAAAAAGCACTTCTAAATAAGAACTGTTGTGATGTTTAAATAGTTCTATTGCGATTTAAAACATTGCTTGGTTATTAAATAACTGATATATATATATTACCTTCTCATTTTAAAACTCTTGTAATCATGTGCATCAACTAGTGACTTGCACTAAAATCATAAATAGAAGAGGAAAGTATTGCTAAGGTAACTGAATTCTGATTTCAAATATACTATTGATTTTTTGAAGTTTTGAAAAGAACTTCTACAAGTTATATAATAGAAATTAGTTTTTGTCACATTTAAAATTTTGCATATTTGATAAAAACATGGTCTTTGGCAGGGACAGATCTTTCTGTGAATGTCAGATCTGCCATGCTGACCTGCCATTAACCCTCTAAGTCCCATTCCCCCTATTTGTAAGGCAGAGGTAACAGTTACTTAACCCTGGGGTAATTTTGAGGATCCAGTAAAATGAACTGTAACGTTCTTAGAACAATGCCTGATGCATAATGACATATTTCAGTTGTTACACGTGTATTTATTGATCCATTTTAAAACTTGCCTTCTTATTGTTCAATGAACATATTTTAAAAGCAATTTAGTTCAAAAGTTATTTATATTAATTATTTAATTCCAATCAGCTACTGACATACTTATCAATGTCTTCTCTTTTTTTTTGAATTCTAAAATCTCTTTCCAAGTGGTTTATTATGTAAAGTTTTTTTAATTTTTATTTAACTCTTGTTCAACTACAGTTTTCTTTCTTGTATTCCCAGCCCTGTCCCTCCCAGTGCTCCCCATCTCCCTCCCATCTCCGCCCCCAACCTTAGTTATTGTCCATGTGTCCTTTATACTTGTTCATGTGAGTCCTTCCACTTTTCCCCTATGATTCTCTCCCCTTTCCCCTCTGGACCCTGTCAGCACCTTCTGTGTTACAGTGTCTTTGGTTACATTTTGCTTGCTTGTTTGTTTTGTTGTTTAGCTTCCTGTTAAAGGTGATATCATATGGTATTTGTCTTTCACTGCCTGGCTTATTTCACTCAGCATAATGCTTTCCAGTTCCATCCATGATGTTGCAAAGGGTAGGAGCTCCTTCTTCCTTTCTGCAGCATAGAATTCCATTGCGTAAATGTACCATAGTTTTTGGATCCAGTCATTGACCGATGGGCATCTAGGTTGCTTCCAACTCTTGGCTATAGTAAATTGTGCTGCTGTGAACATTAGGGTGCATAGGTTCTTTTGGATTGATGCTTCAGGGTTCTTAGGATATACTCCTAATAGTGGAATTGCTGGGTCAAAAGGCACGTCCACTTTTAGTTTTCTTAGAAAATTCCATACTGTTTTCCATAGTGGTTGTACCAGTCTGCAATCCCACCAACAGTGACCTAGGGTCCCCTTTTCCCCACAACCTCTCCAACACTTGTTGTTTGTTTCTTTGTTTATGGTAGCCATTCTGACTGGTGTTAAGTGGTATCTCATTGTGGTTTTGATTTACATCTCTCTGATAGCTAGTGATATCGAGCATCTTTTCATGTGTCTCTGGATCCTCTGTATGTCCTCCTTGGTGAAGTGTCTGTTGAAGTCCTTTGCCCATTTGTTAATTGGGTTGCTCATCTTCTTTGAGTGGAGTTGTGTGAGTTCTTTGTATATTTTGGAGATTAAACCTTTGTCTGAGGTGTCATTGGCAAATAACAGTTTTCCCAAACTGTTGCTTCTCTTTTTATCTTGATACTGTTTTCCTTGGCCATGCAGAAGCTTTTAAGTTTGATGAGATCCCATTTGTTTATTCTTTCCTTTATGTCCCTTGCTCTAGGGGACATATCAGTAAAAATCTTGCTGCCTGGAATATCTGAGATTTTCCTGCCAATGCTCTCCTCTAGGGCTTTAATGGTTTCCAGGCTTATATTTAAGTCTTTTATCCACCTTGAATTTATTTTGGTGTATGGTGTAAGTTGGTGCTCGAGTTTCATTTTTTTGCATGTAGCTGTCCAGTTATCCCAACACCATTTGTTGAAGAGGCTATCTTTACTCCATTTTATCTCACTGCCCCCTTTGTTGAATATTAATTGACTGTAGAGATTTGGGTTTATTTCTGGACTCTCTGTTCTATTCCATTGGTCTATGTGCCTGTTTTTATGCCAGTACCAGGCTGCTTTGATTACAGTGGCCTTGTAATACAGTTTGATATCAGGTATTGTGATCCCTCCTACTTTGTTCTTCTTTCTTAACATTGCAGCTGCTATTCGGGGTCTTTTATGGTTCCATATAAGTTTTTGAAGTGTTTGTTCTATGTCTGTGAAATATGCCATTGGCACTTTAATAGGTATTGCATTAAATCTCTAAATTGCTTTGGGTAGTATGGACATTTTGATGATGTTAATTCTTCCAATCCATGAACACGGTATACGTCTCCATTTGTTTGTGTCTTCCTTGATTTCTGTCTTCAGTGTTGTGTAATTTTCTGCATACAGGTCTTTAACCTCCTTGGTTAGATTTATTCCCAGATATTTTATTTTTCTTTTTGCTATATCGAATGGGATTTTTTTCTTGATTTCTGCTTCTGCTGATTCATTGTTAGTATACAGAAATGCCTTTGATTTCTGGATATTGACTTTGTATCCCGCTGTTTTGCCAAATTCATTTATTAGTTCCAGCAGTTTTTTGGTAGAGTCTATAGGATTTTCCATGTACACTATCATGTCATCTGCAAACAGTGACAGTTTTGTTTCCTCCTTTCCGATTTGGATGCCTTTTATTTCCTTTTCTTGTCTGATTGCTGTGGCTAGAACTTCCAATACTATATTAAATAGAAGTGGTGAAAGTGGACAACCTTGTCTTGTTCCTGATCTTAGTGGAAAAGCTTTCAGTTTTTGCCCATTCAGTATGATGTTGGCTGTAGGTCTTTCATATATGGCCTTTATTATATTGAGGAATGCTCCCTCTATTCCCACTTTGCTGAGTACCTTTATCATAAATGGGTGTTGTACCTTATCAAAAGCTTTTTCCGCGTCTATTGATATGACCATGTGGTTTTTGTCCTTGCTTTTGTTTATGTGGTGTATTACATTTACTGATTTGCGGATATTGAACCATCCTTGCATCCCTGGGATGAATCCCACTTGGTCATGGTGTATGATCTTTTTGATGTATTGTTGGATGCGATTTGCCAATATTTTGTTGAGGATTTTAGCATCTATGTTCATCAGTGATATTGGCCTAAAGTTTTCTTTCTTTGTTGTGTCTCTATCTGGTTTTGGAATTAGGATAATGCTCGCTTCATAAAAAGAGTTTGGGAGTTTCCCATCATTTTGGATTTTTTGGAATAGTCTGTGAAGAATAGGGGTTAGCTCTTCCTTAAACGCTTTGTAGAATTCTCCTGTGAAACCATCTGGTCCGGGGCTTTTGTGTGATGGGAGTTTTTTGATTACTGCTTCAATTTCATTTGCTGTTATTGGTCTGTTCAGGCTTTCTACTTCTTCTTCATTGAGTTTTGGAAGATTATATTTTTCTAGAAATTTGTCCATTTCACCTAGGTTTTCAAATTTCTTGGCATACAGTTCTTCATAGTAATTCCTTACAATCCCTTCTATTTCTGTGGTATCAGTTGTAATCTCTCCTCTTTCATTTCTGATTGTGTTTATTTGTGTCCTCTCTCTTCTTTTCTTAATGAGCCTACTTAAAGGCTTGTCTATTTTGTTTATCTTTTCAAAAAACCAACTCTTGGATTCATTGATCCTTATAATTGTGCTTTTGGTCTCTATGTCATTTAATTCTGCTCTGATCTTGGTTATTTCCTTCCTTGTACTTGCTCTGGGCTGTCTTTGTTGTTGTTCTTCGAGTTCTTGCAGGCGTCGGGTTAGGTTGTTTGTTTGAAATGTTTCTATTTTCTTTAGGTAAGCCTGTATTGCTATGAACTTCCCTCTCAGGACTGCCTTGGCCGTGTCCCATAAGTTTTGGGTTGTTGTGAGTTCATTTTCATTTGTTTCCAGAAACTTTTTGATTTCTTCCCTAATTTCAATCTTGACCCATTCGTTGTTTAATAGCATACCATTCAGTCTCCATGATTTTGGGTGTTTTGGGTTTTTTCCTTTGGGGTTGGTTTCTAATTTCAGTCCCTTGTGGTCAGAGAAAATGCTTGGTATGATTTCAATTTTCTTGAATTTGTTGAGGCTCGTTTTGTGTCCTATCATGTGGTCTATCTTTGAAAATGTTCCATGTGCATTTGAAAAGAATGTGTATTTAGCTTCTTTGGGATGAAGGGCTCTATATATATCAATTAGGTCCATTTCATCTAGAGTGTCATTTAATGCTGCAATATCTTTGTTGATATTTTGTTTGGAAGATCTGTCCATTTTTGACAGTGGGGTGTTAAAGTCCCCTCCTTTAATTGTGTTGCTGTCAATATCTTTCTTGAGTTCCTCTAGGATTTTCTTTATATATTTGAGCACCCAACTCAGGTGCTCCTGAGTTGGGTGCATATATATTTACAATGTTGATATCTTCTTGGTGGATTCTTCCCTTGAGTAATATGAAGTGACCTTCTGGGTCTCTCTTTATGGCCCTATTTTTGAAGTCTCTTTTGTCTGATATGAGAATTGCTACCCCGGCTTTTTTTTCTTGTCCATTTGCTTGGAAAATTTGTTTCCATCCTTTCACTTTTAGTCTGTGGTGGTCTTTTGACCTAAGGTGGGTCTCTAGGAGGCAGCATATATGTGGGTCATGCTTTCTTATCCATTCAGCTATTCTGTGTCTCTTAATTGGTGCATTTAATCCATTTACGTTTAAGGTTATTATTGAAAGGTACTTATTCATTGCCATTTATGTACCTGTGTTCCTCTCTGTCTCTCTCTTTCCTTCCTTTCCTTAAAGCAGCCCCTTTAGTAATTCTTGTAGAGCTGGTTTGGTGGAGGCCTATTCTTTTAGACTTCTTTTGTCTTGGAAGCTCTTTATTTGGCCTTCTATCTTGATTGAGAACCTTGCTGGGTACAGTAGCCTTGGTTGTAGGCCTCTGTTTCTCATTACTTGGAATATTTCTTGCCATCCTCTTCTTGCTTGGAATGTTTCCATTGAGAAGTCAGTAGCCAACCTTATTGGGACCCCCTTGTATGTTATTTCCTTTTTCTCCCTTGCTGCCTTTAGGATTTTCTCTTTGTCTTGGACTTTTGCCATTTTAATGATGATGTGTCTTGCAGTAGGCCTCTTTGGGTTCCACCTGCTTGGGACTCTCTGCGATTCCTGGATCCGTGTGACTTTCTCTCTCTTCAACTTAGGAAAATTTTCCGTTATTACTCTTTCAAGTAGGTTTTCTATCCCTTGTTTCTCTTCCTCTCCTTCTCATATTCCTATTATTTGTATATTATTACATTTCATGTTGTCTTGCATTTCTCTTGAATTCTCCTCATTTTTTCTGATTCTTTTTTTCCCTTACTTGGTCCGTCTGGGAGATTCTTTCTATCCTGTCTTTGATCTCACTTATGTGATCTTCCGCCATATCGATTCTATTCTTCATACCTTCTACTGTGTTCTTCAGTTCAGAAATTGTATTCTTTATTTCGTCTTGGCTTTTACTGATGGTTTCTATTTCCTTTTTCTTGTTGATATAGTTTGCAGAGTTCACTGTAGCTCCCCTGTAGCTTCTGGTAGCTCGTTGTAAGCTCTTTGAATTTCCTGATAACCAGTACTTTGAATTCCACATCTGATAGTTGACTTGCCTCTATTTCATCTAACATTCTTTCTGAGGCTTCCTCCTTTTCTTTCATTTGGAGATTGTTTCTTTGTCTTCCCATTGTTTGTGATACTCTTCTTGTTGTCCTCAGCTTCTTAAATTGATCTGTTCTGGTTCCCTGGGTTTATGGTGTGAACTTCTGTGGTAGGATACCTGTGAAATTCAGTGGTGCAGTCTCCTGCAGGTATCTTGGTGTTCTCTGCTTCCACCTACTCCTTTCTTTATTGTGCGTGTGTGATCAGTTGGAGGGTGATGCAAAATGGTTTATGATGGCAGAAGATTATTTAATGTTATTTACAGACATAGTCAGCAGAGAAGAAATAGACAATGTTTAGGCTATGTATAGAGTTAACCGTGTTCTTCGACCCAGCTTGCCACTTTTAGGAAAGGATGGACATAAGTTAAGTCTCTTGTTGGGATGTGGGGGCTTGTGAGTTGTATCTAGAAAGCAGTGTGGTTGCGGGTGGTCAGATTTTGAGGTAAGGTGAGAGTACAGGTTAGTAACTGGGTGTAGCATGTGAGTAAATAGAGTAATAGAATTCAGGCACCTGTAAGGTGGTCTAAAGTCAGAGAGATATGTTATGAAGTATTACTGTTGTATAGAACAGCTCTTATTTACAATAATATTAGAGCAACACTCACGTGATAGACTCTATGTGATCTGTCTAAATGGGGGTTATAGAGCTTGGGTAGTATGGCAAAGGAAAGCAAGTGAAGTATAGAAAATTAGCAATATACTGTGGAGGAAAGAGCAGTGGGAACCTGTCAGGTAGTACAATATATCCAGCCAGGACTAAGAAACCTGTTCAGAAAGAGGAGGGATACAGAGATATTCTTAAAAGAAAAAAAGAAGTAAGAATAATGCAAAGAAAAATAATAATACACCTAAAAGAAAACTAAGCAACACACAAACAATCCAACACACACACACACACACACACACACACACAGAGAAAATACACACACACACACATACAAAAGTCAGGAGAAAAGAGGAATAAACGGAAAATTTGGGGACAACAGAAGGACTAAAACTGGACAAAAAGAAAAAGAAATGAAGAACAGAGTATTGAAAGATAGAGCAACAATACAGTTTAAAAGATATAAGATTACTTATAAAAGAAGTTGAGGGAGGAAAAAAAGGGGGAAGGGGAATCCCCCCCACATTAAAAAAAAAGCACCCTTCCTTTGTTGGTTTCAAACTGTCCAAACCGGTTTTTCTGGTTGTGGCCTCTCCAAGGGCTGTTATGCAGGCTGCCTGTGTCCTGCGGTATCTGGCACTGTCCTTCTCAGTCCTGTGGCAGGACCCAGGTGTTCCCACCCCTCCCCTGGATGGCTGCTGGGTGGTTGGGCGGTGAGGCAAGCTGCTGTCGCAGAGCCCCTCAGTTCACTTTCCAATAGAGACTTCTCCACAAAGCCTGCCTCTCAGCCCAGCCCCATCCCAAGAGACCGGCAATGACAGTGTCCTTCTCAACCCCCTGGGGCTGGTGGGCTGATGGGCTGGTGGGCTGCCGACCACAGAGTCCACAGTTGCCACCCTTTACGTTAACTTAAGCCCACAGGTCTCTGCCCAGTATTAACCTGCCTGCCTAGATGGGGGGGGGGGGAGTNGGGGGGGCGGGGGGGGGGGGGGGGCGCTCAGTTCTCTCCCACAGAGCCTGTTGCTGGAGTCTGTTGCCTACCCACCAGGTGCCGGGCCTCTGGAGTTCCCTCTGCCACAGGCGCCCCGGCCCTGGATTCAGACAAGGCTTCTGTTTCCCACTGATGGTGCCGGCCCAGATTGGCCACCGATTCTGGACCGTAGTCATGCTCTGCCGGAGGTCGTCCGCCTTGGGCGCGCCTGGGCGCAGTCTGAAGCCTAGGAGGCCGCAGGCGCGCAGCTGCTTTTGTCCTCACTGGCCTTCTGGAGTCCTGTCTGGTTCCTCTGTCACACTCTCTGGTCTCTTATTTTCCTAAATGTTGGGGAACTGTTGGTTGATTGAGCTGTTCTTTGGTAGATCTGCCCAGATTTTCTACCAGATGCACAGGAGCTGGGTTCCCTCTGTGCTACTCTGTCACCATCTTAACACTCTCCCTTATCAATGTCTTCTGATGAGCCAAAGTGAAGGATTAAGAAAAAAATTGCCCTATGAAATTTATTCGAATTCTAGAATTAGGTATAAGTTTTAATGAGAGATAAATTCATATTCCTTCAATGAGTTTATGGTCAGTTTTATCAGCTGTAACACAACTAGACAATTTTGCTCTCATCTTGGTATGAATAATTAGGGTAGTAATGAATCTAACCATAACATATAGTAATTACAAAGTCAATACCCAAGTGGCTTTCAACTTTTTTCTTAAACCTTGAACTTTCAATTACCTAACCATCCGTCTCAAATGAACAGTTACTTGAATCATTTTTACATGGCTGCTCAACACTGTAAAAATGAAAAGAAAAATTACTGAATTCTAGGACAAAAACACTTTGCGAGCTTGCATTTGAACTTAATTAGAAAGTGAGCAGTACAATTCAAAACTTATTAAAATTGACTGGAGTACATTTTCTCTTTTATTATTTTATTTATATATTTGATGTAATTTTGTATCCAAGAAGTTAGACTCTCTCCATGGGGTATACATTCAAAATAATGTTGGAGGTATAATTGTGTTAGAAGAATAGAGAATAATGGGTAATAGAGGCCTCTGGCTTCCTTCTGAAGTGATCCCTGAACAATAACTTAATTTGCGAGATTTCTGCTATCCAGGAAGGAATTAACCTCTTTTCATTCACTTACTCCTGTGCTGTGCTCCATCCTCTCTGAGGACCAGAGAAGGTAATTTTACTCGTGTGTTCACTGCCTTACATCACACTTCCTATTACCCCTTTCCTCCAGTGAGGTTTGAACACTTGACACAACATGACTATTAGGAGCAGAGTTGAGGTCTGTGCAGGGCTGCAGGGACCCTTACTGGCTAAAAGGGGTAGAGGAAGAAGAGTATAGAATCTTGTTCTTGGACAAGTAGTCTGAATTGAAAACACACCAATTTGGAGAATCAGAGGAGGACACCATATAAAGGCACTCGGAATTAAAAGAAATTGGCTGAGAGGGGAGGTAATCTCTTAAAACTCTTTGGACAAGTGATCAGAAAAACAGAAGTCTGTCGAGATTTAGAAGGAAAAGAGTTTTAAGACAAGACTTGTGATTCCATTTGCTGATTTGTAGTTATCAATGCTTTAGATGAACAAAAATGATAAAGAAAGCCGAAGTTTTGTGAGAGAAAGGAATAAAGTCGTGTATACGTGCATCCATAGCCCAGTCATTGCGGGAAATTTTTTGTGCTAACTTTTTGCTCACCTACTTCCTAGCTGCAGGGTGGTGTGATTCACCTTTGAAAAGTCTCTGTGTGCATCGTGTTTTACAATCTCTTTCTTTATCTACAATCTTCTGTGTTTTTGCCCTTCATCTGACACCATCTTTGCTTTGAATAGGGAAAATGCAGCAGGAGTTCCTAAAGCTGGAAGGGTAGAATGTTAACAAATGGAGAATCTCAGCAAGAATCCTTGCTCTTGGAAGAACTAGGGCTGTTATAACATGATCATGATTTATTTGCGTGAGAATGGGAACTGTAGAAGTCTGACTTAAGAGGCTAGAGGAAATTTTTAAAAAGGTAACTTGTATCACTTAGGGTCCTAATGGGAGACACATATCGTAGATAAATTTTGAAAATGAGGGGAGTTTAATAAAAGAACTATTGAGAAGACATGGCTAGGATTAATGGGAACCATGAAAGGTTGACCTAAACTATCTGGAGCTCCGACTATTCAGAGACTTCAGATGCACCTGGAGGGGAAACGGTCACTGAGATTGAGAAAGAGCTGCAGCTGTAAGAAATGCATTACCTCTCCTGCCAGAAGCTGGGGTCTCTGGTACAGCCATTAGCTCGGATGGCCCTCCAGGAAGGGAGAATGTGGGAATAAATATTTATCCCCATTTTCCACTCTGTTGCCAATGACCCCCACTGACTGAATGAAACTGGAAGCCAGGGAGCAAGAGGGCCCTGTGATGAGGCCCGTGGAACTGGTTCCACATGGCACAAGAACAGTGATGAGTGACAGTTGGATCGTGAGGGCCACCAGAAAATATCCAGGACACACAAACCAAATGCTTAGCATATAAACCAGGATTTACAGTAGCTTCAGAAATATTTTTCTTCTGTGATATGTACCTGTAAAGGTGTGGAGAGCACGAAGATGAGAAAGTAGGCACAGTCCCTTGTCCTCTTTGAAGCTCACATTCTACTGCATGTATTTAATACAGTATTTTCTGTGCACATGTGTATATACTTGTATCACTATGTGAATACATATATGTATGTAGACATAGAAGATCTTAGAATATGTACTTTGATTTTTTTCTTTCTTCTACAATTTCTGAAATTCCCTTTGGTGCACAGAATAATTCACATTGCCTGGAGGTAAGTTAGAAGTATATTAGCAAGAATAAAGGAGGAAACTAAATGTTCTGGTTTTTTTTATTTAAAAAAATCTAAGCAACAACTTGGAAAATTAAGAAAGAATACACTTGAGGGAAGATGCATTTTCAAGTAATGCCACAAGATTGAAAAGCAGTAACAGAGAGATGGACACAACTCGCCCCTGACCTGCACTCCCAAGTGAAGGTCCCCAAGGCTTTGAGGGCAGCCATGTGGCGGCAGGTCCTGACCACTAAGGACAGACAGGAGGAGTAGATACAAGTAAGGAAGTTAAGGTGCCTGAGTGCATTTTGGGGAGTTTCAGGGTCTACTGTGAAGATGAAAATGCCTGTGCATCATTGTCATTCAAGTTATCATGTGACATGATTCATGTGTTAATACAGTGGTCATTTTTGTAGTTTTGGGCAAGGATCTCAGTAGCCTCACTAGTTACACGCAGTCTATGGGGCCTGCTTTTTATCTGACAGAAGAATAATATTATATTCTCTGACATTTCCTCAACACCCATCAACTCTGCCCCATGTCAGGAGTCCAGAACATGTATTAGCTTCCTCTAAATCTTCTAAAACCTCAAGCGAGGTCTTTGAAGCACTCACAGACTGGACAGTAGTGATATGGAAAGCAAAGTCCCACTGTATAGTGAGGGAAGGCCCCATGGTAGAGTGGCTGGTGAGAGGGTACCCAGGTCATGTGTGAAATGTCTATTCGTGCTGAGTTCCTAGCACAAAGTTTTGAAATATGTAATCACGTGCAATTAAGTTACTAGAACTTGTTTGAATTTTTTCCTTCTTAGTAATTGTAATGTTCTTAGAACATAGGCAACAGTATATATATATTGTTTTTAACCCGAATTGCAATAAAACACTAATGTATTTATATTTATTTTTAGGATTCATTGAAAGCAAGCAACTATTTAAAAAGTTTCTGGTTGTTGTAGAGAAAGACCTATTTAGAATTTTTGGAAAAAATCAACTGTATTTGTGTCCTGACTTCACAATGGCTACTTTTACAACTTAGGTAAATTTTTCCTAAACTTCACTTGTTGGCATTTAAAAAGTAAGAGTACTAATGCCAAGTTTCTGTGGACGCTGGAAACATGAAAGGTGCATTAGAATCTAATCCTACTGCTCTGCCATTCCTCTTTTCCACTTACCATCACCAGTCTGGCCATTTTTCTGTGGGACCTATCATCAGCACTGACCAGTGACACAGTTTTCTTTATTTATGCAGTGCCAGGTTGCCTGTAAATATGTCCTTTCATTCCCCAAGACCTCAACAAGCTAGGAGTATTAAAGCTTGAATTGATAAAAAATTAATTGTCCCATAGTTTGCTTCCTTTTGTCTTGGCTTATATCTTAAAAACAGAAACTATTGACCACATACAAATGTGGGGTTTTTTTCCCCTCCAAGTTTTCTTTCATCTGGACACAAAACTAAAGACGCCAGGCATTTTTGCATTTGCTGCCAGACTTACAACACTTCATAAACAGAGCCAATTTTGAAGAAAGTCAAAGCCTAAAATAAAATCTGTACCTCTCTACCCATGTCTAGTTAAAGGGATGCACATGTGAAATAGAGCACATTGGATATCAAGTCGAAGATTACTAAAGCAGACAAAAATAAAAGGGAAAAAACAGGAGCTTTGTTTTATCATTAATTTCTCATCAGTACTATAAACAACTGATTCTACAACTACTGAAATATAAAATTTAACTGTAACAATGTCATGAAAATTGTAAAATTAATGATGTAAAAAATTACCTCATAAATACTGTCATACAAGGATATTGATAACTAGTACTGGAAATGACGACGAAACATTGCACTGTAAGTAAAATTCCAGGAGGAAACTACACGATATTATTATATATTATTGATTTCCTTACACAAACTCCTTCAAGAGAAGGAACATTTCTGAAGTGTTCTCCCAATGCAATATCCTTGACGATGTTTTTGGGTGCCAGAGATAATATTAAATTCACCACATTTGTATTAAATCTGAAGAATGAATATTTGGGGGTTAATTTTTTTTTAAGATTTTATTTATTTATTTATTTATTTATCTTTAGAGGGGAAGGAGAGGGAGAGAAACATCAATGTATGGTTGCCTTTCATGCGTCCCCTGCTGGGAGTTGGCCTGCAGGAAACTGGCCTGCAACCCAGGCATGTGCCCTGACTGGGAATCGAACTGCGATGGGGGTTAATTTTTAAAGAAAACTACTTTTTGAAAAAGTAAGGCAGACAACCAAAAATAATTATAAATGTACTATGATTAACTTATTTAATTGCCAAAGTTTTTTAGAGTAGGGGAGCTAATAAGAGTTTAATTGCATAAAAGAAAAACAAAAGATACAGCTAATATTCAGATATTCTACATATAGTTCATACATGCACACACTTATGCTCATACACCTACCTGTGTAAAAATGTATTTATGAAAAATTTAAAAGTTTTAGAGAAAATTAATCAACTCTTTAGTTCAACAAGAAAGAATGAATAACAAATGCAAACCTCATGGTTTTGATGTACTTTATTTGTGGAATAATATGTTAACATTGAGACAGGCTGAAGGAGGGTACACAGGACCTTTCTAAATATTTTTCTGCAACTAGCTATGAATTTATAACTACTTCAAAATAATTTCAAAAATGTGATAATGTTGAATTGAAATGATTTTTAAAGTACTGTATTTTGCCATGTATAGTGCACAGTGTTTTCCTAAATTTTTGAGAGAAATAAAGATGAACATTATACATATGTAATATTAGTTCCACATCTATATAAATGTATTTAATTCTTGTATGTATGCTAATGTGTTGAAAGTGTAACTCTAGAAAGCAATAACAAAATCTGTATGCAAAATAATGCCCTGGAATACAATAATCAGGTTTTTTAACTTAATGATGAACTTGCAATGAAAGCAGTTTCAGCCAACGATCGACATGAAATAAAGAGCGACATATTGCTAAGCATGGAGTAAGATATATGATGCTGATTGTTATCTACTTAATAAGATAAGTGATGCCTGTTTTATCGCCGTAGGGTGAACAGCGCAACATTTCTCTTTATATACTTGAGATGGGAGAAATTATTAGAAAATCCCTTGGAAAATGTCAAAACAGTTTTTGTACACTGTGAGCTTTAGGCTAAACGTTATTAAGTATGCTAAAAATCATGGCAACAGAGCTGCCGAGAGACACTCTGGACCTGCTCCCATGGAGAGTACCATCAGATTATGGACGTGACAGGAAGGAAAACTTCTTCAGATGCCAAGATAAGAAGAAGGCAATGCAAGGGAAACCTCCAAAGGTGGCCAGAGGTGGAGCAGGAGGTGAAGACCTAGATTCTGGAGCAGCCACAAACTGGGATCTCTGTTTGGACCAAGATGATCAAGAAAAAGGTAAAAGGACTACATGGGCAAAAAACACTGATGATTTCTCAGGGACACCTATTGGTGCTTTAACTTTATGAACAGAGAAGGTTTGAGCGTTCGGGCGTGAAAAAAACTTATCAAAAACTTCCATCAGTCTATGAGAATCAAGTTTTGAAATTTCAATTCTTATGTTGTCCATCTTTGAAAGACTACAGCTCAGAGCTGTCCCAAATCACCAATATGGATGAGGTCTCACTCACCCTTGATGTGCCGTCCAACTGAACTGTGGGCGTCAAAAGAGCAAAGGTTGTGGTGGTTAAAGATAGTCTAGCGGTGATGAGAGAACACGTCACTGTTGTTCTAGCCGGTTGTGCCTATGGGACAAAACTACCACCTATCATCATCTTTAAAAGATAAATGTTTCCTGAAGAAAAAAGTCCAAGTGGAGTTATTGTCCACGTGTATGGAAAAGGATGGATGATGCCTGGCTGGTGTAGCTCAGTGGATTGAGTGTGGGTTGAAAACTAAAGAGTCACTGGTTTGATTCCTAGTCAGGGCATGCCTGGGTTGTGGGCCAGATCCCCAGTGGGGGCCACATGACAGGCAAGCACAGTGATGTTTCTCTCTCTCTTTGTCTCTCCCTCCCTTCTCTAAGAATAAATAAATAAAATCTTTATTGTAAAAAAGATGGTGAATGAAGAAGGCATGAAAATTTAGTTCAACAAAGTCTGGTCATGAAGGCCTGGAGGATTAATTAAAAAACCAGCTTTGCTTGTTTTGGATTACTTTGAAGCCCATGTTATACAAAGTTTAAAAGCAATCACAGTGGACTTGAAAACCCGACTTCCGTGATACCTGGTGGGCTAACCAACCAAATGCAACCTCATGATGTGTCAGTACACGAGCCCTCTAAGGCCCTAATGAAGAAAGAGTGGATGCCGTGAATGCAGTCAGCTGGTAATGATTTAGCAGGTACAGGCAAGATCAAGAAAGCATCCATCCCCCAGGTTTGTGATTAGACCCTAAGGCTGTGGAACAGTGTCAAGAAGGAAGTGGCTGTGAAACTGTTAAAAAAAAGCATATTAAAAAATATGGCATCAGCAATGCTATGGGTGTAACTGAGGATGATAAAATTTACTTGGATGAGGACAGTGACTCTTCAGAAGACACCAGTAATATAGAAATTAGAGGAGATGATACTTCTGATACTGATAACGATGAAGAGTTCTTGGCCTTCTATGATGCATAAATACCATTAATTTTTTAGCAGTGCATAAATGTTCTTGTACCTTATGTCTGTTCTTGTGTTTTGTAGTTATTTGTTACATAAAATTTCTTGTATCACAATATGTAAAAAAATAACTGCTAAAATTCCTTTATAATACAAAAACATGTGTCTAAGTATAAATAAATAATTGAATGAAAAAATTAAAATGGAAGATTTTTTTCCTGAAAGTTTGGGCCAAAAACATGGGTGCACATATACATAGCAAAATACTTCCAAAAAGAGCGTGTACAGAAAAATCATGCTATGGTTTTGAAATCAAGATAATACTAAATAGTAGTTCAAAACGTACAAATAATTAGAGGTACTTAATTTGATCATGGGATTTTACATAGGAAATAAAAGATCAATAGGGATTCAAAAATGTATTCACCTTGTGTAGAAATAGGCAGTTATTTAATGCATTTACTTAGAGTTACTCATTAGAATCACAGTCTAGAATTTTTTTGAGAAGCATAGAAGAAAGAAATGGGAATATTTCATTTGTAAAACTGCATGTAAAACATTGGAGACAATTTAAAACAAGATTATGGATTATGTATTCAATTTCCCTCTTTTAATAGAAAGTCCATTTGATTATAAAACAACATAATAAATACTTTATTCTTAGTTCTTGAAACATCTTAATTCTATATGGTGAACTTAAAAAGCCTCAATATCCTCAGCTAAAATCCAAGACAATAATGTATTTTTGCTATGTCATTTTTATATTCTTTAGCACTGTAAATTATTTTTAATTAACTTATAAGTTAGTAGAAGCAGTGAAATATAAAATGGTCAGATAAACAATTAATGAAAGACAGCAGGGATATACTTTAAAACTATATTAAAGAATAAAATTAAGTTGCATGGATTCATTTGGCATAGTAATTTATTTTCTAAACAATAATTGAAAAATGCAAAATGAAATCAATGCACAAAACAGGCAATGCAATTTTGTTTTTTATAAACTTTTATTTGAAGTCAATATGGTTTATTCATATAAAATAGAGATAATACGAACCATTATGAATTAGCAATTTTCTGTCCATGCTTCAAGAGTAGCAGAATTTCCATAATGGGCTGAAAGAATGCCTTAAGTGTATCATCAAAGAGAGAGCTCTTCAAGGTGACTAGGTCATTTATATAATCTCCTTTCAAAGTCTTAGCTGTGATCTCATCATCTGCTGACTTCTGTTCCTCCCTGGCACATCATCAGGATAACACAGTTTTGAATGTACGTTTTCTCTTTTTTCACTCTGCTCTCATTATCCTGGTTAAAACAATAAATTTGCTTTTAAATTTCATTGAATCACTTGACATATAATTTATGCTAGCTTTGGTGGGGTTTACAGTCCGCTATTTTAAAAGGAACAGTATTCCTCCACAAGACAATATTTGGGCAGCTTTGTGAGTGCATGTAGACATTAATATGAAAGAAGAGTTGGAACGAGCAGCATTTGAACTGCTGAGATAATTACCATCAGCTATAGTGCTCAGAACTGGCCTGTATCCATCTGATGCCTTCTGGTCCTGTAGTCTCACTGAAGGCAGTGTTCTGTATATTATCTTTGATCGAGTTACATTTGAATGATTTTGGATGGAGATGGAACGCTTTCCCACTCTCCAGAACTTTACTATTACACGTGTTAATAAACCCATGGAATTATTTATTTTCCTCTGTAAGTTAGTTTTGATGATAGTTCTGGATTTTAAATTCAGAGTATAAATTTTGATTTGTAAGAATAGAAAAAAAATCTATAATATCTAGACAGAATAACCCAATTCAGTATTAGTTTTTTTTTTTGTTCTTAACTACAAAATTGAAAATGAATCATCATTATAACATCTCTTACTGTCTTTGGCTGCTAGGGTTGCTGTCACAAAATACCACACTCTGGCTCTGAAGTCTAGACACCCAGATCAGGGTGCCAACATGGTCAGTTATTGATAATGGCCCTCTTCCTGACTTACAGAAAACCACTTTCTTTCTGTCTTCTACATGGAAGGAAGATCAAGAGAGAAAGAAAGAGAGAGCACTCTTATAAGGGCACAAATCTCATCATCAGATCTTGAAGGTCCCAAGACTCTCATGACTTCATGTAACATTAATTACCTCCCCAAATCCCGGAATCCAAATAATACTACATTGGAAGGTAGGGCTTCAACATATGAATATGGGGGGGGGGATACAAACATTTAATTCATAACGTATACTGTATTAGAAGTTTTCTTGAAAACGTTTTTTAGCAAGGAGAGACATTTTCAAATGCCCAAAGAGGTAGCACTGCACAGTATCTGCAGTGCTCACCCATTCTAAGAGCATCATGCTATTTTATATTGAAAATAAACATTTAGAGTTTATGAAGGTCTTATAAGTAAGTAATTGTGACATTTGCTTCCAGAAAATACTGAGAAACAGGAAAAGTCTACCTGCTCTTTACAGTTGAAACTAAGATTCTGAGGGTTCATGAGCTGGCTATATGGTACCAGAAAACAAAAACTCAAGTTTTCATGCTGGTTTCATGAAGGCTCCAAAGTTCCAGGTAGACATTTTACTAGTCTGTAATGAGGTGTTTCCTAAAAGTTCTATTTATTTTCTCAATAGTTTCTTTTATAGAAGCAATGGAAAAAATTTTGACTAAAAGTAGCAAATATAAATATTTCTAGATTTTACTTTCTTACAACTAATTTCCCTTTATTTACTAATGGTTTGGGTAGTATTTTTAAAGGCATAATTTTCTAAAAACTCAGAGTTACAGCTTTATAGGAACCTGAGAAGAGTGGGTAACAAGTTTCTCTAACATATTTTACCAGAGCATTTTCTGTCATTAGAACAGTGGGAAATTTCTCACTGTTCTGCTCAAAAGGTATTGAAAAGAGAGGCAAAGTTATGAAAATCAACTTTAATGATATATTTTTTCTTAGTTTTGTTTCAATACTTTATCCAAAGTCTCAGATTTGTATGTTTCTCTCAATATGCAAGACCTCAAACTAAACAAAAACATTTCAATAGGAATCTAATCTCGTTCAATTCACAGCATCTAAATTATGCACTCTGGGGTCAAATAGCATTTGGTTTGACCTTGAAGTGTAACCTTGAGAAATTTAATTGTTATATGAAAATTTTTAGCTAAAAATGATAATAACTACTTTAATATTTACTATATAGAATTGAAGCTAAAATTAAACTGCTTAAATGACATATCTCATTGTGTAGTAGTCATATGTATGGTAGAAAGATAATTAGTTAATTATCTCTCTTTATTATTATAATTTTAGTACTGGTTTCTTATACATAGCATTGCTTTGAGGCCAGCATATTGTTTTCAGTTCTGAAAATACTAAAATTCAGAAACTTGTTTTCATGTTCATGAGTTCTTTCTCTTTTTTTTTCTTTTTTGTTCAATTCCTCCACTCCCCAAACCCACCAGAAAGCCATCAGCCAAATCACAATACAAACACATTATTGTTGTTGATAAATGATAATGTGTTCTAGTAGTCATCAGTACATTTTAAATATCCGTTATATTTTTATAATTGAAAATAGAAATGAGAGTCAGTACTAATAGTTAATATGAACATCTACTTTAATGAGGTGTTAAGCCTCTTAGGGAATTACAATTTCTAGCCTATTGACTATATTGATTAATATCCATATTGAAAGATCACTATAGTAGTTTAGCCTGTATATTTATTTTGATTTTTTGATTTTTTGTTTTTCTTTTACTGCTGACACAAGAAACAGATTTTACTCTTAGATAATCATGTTATATGCATTCACCTCATTATTATAAATACATTAAATATTTGCACATTTGAATGCTATTGCTAAAAGTATTTTTGAAGTATAATTTACATACAGCAAAATCATCTGACTTAAGTATACAGTTCCATGAGTCTTAACAAATGCTTACAATAGACTAACTATCAATGCAATCAGGAGATGATTTCCATCCCTGCTCCTCAGACAGGCGCCTGGCAACCAGCAGTTATTTTCTGTCCTACAGTTTTATTTGGCCTGGAATATTATAGAAATGGAATAATACAGTATGGAGAGTCTTGAGTTGACTTCTTTCACTTTACATAAAGCATATCAGAGTCACCCATGCTAGAGATTGGGTTATTTTGTCCTTTTACTGTTGAATGTATATCATGTATGGCTGTACCTCCATTTGGTTTATACATTCGTCAACTGGTAGACTTGTGGGTTGTTTCTTCTTTTTTAAATAATTTTATTATTGTTCAAGTACAGTTGTCTGCATTTATGCCCCCACCACTCCCTGCACCCCAGCCATCCCGATCTCTCTCCCCTGATTCCACCTCACCCCAGTTTTGTCCATGTGCCTTTATAGTTGTTCCTGAAAACCCTTATATTTAAATTTCCCACTTTTTAATTGGGTTGCTTGTCTTCTTAGAGTGGAGTTATGTAAGTTCCTTGTATATTTTGGAGATTAAACCCCTATCTGAGGTATCATTGGCAAATATGTTTTCCCATATGGTTGGTTCTCTTTTTATTTTAATGCTGTTTTCTTTAGTGATGCAGAAGCTTTTCATTTTGATGAGATCCCATTTGTTTATTTTTTCCTTTATGTCCCTTGCTCTAGGGGACATATCAGTAAAAATGTTACAGCATGAAATATCTGAGATTTTCCTGCCTATGTTCTCCAAAAGGGAAAGAAGCGTTTACAGGAACAAGTATAAAGGACACACGAACAAAAACTAAGGGGGGATGGAAATGGGAGGAAGGTGGGGAGCACTGGAGGGGTGAGCTGGGATGGGAGTAAAAGACACAAAACTGGTCTTGAACAATAAAATAAAATAAATAAAGTGCAGAGGAAAAAATAGCTTCAGAGGTTCTGAATCTATATCAACTTGCTTTAAAAAAAATCCATTTGGTTGAACTCACAAGCTTTTATCAGGCGGTGTCTCTGGGTTAGAAAGGACACAAAGTCTGTCTTCCGTTTGTGTGCCAGGGAGCAGCCTGGAGGAACAGACATTCTCAGAATGATGTACCCAGAATGCTTAGATTAAGAATTCACCTAAAATAACATTTTATATTAATATTTTATACTGACATACAAGGTGTGATAGTAATGTGGCACTAACAAATAAACCTATGTGTATTTTTTTCACTTTAAGTACTGCACATGAATACTATTGTCAAATGCTATATTTAGTGTCTGCTCGGGTCACAATTTTCTTTGACAGTGACTCCTTCAAACATACAAAAAAAGATTCTCTTTAAGATGGATCTCAGTTCCTGATTTCTCTGACATTAGTGTATTTATAGCTTATCCCCAGAACTTAGGGGTATAGTATGCTTTGAGGATAGGCTGGGGGGGTGGCGGTGAATTATGGAATGTGTTCAAGTTGTAATTGATCACATGCAGCATGATGGTAATTAATTTGAAATAGGGGATGGATGGAACTTTCAGATCTATGAGTAACTAATGGATTTTATCCACACCCATCCAAGTCTGTTTTTAAGCACTTGAATAAATCAATTAATGCTATTATGCCAGGACAGTTGTCCTTGCTGAGGTTGATTTGTTATACATTTAAGGTAAAAAATATTAATCAGAAAAAACTTAGAGACCAGTGTATGCATTAGATTTATTTCTTCTTACACTGTTTGTACATTAATTCCTTTGCATTTAAAAAATATATATTCTCAGAAATTAGAGACATTCCTTCTTAAACTTTTTCTTGTAATGCCGTTGGTAAAAATAAAATCATTTTTTAGCCTAGACCCTAAGTTAATTTTATATGCTATTTATTAAGTTATGTTGCAGCTGAAAGACTGGCGTTATATATAATTTTTTTAACATAGTTACTGAAGATTTGGATCTGACTATATAAAGTAGAATCAGAGTCAAAATTTAAGAGAAAAAAAATAGGAAGGAAAGCAAAAAATGATAAAATAAGTTATTTTTTAAATGGTTACTGTTGGTAGAAATATCAAACATACACTAAATTATGCATATTGTTTTTTAAATTACTGTTATATCTGTAATGAAAACATTTTTTTATTTTGAGTGTCAACTGAATGACTCTGAATTTAAAATTCATCTTTAGAAAATCATAATTCTTCTTTCCCCCACCACGATGATTTATTTATTCAAAAAATATTTGTGACACATCTATTTTGAACTAGGCACTGAGGGTGCAGGTGCTGAGGAAAGATGGCCAAAAGGGTGGGGGAAAATAGGAATATCTGTAATAGTGTCAGTAATAAATATAAAGGAAAAATGAACAGAAGACATAAATATGTTACTTTCATGAACACAAGTTTAGTTACATAATTTTTACTCAACCAAAAAGAATGTGTAGAATGCAATAAAGGAAACATGAATTTCCACTTCTAGATATAACTTAAAAAATATTTTGGTGCATTTCTTCCTTGCAACTATTATTCTATGTAATTTCTCTATTCTCTTTCTCACCTGCTTTTGTCTTTCTCTCTAAAAATATGTCAGGTCATGTTACACTTATTTTTCTCTATGCTCATATTTACATATGCTATTGTCCTGTAACCATACATAGGTGCTCACAGACTTTTTAAAAATGTATGTTTTTCAATAATAGATGGACCACATTTTATTTATTTATGTATTTCCTTTTGTTAGTTACTTAGTGATCACTATTCGTTTGTTATTATGAATAGTACTAAAGTCATCTTTGCACAGAGTGTGAAAAGCATTGTGTAAATTGCTGTTTGTGTTCTTAGGATTAACTCCCATGTTTAAAATTACTACATTAAAACAAGGGTAAAATCCCTTTAAAAACTTTATGTTTGTTTGCATTTCTTCTACAGTGTACAAGAGTTCCCATATTACCACATTCCCAAAAATGCTTGGTATTTGTCTTAAAGTTTGAGCATTTGATATTATAAAAAATTTACGATATTATATATATAATTAATCTTTTTATTTTATTATATATAAAATAAATGTATAATAAATACTTTTTATTATGAGAGAGGTTGAAATATTTTCAATAAGTATTATTACTTTGTTTTTTCTTTTTATGAATTGCCTTTTGATATAATTTGTTGATCAGCCTATCATGTTTTCTTTTAGTGATTTTTATATTTCATACTACTTTAATTTATAAGTTCTATTAAGAATTTCAAAATGTCCTATGCTAAATTGGGCATTTTGTGTTTTAGTTTATTTGTGTATTAGTCAGGGTTTTGCAGAGAAACAGGGCCATTTGCGTGTGTGTGTATGTGTGTGTGTGTGTGTACAGAGCTTTATTATAAGGAACTGACATGTGGAAATGGAGGCTGAGAAGTCCAGACCCAGGTGAGCCAACAATGTAAGTTTTCATGAGTCTGAGGATGAAGGCAGGAGAAAAACCAATGTCTCAGCTTCAAGACAGAGATGTAAAAAGGGAAACAACTCTTTTTCTTGAATAGAATCAGCCTTTGATTCTATTCAAGCCACTAGTAGATTGGATAAGGCCTTCCCATACTGGGGAGGGCAACCTGCTTTATTCAGTCTATGGATTCAAATAAAGTCTATTGATTCAAATCCACAGACAATCCAGAATACCGTTTAAAAACATATCTGGGCACACCTTGGACTAGTCCAATTGATGCATAAAATTAACCATCACAATTTGCCTTTTGATTTTTAGCAATTCTTGTTGCCTTTTAATGTTCTTGATTTGTCTTATGCAATTAAACAGATCAGCCTTTTATCTTATCTTTAATTATTTTCTTTAATTTTCAAAACATATTTTCCATTGTGAAATTATTTGACTACTTAAGCACATTTTCTTCTTGTCTTTATGTGATTTTGGTATTTATTATTCCAATATTTTAGTATAAAGCAGGAAGTAATTGCATTCACTGATATGTTTTCCAATTATTTTAGCATTATATTATGATAGAAACCATACTTACTGGCAATAAAATTTTTCTTATTTATGACATCTTATATATCAGAGAAGGTGTTTTAACCTGCTTTACTTTCATTTTATTCCACTTCAGGTATAAATTTTAAATAGTTGAGATTATCAATCCACTAAGCTTTGGCAACTATTTTTAATACTCTTTATATTAAGGTATCATTGGTTTCTAACATTATACAAGTTTCAGATGTGCAATATTAATATTCATCATCTGTATATATTTCATTGTGCTTACCATTAAAAGCCTGGTCTCCATCTTTCACCATACAATTGACCCTTTTCATCTGTTTTTCCCTCCCATCCTCCCAATTCCTATGATGACCATCAATCTGCGCTGCATTATTTTTCTCTGTGTTTAGCTGGTTGCCCTCCCTGTTTTCACATTCCCTTGCCTAGAACTACTGACTTTTTGGCCTGCTTTACTACTTTGTACATCTGTTACATGCAACCTGTACTGTACAAACAGATATCTGTTTCCTGTCTAACTACACTCTCTACCTGGTTCTTAACTTGTTTTTCTTACTGGGTATTTGAATGTTTTTATAACAATTTTGATTTACTTCTATGCCTTGCATTTCTGAATTGAGGTCTTTTGGAATGTCCAAGTGTCTACCTCCACTTATACTCAGGCACTGCTCACTGGTACTCCACTTTATCGTTGCTCACTGAAGTCTTTTCTCCCAGTTCTTCCTTAACTGCTTCTAGGTCTATAGAGATTCTTATTCAGCATGACTGTTACTCTTCTACTTTAAATTATGAGGTCCTGGAAGGCTGTAGCCTAGTATCCTAAGTCTGAAAAAACTCAGACTTAGGAGAGATGGCAGCATTATCAGGAATTAAGAAGTACATCCTTCCTTCATTATACTTTCACTAATAACCTAAAGGCAACTTTTTTCCTCCCTCAGCTCACACTGAAATAGAAATATATACACTAAAACTTTCTGGCCTAAGTAGACAATGGTAAGATTTAGAAGTATGCTTGCCTGAAACAGATAAAATTAGGGCTGGGAAAATCAGAAGAATGACCTGGATTGAAAAGGAGTGGACAGAATGGGAAAGTGACTTTACATCTTGAAGACAGTGGAGTGGAGGAGAAATATACCATCAAACTTTCCCGACTACCACCTCCTGAACATACTCAGGCTTCTCAAGACAAGATTTAGATAATTTTTCAACCTTAGTGGAAATGACATCATGAACAAAAACCCTACTTTCTCACCAAGGTGAAACTTTAAGTTAGGAATTATTCTTTAAGATAAGCAGTGGTGGACATAACCCTAATGTTATAATAAGATAGATTGTACTTTTGCTTATAATGAAGTGAGAATAAAATCTTATCTTCTAAGAGAGCAAAAGAAATCACATATTTTCAAAACAAAAATAACTTTCCTCTACCGGCTTTCATTTCCATGTTTTCTCATGGCTTGAAAGAAGATGCATTCCACTAAGTATTTTACTGTTATTTGTCACTGGAATTTTAAGATTATTAGGAATAAACTTAACCAAGGATGTAAAAGGCCTCTACGTTTTGTCTTTCATATTGTTTTTGTGATGTATTACATTTATTGATTTACTTGTATTGGACCATCTTTGCATCCCTGGGATTAATCCCACTTGATCATGGTGTATGAGCTTTTTAATGTATTGTTGGATTCAGATTGCCAATACTTTGTTGAGGATTTTAGCATCTATGTTCACCAGTGATATTGGCCTATAGTTTTCTTTCTTTGTTGTGTCTTCACCTGGTTTTGAAATTAGGGTGATACTGGCCTCATAAAAAGAGCTTGGGAGTCTTCCTTCCTCCTGAATTGTTTGGAATAGTTTGAGAATGATAGGATTTAGTTCTTCTTTAGATGTTTGGTGAAATTCACCTGTGAAGCCATTCTGTCCAGGGCTTTTGTGTGCCAGGAGTTTTTTGATTATTGCTTCAGATTCACTAGTCATTATTGGTTTATTCGGGCATTCTGATTCTTCTTGATTCAGTTTTGGAAAATTGTGTATTTCTAGAAAATTCTCCATTTCTTCCAGTTTGTCCAATTTCTTGTTGTATAGTCATTTGTAGTAACTTCTTACAACCCTTTGTATTTCTGTGGTATTTTTATAACCTCTCTTTCATTCATTTTTTATTTTATTTATTTGGATCCTCTCTCTTGTTTTCTTGGTGAGTCTGGTTCAAGTCTTGTCACTTTTTTATTTTTTCGAAGGACCAGCTCCTAGATTTGTTGATCCCTTGAATCGCTTTTTTAGTGCCAGTGTTATTTAATTCTTATATATCTATAAGGATATATATCCATACATCAAAGGATTCCTGAAAAAAACTGAAGTAGAAATAAAACTTTTAAATGTCCTAAAGCCTTAAAAGTGAAACCCTGAAAACTTTTGGCTTTTCTTTGCTACCTGAATAAACCCATATGTTAACATTTAATTTCACAGTTTCAGGGCTCTAATAAAATATAAATAGCAAAGCAAAACACAGGCGCATTCTCCTACATAATTAAATAATTCGTGAGTAAGCCTGTTAAACAATGACCTTGAAAGAACATGCAGTCATTCTCCTGCTTTATTTCCGAGTTGTGGATTTATTTTTCTTAACAAAGTAAAGGTAGAAAGGAATCTTGCCACATATAAAAAGCTTAAGCAAGGTCACTCAGACACAGAAAGCAATTCATTTTAACTTTCACAATCTGGCATGATATTATAAATTTCCAAGGGAACTATTTTATCAACTGCTAACAACCCCATTTGTTAAGTAGAAATAGAGTATCCAGTTCTTTTATTTAAAAAGTAAATCATTAGTAAAATATTATAAATAACTTTAATTAAAAATAAATAACAATAAACAGCAAAAAATAAATAAAGCCCAGAAAACGGTAAATGAAGAGTGTGTATAAAGGCATGGAGTTTCTAATGGGCGTGGAGTCAACAGCTCTTTGAAGTTGTTTGACTGGAACTTTAGATATGTAAGGAGGAATGATTGTAAAGTTAGAGAACTGAGCATATTCTGAAGGTTTCTAAATGTAAAACCAAAGAGATTTTTAAACAGTAAACACTCTCAAATTATCTGTACTATAACATGTTATATGTGGATTTTGAAGAAATTAACTTTTTGCAGAAACTTGAGTTAGATATGATGGACTACAATATAGAGACTCCCTATATGGATGGATAATCAGGGATGTAAAATTGGGTTAAGGAAGTTTTCTCTTTCTCTTTTTTTTCTGGCACTGCTAAGGATGTAAATGTTGGACCCTTGGAGTTGTCCCAGAGGCTGCTTATACTACCTTCAATTTTTTAGATTATTTTTCCTTCTTGCAGTTCTGACTGGTTGCTTTTGTCTTCCTCATGTTCTAAATCATTGATTTGATTCTCATCTTCATCTACTCTACTGTTCATTTTCTGTAAATTGTTCTCTATTTCAATTAGTGTAGCCTTCATTTCTGACTGGATCTTTTTTGTGCCGTGGAGGTCCTCACTAAGTTTCTTGAGCATCCCTAGAAGCAGTGCCTCGAACTGTGCATCTGATAGATTGCTTAGCTCCATTTTGTTTAGTCCTTTTTCTGGAGTGTTGATTTGTTCTTTCATTTAGGCCATGTTTCTTTATCTCCTCATTTTGATGGTCTCCCCGTATTTGTTTCTATGTATTAGGTAGAGCTTCTATGACTCACTGCCTTGGTAGTGTGGCCTAATGTAGTAGTTTTCCTGTAGAGTCCAGTGGCACAGCTTCCCCTATCACCTAAGCTGGGTATTGAAGACATGCCCTTGGTGTGAGCTGAGTACACCCTCCTCTTGTAGTTGAGCCCTGGTTGTTGTTGGAAGGCCTATGAGAGAGATTTACCCAAGCCAGTGAACCGCAAGGATAGGCTGTGACCACTGACCTCCAACCTCAGCCTCTATGGATGTTCAGTTGTGCAGGGGCCCACTCGAAAGAGCAGGAGTTACTTCAGGAGTGCTGTGATGCCTGCAGATTCTACTCCTTGAGCATGTCACTTATGAAGGTCACTGGGCTGTGGTTTTCTGACTTGGTGTATAGCTCTCCACTAGGGACCCAGGCTCTGGGCCTTCCCTGCTGATGCAGGCCAAGGCCAGGCACTGCCTGTGTTCTTTCCGGGGCACTTGGCATCAGCTAAAAGCAATCTTCATATGGCTGTTACCTGTGATGGTCTTGAAGGTACCCAAGGGAGGCCATGTGGTAAACCAAGGCCAGTTGCTGCTAGTTCTTGGCCTGGAGTCACTTAGTGAGAGGTGCAGAGGCTGAGGCTCACTGAGGCTGGCTGTTGCTTATTTGAGAAGATTTAGAAATATATGAAGCATGGGCCAAAACAAGCATTCACATGGAAAAGTCACTGTTAACAACTTGGGTAGGTCTGTAATCTGGGTGGGTCAGAGCCTCAGGGAATCATCAGGGTAGGGTTAACAGTGTACCCAGGTTAATGGAGTCTCAGATATCCCACCTGCCTGCTGGTTCAGTGGCTCTGTTTGGGTAGGCTCAGAAAAGGGACACTGGTCTCTGCCCTCAGTTCTGGCTGGGAAAAAGCTGTCTCCCAGCCCTCGCTGAGATGCCATACACTTTAGTTCATCCCCATATACTACTGCTACTTTTCAAGCTGCTACCCTAGTGCTGGAACTTAGATAAATGAATATGAATAAGTCTGTATGTGGGCCCTTTCAGAGGAACCATTTAAGACTCTGGAAGTTTCTTCCATCAAGCCAATCCCTACTGGTTTTTGCAGCCAGAAGTTATGGAGATTTATCTTTCTGGCACTGGAACCCAGAGCTAGGGGCCAGGTATGGGACTGAAACTCTTCACTCCTAAGGTAATTCTCTTGAATTTTACTCACCACATGTGGATGTGGAACCAGTTTGTTCTGCGTCTCTCCATGTCTCTGCATTTCGTCTCCTCCTACCAGACTGAATGATTGTGTTTTTTAAAATTCTATAGTTATTGGACTTCCATTCAAGTTGATTTCTGATGGTTCTGAGTGATGGTTATTCTATAGTTGTAATTTTGATGTATTTGTGCAACCTGCAACCCCAGGAAGCCAAAAGGGTCCAAAACAAGGTGGACACAAAGAGGACCACACCAAGACACATCATAATTTAAAAAAATAACAAAAGTTAAAGATGAAGAGACAATCTTAAAAGAAATAGAGAAAAGCAGCTAATTACAGGGGAGCTCCCATAAAATTGTTAGCTGATCTCTTAAACTTTTCAGGCTAGAAAAGACTGACAAGAAATATTCAAAGTGATGAAAAGCAAGAACCTACAACTAAGATTGCTCTACCCAGCAAAGCTATCATTTAGAATCATCAAAGGTTAGATCAAGAGCTTCTCAGACAAGAAAAAGCTAAAGGAGTTCATCATCACCAAATCATTATTTTATGAAATGTTAAAGGGACATATTTATGAAACAGCAGATTATAATTATGAACAATAAAATGTCAAGAAGCACATACCCATTAAGAATTGAATCTAAAAAATGAGCTAAGCAAATAAGCAGAACAGAGACAGAATCATGGATACTGAGAGCATTTTGATGGTTGCCAGAAGGGAGGGGTATTTGTGGGAATAGGTGGAGAGGTGAGGCAATTAAGAAGTACAAATAGGTAGTTACAGAATAGCCATGAGGCTGTAAAGTACAGCACAGGAAATGGAGTGGCCGAAGAACTTACGTGCCCCATCCATAGACATAAATGAAGGTGTGGGGATTACCTAAGGGAGTGGGAAGGGCTAGGTGGAAGGGGAAAAGAGGAAAAATTGGGACAGCTGTAATAACATAATCGATAAAATATAATTTTTAAAAAGTAGGTTAGGAGAAAGATAATGAAACTGTGACAGAGGAGGTAGCATTGGGAATGGGTATGAGTATGAATTGATAATTAGATGGCAAGATGTTTTAACTACTTCAATGTGTTTTATGTTATTTTATTTTTTCAAAATATATTTGGTTATCTTCTAAGAAAGGTCATACCCGAGTAAAAAATAGAATCAATTACTCATTAACTTTTTTCTAATACTTAATTATCATTAGCTCAGTTCTTGTTTGTTGCATTTGTGGAAACTTTTTTCAGATTTTGGGGTTAGAGAATGGTACTAAATTCTCAAGACTAATGGTGTTGCTTTAGATAATATGAACATTCAGCAAAATAGAAAATTATTAAAATGTGTTTGGTTTATTATTTTTACTAAAATAATTTTTCCATATTTGTCACTTTTAAGATCAACTTCCAAATGAAATTCTTACAAAGGAATTTACAGGGAAACTTCTAAAGAGCACTTTTAAAGAGTACCTTCTACTTTCTACTTAGAAACCAGAAAGGTCTCAGAGTGGTGATTTTTAGCAAAATTGTACTGAACGTGACTATAAAAAGGGCATCTGAACCATCTCTGTGTAAATTGCTTCTATTTGCCTCATTTGTACATACAGGTGCATTGCATTGCAGTTACCTGTGGATTCATTGTATTGAATCTGTATATTTATTGTGGCATATATATGTGTTCCACAGTATTACAAGAATCTAAACTTCTGAGAGCCTTTTTAGCTAAAATTATTGTTGCTAAATCCTCACCAGAAAATATGTTCATTGACTTTAGAGAGGAAAGAAAAGAAAGAGAAACCTTCATGTGAGAGAGAAACATTGATCGGTTGCCTCCCGTACATGCTCTGACCGAGGATCAACCCCAGAAACTTTGACCACTCTCCTATCACCTGAGTCACCCGGACGGGGCCAGGGTAATATTGAAAAGACATTTTTGGTTTAAATATACAAACTAGTTGAAAGGACATTTAACATTGAATGACTTCATTTAATTTCTGGTTGATATATAAGAAAATACATATATTGGCCTCATCAAGTTATACTATATAACAGTAAACATTTTACATACTTAGTATTTTACTCTGTTCTTTAAAAATTATTTCTTCTGAGATTTTGTTTGTTCTAGTTACTGAAATGTTTTATTTGATAATGTACACAAAGCACCAAATTACATGACTTTTTTTGCTAACTACTCATGAAATAACATTAGATGCTCTAGGTTTACTTATAGGATTTGCAGGTACATTCTAAGATAAATTTTTATTTGAATGGCTCATTTTAGTTTACAACCCTTGGAACATTGATGTTATTAGTAAGATATTATTGTTGTACTTAACTAGTATAAAGATGAAGTTAATTGTCTTAAGTAAAAGATGAAATGCGTGGTTTCACTTATCTGGGAAGAAATCAGAAATGAAAATTGAAAGGGAGAAGTCTATGTAATACACAATATATAACTAACTTATCATTTCTTTACCTAGAAAACAGCAGTGTGTGCACGTGTGTGTGTTGTATGAAAGTTCTACATTAGTAGAAGTTGTTCCATAGCTTATGGAAGCAGCCCTATTATTCAGAATTAAAGAATCAAGATATTTGCATGGGAAAATATTTCATCCTTTTTGAGACAATGATGGAGACTTTTCCAGGTTAACATCTGAATGGGACAGGGTATATGAGGCCAAAACCCAGAAATTTTCATGTTTCAGATAGGACAGATTATTATGCATCATATTCACCAAAAATCTTTAATACTACTTTGGTTTTAGTACTTAAAAAATATTTAACCCAGATAAGCTTTATAAGTGAAATATATTAGGGTGATTGTTTTGTAACAACTCCAAAATCTCAGTGGATTTGCACAGTATAAAGCTTTTCTCATTTATGCAAATCCCAATGCAGATATGCCTGGTTAAGATGGCTCTCTTTAATGGAGCAACCTAGCAAGCTAAATTCTTTTCACTTGGGAATACTGTCCCTCTACATGTGACCTCCAGGGCAACCAGGAAAGGGAAGAGTGAAGATCATGCTTAGGAGATTTTTTTTCCACAAAACATTACACTTGGCAGAAACATACATACTTGTATGATATACTTTTCCTGCATTATATCGGCTACAACTATTTATGCACCTTATCTAGACGCAAGGGCAATGTTGTCTTCTATGTTCAGGAGGAAAATAGATGGCCTTTTGAACAATTGGCACTGTATGTCATAGGCAACAAAGGACTTGCACCCAGTTTGGATTAGCAGGTCACAGAAGGTGGAACAAGAGTCTGAGACTGAGAATGTCATGGTGAATATAAAGTGGCCTAAAGACAATATAAAATTTAAAGAAAAAAGATACTCAGCTATCTTTTGTGCTTTAAACATTAAGTATTCATTTAAGAACAGTTATGGCTTAAAGTCTAAAACTCTGCTTTTTTACTCCTAGTTTTTTTTCAGTTTCATAATACTGCTCAAATTATTTTATACTGCCAAGAGAATAGGAACTTCATAACAAAATTAAGCAGCATACTTTCAAAGTGTTTTTTAATGGAATGGAACTACTTACACATGTAATATGTTTCACAATAACATTTATACCTGACAAATGTTTGTATGAGTTGGTTTTTTAAGAAAATTAAAAACCATATTTTAATGTTAATTTGCTTAATCTTTTTTATTTTTGATTTATAGTATTTAATTTTCAAGGTGAGTTAATATGTTTAAAGATGTCCAAGTTACATTTTTAATATTCTTTTGATTATTTTATAAAATAAAAATATGGCACTGCACCGTATTAAAGTACCAAAAAAAGTAAAAGGAACTATAATGATTCTAAATTAATTAATAAATTAACAGCTTGTCACATGTGACCTTAATAAGTATATTCAAAGTAAACAACGAATTTATATTTTTGAATTTAAACAGAAGAAACAATATAATCAATATAAATGTAAAATTTTATACTATTTTAACTTTTAGACATTTGCAAGTCTTACTATAAAATCTTGTATTGCTTGTAGTGAGGGATATTAAAGCCAACCTTTAAGTAAGTGTTTAGGAGTCCTTGCTGATCTCTTTGGGACATTTGGTATAATAATTTGGGTGATTTGGGTCATTTTTTCTGACAACATTTACCACTTAAACTTGTAATAGTTTAGTGATAGTTAATTTTATCTGTAGGCTTGCTAGCCACGTGGTGCCCTGTTGAACATTCTGGGCATGTGTGAGAGGGTGTTTCTAGATGAAATTAATACTTAATCGATATAGTCAGTAAATCATTTTGCCTTCTGTAAGGACCAGAAGGATCTTACCCAATTACTTGAAGACCAGAATAAAACAAAAAGGCCAAAGGAAAAGAAACTTTACCTGCTTGACTGACTGAGCTGAAGCATCAGTCTTCGGCCCTTAGACCACCACGTACACCGTCAGCT
The DNA here is from genome assembly GCF_014824575.4 of Sturnira hondurensis. NCBI lineage: Eukaryota > Metazoa > Chordata > Mammalia > Chiroptera > Phyllostomidae > Sturnira > Sturnira hondurensis. The sequence goes on along the minus strand of NW_028077910.1, from coordinate 12,434,473 downwards.
TTCCTGGGGATCCAGCTCACCAACTGGAGATGCTGGGATTTTGCAGCCTCCAGAATCATGGAGACAAATTACTTACAATGTGCATATTTGTAGTCATTTCCCATTTGTTCGTTTTCTCTGGAATACCCAGACTAGTAAAGATGTGGTATTACTGAGAGTGGTTCTAGAGAAACAGAATTTTAAAAATGAGTTTTCTGAGTTGGCCAATTCTATTAAATTTATATACATTTAAAATTTTATTGATTGATTTTTATAATGAAGAAGGGAGAGGAAGGGAGAGAAAAAGAAATGTAGATTTTTTATTGCACTTATTTATGCATTGATTCTTGTATATACCCTAATTGGGAATTGACGGCCTTGTTTGTCGGCATGTTGAGACACCACTCTAACCACCTGAACTACCTGACAAAGGCCAATCTTATTGAATTTAAAGACACTCATAACTTGATTTTTAGCAGTAAATGGAGTGCTAATAGTTCATGGCATGATATAGCAATAGAAATATGGAAAATATATCTATTGTTTACCCTTAGCACCTATGTATAAGAAGAAAAAAGCTACATGATATTTTCAAACATTTCAGCAAACTAATGAATGTATTGTGGCTTAATGGTTGTTTTTAATGTTACTCAACAAAGTGGTGAAAGAAAATAAGGTCAGGAATTTGAATTTCAAGTTCAAATACCACATAAGTGACCTGAAAACTTCTATGAGTGCTTTGAAGGAAACTCATCTCCTGGAGCCACAGTACTCATATTGCTGAAAATGTGATGTGGAATTTTGTCCTGTGAGTGGCTAAATTAAAGACACGAGTTTAACTCTCAGACTTGCAATATTCATACTGCTTAAGTGAGCAATATCTTATTCCTAGAGGGATTGCTGAAATTAGTGCCACTGCCAAGGACTTGACGGATGCCTGGGTGGTGATTCCTACCACACCCACGTTCTCCATGCCTATTTGACCTGTGCCAAAACAAATGGATCTTGGAGACTGGCAGGATGTCAGTAATTTTAACCTTAACCAGGTGGTGACTCCTATTGTCACAGAAATTTCATTGCTTGAGCAAACTAACACCTCTCTGGTTCCTGGTATGTAGCTGTTGATCTGACAAATGCACCTTTTTCTCCATCACTGTGCATAGGCCCACCAAAAAACGGTTTGCATTTAGCTGGCCGGCAATGCACTTTCACTGACTTATCTCAGGGTTCTTTTAACTCCCCAGGCTCATGCTATAATTTAATTCATAGGCATCTTCATTGCCTTTCCCTTTCCCAAGCTATCACTGTGGTCCCTGACATTGATGACATTATGCTGACTGGGCCTCGTGAGTGAGAAATAGCAAGTACTCTAGACTTATTGGTCAGATATTTCCACGTAAGAGGGTGGGAAATAAATCCAACTAAAGTTGAAGAGCTTTCTACTTCAGTGACATTTGAAGGGTCCAGTGGTATGGGATATGTCCTTCCAAAGTGATTAATGGGTGGATGCTTACAGACCAGAAAAGAGGTACGATGTCCACTGAGCCCCTTTAGATTTTGGAGGCACTGTATTATTCACCTAGGTGTATTATTTCAGCTCATTGCTGAGTAACCTCAAAAACTACTATTTTCAGTGGGGCAAAGAACAAGAGAAGGCTCTGCAACAGGTCCAGGCTGCTATGCAAGCTGCCTCACTGCTCAGGCCATATGACCCAGCACATCCAATCATCTTCGAAGTGTTGGTAGCAGATAGGGATGCTGTGTGGAGACTGTGGCGGGCCCCTTGAGGTGAACCACAGAGCAGGCCCTTAGGATCTTGAAGCAAAGCCTCAACATCGTCCGCAGATAACTGCTATCCTTTTGAGAAATGGCTCTTGGCCTGTTACTGAACGTTAGCAGAGACTTAATGCTTAACTATTATCCACCCAATTACCATATTACCTGAGCACCACATCAGGAGTTGGCTGTTAACTAACCTACAAAGTTATAAAGCTTGATATAAATTGGTACATAAATGTGTGGCTGGCCATTCCTCCTACCAAGCAAAGTGAACACCCTGGTGCACCGCTTGCAGTGCTGCCCACAGGGAGGGTTGCCCTTCACCAGGGTCCTTCAGGACTGGCCCAGAGCTAGGGGTTCTAGTGCTGCCACTGTCCACCTTCCAGTGGCATCTGCATATCATGCAGAACCATCTATAAACCAGCCTGAGTCATCTCTTTTTCTGTCAACATGTAGGGAATTCCCATAAGTCCATGCGTTCAGGCTGGGATAGACAAGGCAGTGTCGCAGGAATGGAAACCATGTGCGTTTCAGCCACTTTGTGTTACTTACTTTAGCTTTCCAAGAGCAGACGCTCAGGCCTGATGATGTATAACCCACTTGCATTCTTCCAACATATATAGCCGGCAGGCTGGATACCCAGGAGAGCTTTCAGTTCCAGTCTAAGGGCAGAAAGTCAATGTTTTACTTCAGTCAGTCAGGCAGATGAAAATTTCTCTTTCTCAGATTCTTTTGGAACAAAAGTTCCATTCCTAAGTAATTAGATGAGGTCCCTCTACATTAGGGAGGACAAACTATTCTACTCAGTATACTTATTTAAATGTTGACCTCATCCAGAAATATAGTGCTTTGGCCCTGGCTGGTGTAGCTCAGTGGATTGAGCACGGGCCTGCGAACCAGACGATCGCGGTTCGATTCCCAGTCAGGGCACATGCCTTGGTTGCAGGCTGGTTCCCTGCAGGCCAACTCCCAGCAGGGGATGCACAAAAGGCAACCATACACTGATGTTTCTCTCCCTCTCTCCTTCCCCTCTAAAGATACATAAATAAATAAAATAAAATAAAACTTAAAAAAAAGAAATATAGTGCTTTGTGTTGGTGTGGTATACACTACTTTATACCATCATTTATTTATTATAAAATATATACGAAGCATTCCTACAGGGGTGTCCAAACTTTTGGTGTTTCTGGACCACACTGGAAGAAGAAGAGTTGTCTTTGGCCACACATTAAATACACAGACACTGATGAAAACTGATGAGCAAAAAAAGGTTTAAATAAGCTTATGATTTTGTGTTGGGCCACATTCATAGCCATCCTGGACTGCATGTGGACTTTGGGCCACAGGTCCGAAGAATGATTCAGAGGATCACAAGGGCACCAAAAATAATTATTATTCATGCTACCATGTAGAAAAGTAAGTTACATGTAAAATTCTGCCAATCTAAGAAATTATGAATGTCAGTGTGACTTTGTTCCTTCAAAATACATGTTGTATGTAATTATAGAAACTAAGACCAAGAGTATGCAAGTTAGAATAATAAAACTATTACAATAGTAGTTCGATATAAATATATTTTATACAAACCTTCTTTTATATAGCATCAAAATCTATATCAATTTCTTCCTAAGAGAACTCAGCTACTTTATACCTTCGAAAAGATGTTTTGTTCTTATTCATGTTTCTGAAGAAAGTGAAAGAAAAAACTGAAAAAGAAAGTGAGGAGGGGCATCATTGTATAATGTTACAAGGTCATTTTGGAAAGTTACTAATAAATATCAAGAACCACAGGAAAACTATGTGCTTTACCCTTTATCACTCAAATTACTAAAATATACTATTATCTAAAATTGATATTCAAACATTATCAACAATAGTATTATCAGTATTAGTTAAAAATGCCTAAATTACTAATATCCATGACAGAATGAATTCATATATAAATACTATAGACACAACTGATTAAGAAGGTGAATAGACCCAGCAATTTCGCTTCTTGTTTTCTTCCACAAAGGAAAAGAAAAAAAGCTCTCACATAAGTTCAAGTAGGCATGCCTAAAGATATTTGTTGGAATATTGTCTGTAATAAGCAAGAAATCAGGCTCCACAAAACCATGGAATTTCCTCTGTTTGACTCCCAGCTTTGTCCCCTATACAAAGGGATGCAGAGGATTCATGGTAGGTACCCATGAATATTCACAAAACACTATATTCTAGTTATTGACAATATGGGTTAAGGCTGTTCTTATTAACATAATTCATTTTTCCTATTTTAATAAAAATATGAAGTTTGAAATCTAACCTGCTAACAAAATCTTAAGTGGATAGTTAGTTAAATCTGTATGCACTGTGGCACACAAGATTTGCAGAAGTGTTTCATCTTGCATGATTGCAACGCTGTACCCTTTGCATAGCAACTCTACCTTTTTTCCCTCCTCCAAACTCCTGATAATCGCCATTCTGTTCTTTGCTTATATGACTTTGAGTACTTTTGGTACCTTATAAAAGTGAATCTTGCAATATTACCTTTCAGTAGTTGGCTTATGTCACCCCTTGAAATGTCATCAAGGTTTATTCATGTGGTAGCACATGACAGGATATTCTTCCGGTTTAAAGCTGACTAATATTCCATTGTATGCACACAGCATGTTTGTCTGCAGATAGACATTTAGGTTTTTTCACAACTTGGGTATTCTGATTATGGCTGCAACAAAAATGAGAGTGCAAATATTTCTTTATTATTCTGATTTCAGTATTTTTGATACATCCTCAGAAGTGGGATTTATGAGTCATATAGTAGTTCTATTTTAGTTTTTTGAGGAGGTTTCATATTTTTTCCATAAAAGTTGTAGCATTTTGTATTTTCACTATCAGTGAACAAAGGTTCCAATTGTTCCACATTCTCATCTACAACTGTTATTTTCTGTTTATTGTTTTTCTTTTTGATAATGAAATTCTAAAAGGTGTGGCTTGATATCTCATTGTGGTTTTGATTTGCATTTTCCTGCTGACTAGTGATGTTGAGCAGCTTTTCATGTACCTGTTGGACAATTGTACATCTTCTCTGGAGAAATGTTCATCAAGACCCTTTTTATTTTTTATTGTTTTTTTTAATTTGTTCATTTGCTTTTAAGTTATAGGAGTTTACGATGCATTTTGGAAATTAACCCCTTAGCAAATACATGGGTTTTTTTGTTTATTGTTTTTTTTTTAGCAAATACATGGTTTGAAAATATTTTCTTCTATTTTGTACATGGCCTTTTTACTCTGTTGACTATTTCACATGTTGTATAGGAACTTCTTTAGTACATGTAGTCCACAAGTCTATTTTTACTTCTGTTGCCTGTGCTTTACGTATCATATTCAAGATATTATTGTTAAGACCACTATGTATTATTCAAAATTCTCCAGAAAAACAAAACCAATAAGATTAGTAGATGAATGGGTGAGTGGGTGAGTTAATTGATAGGTAATTGGACTAGACTGATAGATAAGTAGATCAGATAGATAGAAAAGAATTTAATCTCTCATGTGATTATGGATGCTGGGAAGTTCTACAATCTGCTGGAGATGCAAGAAAGTCACAGACTCAGAAAAGCTCCTGGTATAAATAAGTTTGATTTCAAAGGCATGAGAACTTGGGGAGCCAATGGCGTTAAAAATGGTGTTAATCTCAGGTCAAGGACAAGCAATGAGACAGAATGTGCTACCTTAAGTAATGAATAAGGAAAAAGAGATAAATTCCTCTTCTATCTACCTTTGTTCTATTTAGGCCCTCTATTCTGTTTGTTTGTCTGTATGTCTCTTTATTCCAGTACCATACCATTTTGATCACTATAGCTTTGTAATATGTCTTGAAATCAGAAAATATGAAGTGTCCAGATTTCCTCCCAAGACTGTTTTTGTCTTTGTGGTTCCATTTAAATTTTAGGAAGGTTATTTTCCTAATCTGCAGAAAAAACAACATTGGGATTTTGATAAAGAGTGCATTGAATCTACAAATCATTTAGTAGAGCAAGGACATTTAAAAACCATTGTCCTTCAATTAATAAACACAGGATGCCCTTTCATTTACTTGAGTCTTTGTTTAAAATTTATTTATTGACTTGAGAGAGAGAGGAATATCAATTTGTTTTACCACTTATTTATGCATTCATTGGTTGATTCTTATATATGTCTTGACCTAGAATTGAACCCACAACCTTAGCATAACAAGATAATGCTCTAATTTATTGAGCTATCGAGCCAGGGCTACTTGTGTGTCTTAAAACTTTTTGGTGAATGTTTAGTTGTTTTTAGTATACAAGTCTTTCATTTCCTTGGTTAAGTTTATTCCTCAATACTTTGTTCATTGTTATGCTATTGTAAATAGGACTTTTTAAATTTCTTTTTGGATTGTTCATTGTCAGTGTATAGAAATGCAACTGATTTTTTATGTTGACTTTGTATCCAGCAAATTTGCCAAATATGTTTATTAGCTCTCAAAATTTTATTGTGGGATCTTTAGAATTTTTAAGGCTTAACATCATGTTACCTGTAAACCAACATTTTTACTTCTTTCTTTCAGATATTAATGCTACTTATATATGTTTTTATGCATGTACTTACCTAATTGCTTCAGCTATGAGTTACAGTATTATGGGGAGTAGAAGTGTGAGAATAATCAGCCTTGTTTTGTTTCTGATGTTAGCAGGAAAGCTTTCAATTTTTTAACATTGAGTATGGTGTTAGCTGTGGCCTTTTCGTACATGGCCTTCATGATGTTTAGGCAATTTTCTTGTATGTCCTGTTTTGTTTTTTTAAAAATCAGAATAGAAGTGTTAAATGTTGGCATGTACTTTTCTGAATAGATTAAGATAATCATGAGGTTTTTGTCCTTCATTCTTTTTTTAAAAATTTTTTAAAGATTTTATTTATTTATCTTTAGAGGGGAAGGGAAGGAGAGAAGGAGAGAAACATCAGTGTATGGTTGCCTCTCGTGAGTCCCCCACTGGGAACTGGCCTGCAACCCAGGCATGTGCCCTGACTGGGAATCGAACCGTGATCATGTGGTTCGCAGGCCCTCACTCAATCCACTGAACTACACCAGCCAGGGCACACTTGTGATTTTGTTACCAATGGAAATCGCAGATTTTTTTACAGCACATTCAGTTTTATAAATATCTCAAAATATCATTTATATTCTTAACTCTTTCAAATTTGTAGCAGCTATAAAATCCTCTACTAGCTGTTATTCTTTAAAATATTAATGAGAAAGCAATATATTATTACTCTATTACAATTTTGTTTTTTTAGCCTTTTAGTAACTATATTTCAATTAAACCAGTTTCCTTTATAGTCTTATACATTTTATTTTAAACATTTAAAACCATTATTCCAGAAAAGGATTTAGAGATTGCACCAGGTTTTTAATTAGGTGTTTGTTTTCTTTTTTTTAATATATTTTATTGATTATACCATTACAATTGTTCTATTCCCCCCCTCATTCCCCTCCACCCGCACCCTCCCTCCCCCACCATTCTCCCCCCCTTAGTTTATAACCACGTGTCTCAAGTTCTTTGGATTCTATATTTCCCCCACTATTCTCGCCCTCCCCCCTATCTATTTTCTACCTACCATCTATGCTATTTTCTGTACCTTCTCCCCCCTTCTCCCCCTCCCACCCCCCTATTTCTAACCCTCCATGTGTTCTTCATTTCTACTCCTGATCTAGCTGTCCTCTTGGTTTGCTTTTGTTTTAGGTGTGGTTGTTAATAACTGTGTGTTTGCTGTCCTTTCACTGTTCATATTTTTCATCTTCTTTTTCTTATATAAGTCCCTTTAGCATTTCATATAATAAGGGCTTGGTGATGATGAACTCCTTGAACTTGACCTTATCTGAGAAGCACTTTATCTGTCCTTCCATTCTAAATGAAAGTTTTGCTGGATAAAGCAATCTTGGCTGTAGGTCTTTGGATTTCATGACTTGGAATACTTCTTTCCAGCCCCTTCTTGCCTGTAAGGTCTCTTTTGAGAAATCCGCTGACAGTCTGATGGGTACTCCTTTGTAGGTGACTGTCCCCTTATCCCTTGATGCTTCTAGGATTCTCTCCTTCATTTTGGTCTTGGCTAATGTAATTATGATGTGCCTTGGTGTGTTCCTTCTTGGGTCCAACTTCTTTGGCACTCTCTGAGCTTCCTGGATTTCCTGGAAGTCTATTTCCTTTGCCAGACTGGGGAAGTTCTCCTTTATTATTTGTTCAAATACGTTTTCCACTCGTGGCTGTTTCTTTCCCCCTTCTGGTACCCCTATAATCCGGATGTTGGAACGTTTAAAGATGTCCTGGAGGTTCCTAAGCCTCTCCTCATTTTTTTGAATTCTCATTTCTTCATTCCTTTCTGGTGGGATGTTTTGTTCTTCCTTCTGGTCCATTCCATTGATTTGAGTCCCAGTTTCCTTTCCATCACTATTGGTTTCCTGTGCATCTCCCTTCATTTCAATTAGTTTAGCCTTCATATGTTCCTCTAATTTGTGACTTTGTTCCTCTAATTTGTGACTATAATCTACCAGTTCTGTGAGCATCCTGATAAATAGTATCTTGAATTGTGCTTCTAAGAGGCTGGCAATTTCTCGGTCACTTAGAGTTATTGGCTCTGGGACTTTGAGTTCTTCTTGCGCCATCTTTCGGGTTGTTCGTGCCTGTTCCATAGCAGGATCAGAGCCCTAAAGTGTTCACTAGAACAGGGCAACTAAGTCGCTGGGTTGTGACGTTGTATGTGGGGGTGGGGTCAAAGAGGGACTATGGGTTCTGTCCGCCGCCTGCCGCCATGGCCCTCACCGTAGCCGCAGTTGCTGCCGTCACCGGGCCCAAGCGTTTCGTCCCACTGCACGCGAGTGTGCCACCGCCGTCAGCCCTCGCCTGCTGGGGCCTGCGTGGTCCGTCTCCCTGTGCGAGAATGTGCGCCCGAGTTCTGCCCTACACCCCAACTGGTTCCCGTCTGCCTGCGCGCCTGGGTCGGGGGCCCTGTCCTGCCCGACCCTGCTCACTGCTGGCTCCGCCCCTCTTACTGTCCCCGTTGAATGGTTAGATGTAGTCGGACTTCTGTATAATTTAATTTTCTGTCCTTTGGTTGTGTCTTTGTTTCTCCAAACCTTTGTGGTATTCAAACTTGGTTGTGGGAGAAGGCACAGTGTTTCCACCTATGCCTCCATCTTGGCGGAAGTCGCTGTCCTTCATTCTTTTAATGTGTTGTATATTGAACCATTCTCACATCCCAACTTGGTCTTTGTATATAATTCTTTTCATGTAGTGTTTAATTCAGTTTGCTAATATTTTGTTTAGAATTTTTTTTATCAATATTCCTTGGGGATGTTGGTCTTATTTGTCAAGACTAAGCTAGACATCAGAAAGTCCATGGTGAGCAAGTGGATACAATAGACTTTGAACAAACAAAGCTCCTACTCTTTTATGAACCACAAATGTAAGTCTGCATGTCTTTTCTCAAATACTTATGGAAGGCCTGATTTAGGAAAGGCTTNGTGTTAGCTGTGGCCTTTTCGTACATGGCCTTTATGATGTTGAGGCAATTTTCTTGTATGTCCTGTTTTGTTTTGTTTTAAATCAGAATAGAAGTGTTAAATGTTGGCATGTACTTTTCTGAATAAATTAAGATAATCATGAGGTTTTTGTCCTTCATTCTTTTAATGTGTTGTATATTGAACCATTCTCGCATCCCAACTTGGTCTTTGTGTATAATTCTTTTTATGTAGTGTTTAATTCAGTTTGCTAATATTTTGTTTAGAATTTTTTTTATCAGTATTCCTTGGGGATGTTGGTCTTATTTGTCAAGACTAAGCTAGACATCAGAAAGTCCATGGTGAGCAAGTGGATACAATAGACTTTGAACAAACAAAGCTCCTACTCTTTTATGAACCACAAATGTAAGTCTGCATGTCTTTTCTCAAATACTTATGGAAGGCCTGATTTAGGAAAGGCTTTGTGGTGTTAATGGAAAGAGGACAAGGGTAGGCAGGAAGACAGTGTGCTGAAAGGCATGAAAATGTCACACATTTCAATCATTAACCACAAACAGACTTAAGCTAATATCTTTTGGTCTTCATTTCTGTGCTGACCTTGTTTCTCGCTACTTCTCTCTCTGTCTTTGTCAATAACTTCTTAATGCATCTTTGTCCTCCATTTTCACCCCTTACTGTTTATTCTCCTTGATCAATTAAAATTTTCTATTAACTGCTAAGTAATTATTCTAAAACACAGATCAGATTTAGGTATAAATTCATTCCACCACTTAAACCCTTCATAAATTCTTTGAAATTCGTATGAAAGGCGACAAGGACCAAGAATACGAAGTAAGATTTGACTCCAACTTAATTATAACACCTTCTCTCTTACCATGTCTCTACATAAAACTCTTTGCTCAGGTATAGTGGAAACCAAGCAGTGTTCCAATTGTGGCCTCTTCTCTCTCACCTTTCCTGTGCTACTTGAAAACACCCCTTTCTCACTCCACTTTCCTGACTATCTCCTCCTCCTCTTCTCACCTCTCCTTGGGTTTTACCTACAACAGTGCATCTTCTCCAACTTCCTCAGGAGCAACCGTTATAGGGTTTTAAATTTTTATTTTCTTCAAAACTCTATTTTCTCTCTCCTCCAGAGGTTCTCATCCCTGAGAAACTTACATGTATGGTTTAGAATCTAGTAGAAAGAAACAATCTAGATTATTTAAAAACCCATATTTTCTGAGCAAAGAAGAAGTTGAACTTCAGTGGTAGTTTACCTTGCTCCTGGGTGTGTGAGTTTTTGTTACGGTTTGCTCCCAGGCAGATGTGTCTTCTCTTTTGTCCAGAGAAATTACTGACCTCATTTAAAAGGAAGATCTTGAGACTTAAAGTACTGTAGACGCTGCCTTTGGCATTTCCGACTGCATTCCATTTGAGCCACTGAAAAGAAGTTTCAGGGTGAAAAGATTATGACCATTCTTGTTATTCTCCTACTATAACCCAAAATGTGTTAGTTTATCTGCGATACTGACCAAGAAATCATTTCTTTAGCCTTTTTCTTAAAAGAAAAAAACAGGGGTACCTACATGGACTAATTTCTATGTAGTTGTCTAAAGAGAAAATGATGATTACGTATGTTCTCAGTTAAATAAAATAAATTCTAAATGCATTTTCATATTTGAACTTTGCTGTATGGTGACTAGTATTGATAATAAGTTCGAAAAATGATAGAATTGAACATCACTGCTGGGTTTTGAACACTTAGAACACAAAGTGTGCTTCCCTTGAAGGAAAAACAGCTAGCTAAGAAATAATTATAAACTGTAGTTGAGTATTAAATTTCAGATATAAGTTACCTTGTAAAAATAAGTGAAAGGAAGACTAAAGAATTATTCCAAAATGCAAATTTAGAAACTAAACCAATGAAATAAGTGTAGTCTTTTATTTTAAACTAGATCCCAATACTACAAACAAACATTTACTTTCTCTTTTGCAATAATGACAGTTAATGGGACAATTGGTGAGATTTGCATATAATCTGTAAATTAGATAATATGTCACTGATAATTTTCTGGTTTTGGTAAGTGTGTAATGATTATACACAAATAATTTCAGAAAACATACTTTAAAAGATTTAGAGGCAGAATGACAACATGACTGTAACTTAGAAATGTTTCAGGAAAATGATGTGTGAGGGTGAAAGGGGAGGAGAGAGATGAAAAATTAGAAATGTAAAGTGTTAACTCTGAGAAATTTAGGAGACGGGTAAATAGGCATGATGCTGTTTTTGCAACTTTTCTGCAAGTCTGAAATATTCCAAAATGAATGATTGCATTTAAGTTGGCTATCAATAAGGTACATTTAAGGCATGTAAGAATAAGTCATAGCATTGTTTGGAAAAAAATTAATATTACTTGTCTCTTATTAAGTGCTTTAGTGTATTTCCATCTTTTCTTGCATTCATTTTTTTAAGGAAACTTGTATACTACTTCTTTATCAAAATAATGACCTGTCATAACTATCTTATTTTACTATTTACATGCATATCATTTCTAGCAGAGAGCATTAATAATAGTTATGCCCATGCAAATTATGATTAATAGTTGATGTGTATTCCCATAATTAAATTATTTCTAGGTAAATAAAAAGTATGAATTATTTTATTTAAAATGAGGGTGAACAATGGATCCAGAGTTGAGTAAAGATGCAGAAACTAATACTATAATGAGCACAGTAAAAGAAAAAGAAAGCAAATTAAAACCACAATGAGATACCACTTTACACCGGTGAGAATAGCTATCATAAACAAAGCAATAAACAACAAGTGTTGGAGAGGGTGTGGGGACTCTGGTCCACTGTTGGTGGGATTGCAGACTGGTACAACCATTATGGAAAACAGTATGGAATTTCTCAGAAAACTAAAATTGGACCTGCCTTTTGACCCAGAAATTCCACTGTTAGGAGTATATCCTAAGAACCCTGAAGCACCAATCCAAAAGAACCTATGCACCCCAATGCTCAAAGCAGCACAATTTACAATAGCTAAGAGTTGGAAGCAACCTAGGTGCCTGTCAGTAAATGAATGGATCAAAAAACTATGGTACATATACACAATGGAATTCTATGCAGCAGAAAGCAAGAAGGAGCTCCTACCTTTTGCAACAGCATGGATAGAACTGGAAAGCACTACGCTGAGTGAAATAAGCCAGGTGTTGAAGGACAAATACCATATGATCTCACCTTTAGCAGGAAGCTAAACAACAAAACAAAGAAGCAAGCAAAATATAACAAAAGACACTGAAATAGAGAACAGGATGACAGGGACTAGAGGGGAGTGGGAGGGAATTTCAGGGGAAATAGGGGAGGGATTTAGAGGAACCTATATAAAAAATACATGGACAACAACTGAGAAGGGTGGAAATGGGAGGGGGGGGAGAACGGAGGGTGGGATGGGATGGGAGTAATAGACAGAAAACTGTACTTGAAAAATAATTAAATAAATTTAAAATATATACATATATATAATAAAATAAAATATTTTGGTGGTAGAAAAAAATTAAAATAAAATAAAATTTGTTACACTAGAGAAAAACAATAATGCTTTTTTATTATGTAAAAATGTTATAGTAATAAAATGAACAATATTAAGAATTACCTTCCTACTGATAAATAGTGAAATTGATGTTTTTTCTCTCACCAATCGAAAACAAAGAAATTTGTTGCCTGAAATGTTTATACAATTCAGTTTCTGAACTTGTAACTTTAACCAGGTTTTATTTTTACTCAAAAGGAAAGTCATTTTCAGGTAGAATAATGGCAAAAATTTGATAATATTTTGTTAGAAAGGATGAGGAACAAACTAAAAACATGTTTCACCAAAAGTTAAAAGTCTTCAGCTAGCTACCAAACAGTTGATTGCCCAATACAAGACTTTTCTAATAATATCAGAAATTAGCTGGTTCAGACTCAGTAAGTTGGAGGCATTTTCTAGCTTTAGATGAATCATGTGCTGAAGGGACGCTGCCCAAATAGTATCTTCATTCATTTCAAAGATTTCCATATTTATGAGTAAATGTTACATTGCCAATAAATTTGAAACCTTTAATATAGATTTTATAGCATAGTAACTTTTGGCTATTTTATTTGTCAAGGAAGAATTTCAACTATATAAAACAAAATTAGTTTTTATCATGACAGATGGTCCTCTTTCTGTTAAGCCAAAAATTAGGATTTATTGGAATTTCAAAACAAGAGACTAATGTTCCCATTCTAGTTTTATTCCACTCTGTGATACATAGTGAATATATTTGTGTTCAGTTTTCTGAAACAGATGTTTAGAAAAGTGTCATAGATATAGTTGTTAAATCTTTCAGTTTACATATGCAAATGCTATGAATCATCACCAGTTTATAGAAATGTTTAGAAAAACAGAAGACAATGAATTTTAATGGTCTGTGTTCTTTGTCAATGCTTATGGGTTGAGTCTTGCAAGAGTGTAATAAAGATTTGCTTGTTCTGTTAACTTCAATTCAAAATTTCCTTGAAACAAAAGGAGTGCTTGTCAAATATTCAACACTCAAGACAAAAATGTCAGTGTAATTTGTTTTCTCACCAATATTACACTGCATACAAATGAGGTCCAAAGAGAGAAAAGACTTATTTGAGCCCAAACTAGACAATATGAAAATTTATGTTGAAATGAAACTTTTCATAATATAAATCAAGAATAATGTTTTTACTCATTTTTAAACATTGGTGAATATGTAAGCTTAAATTTTAGTCGTTAATTGATACAATTATGTAATTTTAACTGGCAATATTACATTCATTTTGATATTCATATATTAGTATTTTGATTCAATATTAACAATAAATACTTTGAATTTAATGCTGATAATACTGAGTTGACAAAGGCGTTAATGTCAGAGAGATGCAGTTTTGAAATTGATATTCTTTTGTTTAAAAGTAAGATCCATTCTCAAAGAAAAGGTGCACCAATTCATCAGTGTGTATACACTAATGAAAGCTAAATGAAAATAATTTTCGATACTTGTGTCAGAAATTAAAACTATCTTTGGAACAACTTGAGTATATAAATCTATTTTTAACAACTATACATTTTATGAAATATATTTACAGATTATATATTTCCAGTAAAATTTATTATCTGAATTAAATGCAATGTATATGTAAAATCATATTAGAACCTTTCCTTTCCATTGTATTAAAAAACTACAAAATATCTCAATGTTTTACATTAATTGCTTATTAAAATGACCATATTTTAGATATATTAAGTATTTATTAGACATACATTGCCTGTTTCCTTGTATTTTTAAAATGTGGTTACTAAAACATTCTAAATGACGTATGTCGCTCTCTCATTGTATTTCTAATTGATGGCATTATTTTATACCAGGCCCAAGAGCTTGATGTTATTAGTAAATGCACGTTAAACAGTCTCTCTGAAAACCAAACGATAACCTTATTTTGAGTTATTTCTGCCCTGTTGATTGTATCTGTTATGGTTTGGTTAATTTACAGGGGTTCTCTTTGCTCTCGGCCTCGTTCTATGGGCATGTGGGCATGATGCTATGAGGTCTCCTGCACCACGATTTGGTTACTTCGCAGTGTGTACATGTCTAACTTCTGCATCTGCATGTGAATAGGGTTATAGTTAAAGGTCCACAGAATTGTTCATCTTTGGAAAGCTAAAAATATATTTTAAGAAAGCAGTAAAAAAATAGTCATTTCTGTTACCAGTTCTTAAAAGAAATTGAGAAGTCTACAATTACAAAAAATGTTGTTTCTTATTAGTAGTAGATAAATAAGAGTATAGTAAGTTTTAACTGTTCATAAGAACAAGATGTGGCGTGTAAAAATAAATAGCTAATACTACAATATTAATTATTTAAATCCAAAAGATGTATCTTGTAAGGACACTGCTGAATAAATATTTGTTTTTTTTAAATTTGTTTGAGGTGTTTTTTTTTCCGATTTTTTTATTAAATTATTTTTCAAGTACAGTTTTCTGTCTATTACTCCCATCCCATCCCACCCCCATCCTCCCCCCTCCCATTTCCACCCTTCTCATTTGTTGTCCATGTATCCTTTATATATGTTCCTCTAACTCCCTCCCCTATTTCCCCTGAAATTCCCTCCCCTCTCCCCTCTGGTCACTGTCAGCCTGAATAAATATTTGAATTAAAAAGCATAGGCCGATATTATTACAATTGATAAGGTATTTTTTTGATTGGATGACTGAATGTTATATTATTTCATATTGGCATACAATTCTGTCACAAGAGTAACAGTGATTTAGCTGACAAATGGGCACAATAGAAAAAGTCAAGGCAGCGCATCTCCGTAAGGTGGGCAGAGTATTCATGGGCAGTGGAAGCAGAGTGGGGCTCTCTGACACCGGGGAGTTTTCTAACCTTGTGTTGTCTCAGAGGCACCCTACTGCCCAGATACTTGTAAAACCTAAGTTCGGTGATAATTATACTACCTTGTTCAATGCACTAATTTCCTCATAATTTAAGACCATTTATGCCCCTTTTACTCCTGCAGTATTTTACAGACATAGGCCTGCTTGATCACTTTAAGTGGTTATTGGTAACAATCCCAGAATTTCCTAAGTATTTGTTGGACATATTCACCAGACAAAGCTTGATTTTATAAGTGCTCTGTTGGTTATTTGGAAGGTCAGATGGCAGGAAGGGAGCTGGTGGCTTAAGCTTTAAATAGCTTTTATTGGTTGAAGGACACTATTTTCTACTTCCTCAGAATAATAGCCAATAAGATCACTCATTAAAGGCTTTTTACTTCCGCATACAGTATTAACATAAGGTCAATTTCCCAGAGTTTTGAAAACAGTAATTGGTTCTGAGACTTCTATCATTACAAGTTAATTAGTAACTCAATGGGTCAGTTTTCAAGAAGAAAATTACCATACACATTTCAACTTTAGAGCATCCAAACAAAAAGAAATATCTGTATACTTAATTTTTTTGCTTTCTATGGAAAGAACCTCAATTTAATAGAATTCTCCTGCCAAATACTGTCTAATTACTGTTTTACAGAGGGACAGTCCCTGATATAAGACAAATCTTCACCTGTCAGAAAGTCTCTAAGAGTTGGCAAGCCCATTACCAGGAAGCATTTTGAAAAATTGAAAGATCAAAAAAATGTATCTTAACTGTGAGAGAGATTTATCTTACTTTATGTTTATTTCTCAAGTTACTAAGAAAGAACTGAAAACATTATTAGTAGTGTTGAAGTTTTATGCACAGTGTTGATTGAATGAAATGGCTACTTTGTTCTGGTATCATATAATTATATAAAATTTTTTCAAATTTCCTCCAAACTCCTTCATCATCAATAAGTAACTATCTTAAAAGTGCCAGCAATTATATTCATGTAATTGAAAAAATGGACTTCTCCCAATATCTTTTTCTGGTTCCAGAAAGAATCACTGGAAACCTCTAATGGTGTGTTTGAGCCTTGCTAAAAACTTCATCTCTTGGGTACCCTGAAGGCAGGCACGTTAGTGAGGACCGCTCTCTGACATTAAGTTCGGCCTTCCTGTAGCATGACCATATTTCTTTTTGTATAGTCTTTCACATGGCGTAACTTAATAAACATCTCCTTAGAGTAATTAAAAATTGCATTTCCTCTGTGATCTTTCTAGGACTCTTCACTTTTTTGTGTATAGTTCTAAGTTTCTGTCTAGTATCATAATACTTTTGCCTAAATAACTTTTTAAATAAACATTTTGGTATAGGTCAACAGGCAATGGATTCTCTCAGTTTTTTTTAACCTGAAAAAAATAATGGTCTCTCTTTTCTCTTTTTAAAGTGATATTGTTATGGGTATGTAATTCTGCATTGACAGNCTCTGACATTAAGCTCAGCCTTCCTGTAGCATGAACATATTTCTTTTTGTATAGTCTTTCACATGGCATAACTTAATAAACATCTCCTTAGAGTAATTAAAAATTGCATTTCCTCTGTGATCTTTCTAGGACTCTTCACTTTTTTTGTGTATAGTTCTAAGTTTCTGTCTAGTATCATAATACTTTTGCCTAAATAACTTTTTAAATAAACATTTTGGTATAGGTCAACAGGCAATGGATTCTCTCAGTTTTTTTTAACCTGAAAAAAATAATGGTCTCTCTTTTCTCTTTTTAAAGTGATATTGTTATGGGTATGTAATTCTGCATTGACAGTATTTTTCAACATTTTAAAAGGATCTTTTCACCATCTGCTTTCACCACATGTCTGTTGGCCATCTGTATGGCCTCTTTGAAGAAGTGTTAATTCAGACCCTTTGCCCATTTTTGATGGGATTGTTTTTTTTATGTTGAGTTTCATAAATTCTTTATCAATTTTAGGGATTAACTTCTTACCAGAAGTATCATTGAGAAATATGTTTTCCTACTGAGTTATCTTTTCATATTGTTGATAGTTTTCTTGACAGTGCAAACCATTTTCAGTTTGATGTAGTCCCATTTGTTTATTTTTTCCTTTGTTTCCTTTGCTTGAGGGGTATATCAGAAAATATATTACTATGAGAAACATGCAAGATTTCAGTGCCTATGTTTTCTTCTAGGATTTTTATGATTTTTGAGTCTCATTTAAGTCTTTAATCCATTTTGAATTAATCTATGATAATTTTGAGTTATTTTTTTGTGAAGGCTATATGACCTCTCAATCAATTTTGGGGGGATGTGAATGTCTAAGTGTTTCAATACTTCTGTTGAAAAGACTACCTTTGAGCCCTGGCTGGTGTAGCTCAATGGATTGAGCGCGGGCCTGTGAACCAGAGGATCGCGGTTCGATTCCCAGTCAGGGCACATGCCTGGGTTGTAGTCCAGTTCCCTGCCAGCCAACTCCCAGCAGGGGATGCACAAAAGGCAACCATACATTGATGTTTCTCTCCCTCTCTCCTTCCCCTCTAAAGATAAATAAATAAAATTAAATTAAAAAAAAGAAGTGTTTAAAAAAAAAAAAGAAAAGACTACCTTTGTTCCACTGTATTGCTTTGGCTCCTTTTTTCACACATCAGTTAATTTATTTATGTGGCTCTACTTCTAGTCTCTCTTTTTTGTTCCACTGATCTATTTGTGTATTCCTCTGGCAATCTTACACTGTCCTGTTCACTGTATAGTAGTTTTTAGTAGGACTTGAAGGCTGGTAGCATCAGTCCTATGATTTTGTTCTTCTTTAATATTGAATAGGCTATTTTGTGTCTTTTGTCTCTTCATGTAAACTTTAGATCCATTACCATTTTTGAAGGTTTTAGTTCCCAAATATAGACAGTTTATTCTGCTTTTGTTATTGAGAGACATTTTTAAACCACTTGTAAGTATTGAACATTAGCAAATGTTGTTTCTGTATTAATTAGGCTAACCTCCCATATATTATTTATGATTCAGTTTTCACACACAGACAACAAAACATGAATTTTTGTTGCATTCTTGTGCCCAGTGATAAACCTGCCTAGAGTGGTAAAAAAATTGGATAATTCAAAAGGAAATTTGGCCAACAAAGGTAAAAATGCAGCCAAAAAACAAAAGGAGAAAGAAAATATAAAGTGATACTACTGAAAGTCAAAAGCAAACTGAATGTAGATGGACTCAGATACAGAGGACCATGGGGATGTTGGCCTTGCTTCCCCGGGAAGACTCGATGTGTAGCTGGAGGAATCTAGGGAAGGTGCAGCTATTGACATAAGTGAGAAAAATGGGTGAGATAAAAAGATGAGGATGTGTTGCTTCCCAGAAGAAGTGACATTGGCATTTAGCTTCACATAAAAGGAAATCATGGAGACATTTCATGACATTGGAAAGCTCAAAGGGTAAAATGGTGGGAGCCTATCCAAACTTTTGAAAAAGTGTATGACAACTCTTCAAGGTCTTGAAAAGATACTTACTCAGTTTAATTTTTTAAAGTTATATAATAACAGGAGGAAGGAAAGCTATTAAACTATTTTGATAAATGTTTTACAATAAAAACTAATTCTCAGTGTTTCTAGTGTTCTAGATTACATTGCATTAAACACATACAGCTTTATTGTATTTTTATTTTGATACATTAATAGTAAAATATAATTTTTTAATATTTAGCAAAAATTTTTAAAGGGAACAGAACAAAGTGAAGACTGCCTGTACTTCTGTTCTCTGTTAGGGTCCTGGTTAGAAAATTTGAGTAAAGAAAGCACAAATATTTTATTGTTTCTATTTTAATAAGAATCATAGATCACATCTCATTTTCCTTTAAAGAAACTAATTAAGGTTCCTACAGAAACAAGATAAAAACTTTTTATTTTAAGGTTGGTAGACTAAATTGGTTTCTTATGATCATTTAACAGTTATTTATTGTGTCTTATCTAACTACAGAAACCATTTTGATGAAAATTATATTTTTGTTTGGTTTACTTGAGAAAGAAGCATTCTTACCAAGAATGCTTTGGGTGATTAAAATGTAAATATTCTCTTATAGGATACATGAAATTGTAAAAGACCCTGGAGACAAAGCACTCATGTGATAATGCCAAAAGCACAAGTCCCGGAGGGAAACAACAACAAGAACACGGTTTTTGGTAACAAGGTAAACACGTTAGCAGCTTTGCCTTGTGTGCTTCCCCAGAGTAATGTCGTAACATCATAATCAGTTCATCCTGTATAAATAGGTTACATATATATATATAACAATTTGAATGTGCTTGTTTACATATTTAAAACTCTTACAGTAAACTCTCTTCACTGAAGACTGGTGACACTCTGAACATTGATATAATTAAGACTCTTGATTCTTAATAAACAATGCAACCTGCCATGTTATAAGATGTGACTGATTTGCATAAGTTTATCTTGTTGAGAAATCAACCTTGATTTTGAATGTTTGAACAAGCTCATATTATAATAAGGAAACATTAAAAAATTAATCTGCCGGTAATAGATTTTCCCAAATAAATACATTTCAGCAATCAGCACAGGATATTATGAATATCCTGCCATTTCTAACACCTGAATTTTAGTTTAATTATCTGAAGCTTATTACTGAAAAGTGGATGATTTGCTGATTTGCACTATCAAGAGTTTTCTTAATTTAGTAGGTGTCTTATCTCACACCTCGTATGGGTGATATCTGCTTATAAAATAATCTAAGCAGCCTAATATTTTAATTAGTAAAAATCTTTAGTCATTCTCATAAAACCAAGAAAAGTGTTTTAATATTATATTTATTACTAACTAGCAGATATAACTGATTTTTTACATTCCATAGAAAATTTGGGAATAAAATATCTAGAGGAAGAAAATGAAAATTGTGGAAATATGAACTCAGTGATGAAAGAAAGTATTTTTAGCAAAGGATAAAAGTTGGAAGTATTGCTCAGAAGAAATTTAGGAAAATACTTTGGTGGAGAACATTAATTTATTTTATTAACATTGAAGATAAAATATAGTGGTATTTTTAAAAGAAAACACATGCCTCCTTTTAAAAATTTAAGTAGCTGTAAAGATATTGCCTGAATTAACCATAGTTTGAAATTTACAACCTTTGAAAATATTTAAAACATGGCAGATAATTTAGATGCAGAAATGGAGGAAGTTCAAAGTTCAACAAAAACCTGTGAAACATGTAGTATGCTAATTAATAAGTGATATTGGCATTATCTTGAAACTGTAGTTACAAAATGAATATAAACTAAAATAACTTTCCAAGTATTTTAACTATATTTGCCATGAAAGTATACAGAATCCCCATTGGTTATAATATCGTCTATGAATGGAAAATACCACAAACTATTTAAAGTAGGGCTGTCAATAATAGCATGATGATTAGTTTGATTAGAATCAACATAAAAGATAGTAAAAATGTGGTTCTACCTGTATGCTATCCTATTTCATATTTTACTGACTCCAGCCTGTACTTTGCATTATATTCAGGGAATTCATTCATAGACAGAAGAGCACATTGTCTTATCTACGGTAGCTTTAAAATGAATATATGTGGAATAAGTAAATGAATGAATGTTATAGTTAATCAGTGAGTAAATGAATGAATATCACAGTTAATCAGCCATATCTAATGGGTGTCTCTGATGTGTCTTCACAAAGTGTGATGTTTGAGATGTTGTCGTGTGCATAGCAGACACACTCTCTGTCCTCATCAAGTTTACAATCTGTCAGGGTAGACATAGTAATCAAGTAACTGCAAATGTTAAGGAAAGAAGCAATATACATATACTAGCAGAGTTTATAGTATTGGAGGTTAAAAAGTTAGGGGAACAACCACTTAATCTCAGGCTGAAAAGAGTAACCTTTCAGCTGAGAAGTAAAGAAAAGTAGGGACCAGTTAGGTACAAGAGTAGGATGTTCTAGGCAGAGAGAACTGTATGTAATGATAGGTCCTAAAATGAGAGAGTACACCGTGGTCAGGGAATGGGAGGAAGCCCAGCACAAAGGTGAAGAGAGAGCCTCAGGGTGAGGGGTGTACCTAAGGGGGAGCCATGCATACAGTCCACTCACACATCTTCCAAACAATTGGAAACTTTGGCAGAGTTCTGAGCAAGAAAGCAACATGGCCAGAGTTCTGTGTTTAAAAGACCTTCTGACAGAAATGAAGAGAGTGGATGGAAATGGACAGAAACAGCTCAGGGAGACTCAGACAATGTAAGTCATAGTCATGGTGAGAAATGAGATGACAATGCAATGGTAGCAGTTGAGATGAAGATAAATGTAAAGTTTGGGAGAGACCAGTTGAAGTAGAAAAAATTACTTCTAATTTTTTTCCAGGTGGGTAATGGGGAAGGTATTGAAACGCTCTGCAAAAGGAAGAGACTTGGAAGGAAGATCGCAATTTGAGTTTTGGGGAATTAGAGCTTAACGTGAATGTGAAATTTCCAAGAACAGATTGCAAGAAGGTAAGGAACACATTTGGACCTGGAGTACTCTACAAACCAAGAAGAAGTATGGCATGGGTGCATCTGGGGCACCGAACAGGGGTGCCAATGAGACTGTGAGTTTGCCAAGAGAAAAGGATGTAGAGTGGGGGCAGGAAGGACCTGGGACAGCGCTGAAAATTCTACAGTAACACAGTTGCTTGATTAACAGAGTAGAAATAGGCAAAGATACTATGCATATCTGCCACAGGCACAATTACACTGAGAAACCTAACAGAGCTCACAGACTTCTCCATTAATTAGAGTCAAGGCACATGCTCTGCAGTTTAAGCATTGCACAATGACCTTCGGCCCCACTCACCAAGCCCAGGTTCCTGGTTAGAGGGTCTTTCAGCTAAAGAAATGTTTTTGTGATGAGTCTATAGGGATCACTTTTGGAAGTTTTCACAAATGTACAGTACGTGCTTATCACCATCCTTTGTCTACTTTTGTTTTTTCAAGGCTGACAAAGGCTTTCCTATATGCATGCATAAGCAGGACAGGCACCTAATTCCCACAATTAGAGGCAACCATTTAAAATGTCACAAAAATATCAAAATGAAAGTATACCTTGGGAATGTATGAGAACGTTGATTATCTTTCACAATTCAACTTAACATATTAGGCACTTTTTAAATCAATAATCAGTAGGATTGGGGAGATTATGAGATACCATTCAAGGAAAAGGCTAAGATAAAGCTGCAAAATGAAGAAAAAGTGCCTCAAAAAGGAATGTTTGACATTTCTGACAAGCATTACATCAACCTTTTTTCCATGGTCTGGACACTTCCGGATGCTAAAGCTCTCAGGGGTCATGAGTGTCAGAGCTTGAAGTTTAATCATTTCCCCAATGTTTGTACTTACTTGTTTTTCTTTCTCCTTATTAAATTCATTAGATAACATTGTCTGATAAGATTACATAGTTTTCAAGTGCACATTTCTATGATACATGATCTGTCTATTGCATTGTGCACCTACCTCCTAAAGTCAAATCATCTTCGGTCACCATACATTTGACCCTCTTTGCCCTTTCCTGTGTTCCCTCTCTTGAATTATACCATAGACAAATGGATTTTCTCACAGCTGAACAGATCACTGAAAAAGTGAGAAAAGCAGTTGAGGGGCTGAAGAGGGGAATCCAGCATTTAGGCACCTCCGACATTCATGAAGGAGTGCACAAGTATGATGTTCTGGGACTGCTCCTTCGGAAACATTGAACTCATTTTGAACTAAGGATCCAAAAATGACTAGCATAAAATTATACTTCAAGCTCATGGCAGAACCAGGCATTGGTTGGTTCCAATTTTATGTATTCTAATTTAATCACCTGAATATGGGATATCATCACATTAACTTGTCCTTCAGAGTTATGTACTAAGAACAAAAGAAGTAAAAAGAATTTTGAACAGTACTTTTCAGAAACAAGACAATGAACCTGAAGGCCTTTGTATTCATGTTAAATATATGTAATGCTTCTCCAGATTAAACCCTTACTGATACATTTTGCAGTTAGCTAAATCATTATGTTATAATACCTTGCCAAATTAAAGGGAAGAACCACTAAATATTTCCAATTAGTTATATTACAGTTTATTACAGGGAGTATGAAACTGTTTTTTTTAATTGTCAAAAAGGAAATTGGCACCATGCTAGTAACATGTTTGAGGAAATTGAGCAGTAAGGAAGTTATGTATGTGTTACTAATGTAACACATTTGCGTATATTTCTCCAGCATTCCATTCTCAAAGACAAGTAAAGTGTACTGAATTTCCTTTGCCTAACTTATAAACAGTTTGTTTTCCTCCTAAATTACTTCCATCAGAAGATGGCACTAAAATCTCACAATCCATACTGTTTACAAGCCTTCCATCAGTAGTCAAATTGTTTGGAATATTTATAAAATCTATTTTATTCTTATACTGCTAATCTGTTGAACTGCTGTTTGGTATGAATAATGCAATACCACACTGATTTTGAAAGGCAGTGAGATGAGAGGCACCTTCTTATTTGAACAACTCCCCAGCAAAAATCATTTTTTGATCCTTTAAATTAGTGGAAATGGATGTACTACATGTTTAAGTTGTTTTTTAATTTTCTTTGACAAGTACTTTGAACAATTGCTGCAATATAAACTGATTTTTAAAAACAAATCAATTTATTTTCTCTGAAGAAAAAGTAAAACAATACATTTTATTTTGTAAATTTAGAAAAGTCATTTTGTGGTGAATGAAAATGTATTTTGGTTTTAAATTATCTAGTTGTTACTTTAAATTGATCTATGTCATTAGGTCCCTTTTCCAATAATATTGAATATGCTATCAACAACTTTCATGAGCATAAAGAAAATTCGGTCTTGATAAGTTTTTGTAATAGTGACAGTGTATAATGAAGAAATAGTTAAGAACCTCATAATGAAAATTCCTGTTCCCCACACTATGGGCTTTGAGCCTCATGCCTCATAATTTCATACTCTGGTGATCCAGACTATTCCACATACCTGTTATACATATTGTTTATGCACATCACTTGTATATCAGTTACTTGCATATCATCTCCCAGCCTTTCTCTCCCCCTTTGTATCATTTGGTATGTGCCCCAGGAGTCTGCAAACCACATCTCCCCACTACCATGTTAGCCAGGTTACTCTTAGAGTCTCACCAAGGAGGACCCGGCAAATGACTGCACTGGGGGAGGGGTTCCAGCTTCTTTTTTCCCTCCCAGCAGCAACCAGCCTAGCCGTGCCTGCTGGGGTCACCTCAGTAGTTTGAGCAGCAGCCATGAAGTGCCAGGCCCTCTGTGGCTCTGTGCACCAGCCTCAGTGTGACTCCCCGTAAGATCCAAACACTAGCTATGCTTGCCTCACACGGAAGTGCAAGAACATTGTGCCTTCTCTTACCTCTCCAATGCTGGTCATTTTAGCTGTGTCCTGCCGTTACAAAACCCGAGATTCCTCTCCATACTCAGTTGGTTTTCTCAGCTTCTAACATTCTTGTAATCAGCTTCTGTATTAAATTCCCTCCATTCGAAATACCTGTATGGTTTGCCTCCTTGAATGGATCCTTATTACCTAACAGGAGAATATCATTAAAACCCAGCAAGATAGTGAGTTGTAAGAAGAAAGGGCTGGCCGTAGTTTGTATTGTTTAGTTTCATTGCTATTTGGTTCAGATTTATTATCTTTAAAACCATCCAACTTATTTTTGTACTGCAAGAAAAATTCCATTAGATTAATACTACAAAGAATATCCTATATAATAGTGCTTTTTATTCCTAGGATAAGCTCACAGTATATACCTTAAAATTCATAATCCTGTATGAGAAATGATTTCACTAATATTTTGAAAAAGTCATTTTAAAAATTTTGTTTTCTTTCCATGAATATCTGAATGCATATGAATGCATAGTCAGGGACTGGCATATCTTGAGATTTGAATAGACTTTGTTCAATTATTTTCTGTAGGATAAAACCAAGGGTGGTGTTGTTTAGAGTGTAAGCATTATAAATTACTTTTGCTTTCTAAAAAAGAGGGGACTCCTTCCAAGTTAAGCAAGAGCCATATCTATGGGAAATAACAAAAACCGAATGAACTTAAGTACGAAGGTCATAAATGGTCTAAGAGGATTTCACAGAGCGCTCCAGTAGTCAAATGTCAACCGACTGGGGCTTTACAAGGTTCGTGATATTTGAAAATCATGAGACAAACAATCTGCATTAAAGAGGCAGGCCTGATAGTACATAAGGCATTAAGAAAAAGAAAAATATTTGAGAACAGGTCTGTAATTCATTTCAAAGGAACTGGTAAGATCAAGGCCAACTCCTAAGAACAGAGAGAACAAAGACTGTTCGCCAGGTCATTTATAAAGCTGTTAACTGTATTTGCAATGGTGGCCAAGGCTACGTAAGGCATTTAGTCCTTAAAAGTTGCAGAAACCTGGTTTTCAAAAAGGTGCACAAATTTAGGTATAATAAGAAGCTGAGCCACAGAATGTGAGGTAAATAGTGGTGATACGCTTAGATTCACCCTAAGAACTGGAGGTAGCACCTGGTGTAAGGGAGTGATTTGTTGCAGCTTTCAGGAAGAGAGGTTGGGATGTAGGTTGGGGGGAAAGGGATTACTATTTTTACAAGTGAAAGTAAACTAACAAAAATAGTCTTGGAATATTATAGCATATACAAGTTTAGGAATGAGTACCATTCATCTTTTTATCCAAATCAGAGCTTTAAAGTACTGCGTATTCTATTTCCACCTACATTTGTTTACATTTCATAAACAGCAGCACATCAGTGAGATCAGACTCAAGAGTATTTTGCTTCTTTCATTTGTGTTTAAATGTCAAGGCTTCTACCTGATCCTCTTTTAATTTAAATACTGCAATATTTAGCCCTGGCTGGTGTGGCTCAGTGGATAGAGCACTGGCCTGTGAACCAAAGGGTCACTGGTTTGATTCCCAGTCAGGGCACATGCCTGGGTTGCAGGCCAGGTCCCTAGTGGAGGGCATGTGAGAGGCATTTACACATTGATGTTTCTCTTCCTCTCCCTTTCCCAAGCTTCCTCTCTGTCTAAAAACAAATAAATAAAATATTTAAAAATACTACAATATTAATTTAATCCTAACAATTGCCAAAATGTAATATTCCAAAAGAACTTCAAAATATTCTTTATAATGATCCTTCTGTGAAATGACTGTATTCCTTGTAAGTAATTTTCTTTTTTTCTTCTTGTTATATTTCAAGCTCTTTTTTTGGTATCCTTAATTTTTTATTTTTTTTGTGACATCTAAAAGAGAGTTATTTAGGATATATACCTATTGAAGGAATTCAAAGAATTATAGAAAATGTGTGATCAAAACCCTAGAATTTTGTACTCCTAGTTTATGCTTGTTTTTTTTTAAATTTCACACCATGGGAAATTAATTTTGCTATAACAAATTGAATGCATTTTATGCATATAAAGCTTAACTGTGTCTTTAGATAGTTTTAATTATATTAAAAAGAACAATTCATTTATATTGCAAAGAAGAAAAAGAAAAAAAACTGTTAGAAGAGATCAAAGTGCCTTGGTTTTCTGAACTTAAAACAATGCATTTCATTTACAAAGATAATTGTTATTTCAGATGTGGTCATAGTGACATTGTAATGCCCACATGTTGAAGGTCATGGACAAAAGTTTTAACTAGGTTTTCATCTAACACATAAAATAGCTTGATATGGAACAACCAATTAGTAAGTGACACCAGAGATTATTGAAAATTTGAAAACCCTTATGCTTTTGCATAAATTTTCAAAAATTGCTCATGTTCTATTGACCAATAAGTCTGGCTTTAAAATCACACATGCTACAGGACAAATGGAAACATGTGAGTTAAAATAAGGTATTGTTCATTAAATAGCCTTACTTTTATTGCTTTCATGACTCCATAAATATTTCTGAAAATATACTCAATTCCGGCAATTGAGTCACATAATATCAATGTCCTTCTCATGAGTAATATTCCATTATTTTATAGCCTGTATCTCTGTGCACACATAGGGACCTGATGACACGCAGGAGTGTTGCTTCCCTTTTCAGAGTGGTGGCGAAGGAGGGCTGACTGCCCAGGTGGAAGAGGCATGGATGTTGAAGCTGCCCTGGTGCTGATTCAAGCGCTGACTCTCTGCTCCATCCTGGGCCTGTGCGTGGATGGGAAACAGTTCAGCAGAGCCTCTCTGCTCTTGGCCCTTTTGTCTGGCTGCCAAAGTTTCTTGGAATTTAAGAATTTTTTTAGCATTATTTTTGTTTCATTGGAATAAATCTTTTTAAAAATGTTTTGTCTCTCATAGAATGCATATGTGAATGATAGCTTGTCCAAAAATTTCCTTAATTAATTGAGTCTGTATATACCATTCTATGTTCAGAATTATTTTCCCATACGATTTTAAAGTCATTGTTTAGTTTTCTTCTATTAGTCTGTTTATTATTAGAGATGAATTTGGTACATTTTTTCCGTGTGCCACATAAGGGGACCAGAATCAAATTCCTCGTTGTTTTAATTCTGTCAGCATGCTCAAGTTTGTGAGAGCATGTGTAAAACTCTGTATCACTTTAATGTTATTAATGAGAGTTTTAAACACCCCACCCTCTCCTCTGAATTATTGCACTTTCTTCCAGTTTGCCATTTTATTTGTTTATTTGGATTCTCTGTTTTTTTGTGTTATCTATGAGTTTCAAATTTCTAGTAATTTTTTCTATTCTTTAATTTTTAACAAAGTATGTAGCTAGTATGAATATTTTCGGTCATGTAATTAGTTCTGTTTCTAACATAGGCCTTGCTTGTGAGTGGAAGGTCCACTTCTCTTTGTTGTACTTGTAAGTGAGGTGCTCCCATTGGTTGTAAAGTCCTCCCTCTCCCCGCACACACTTCCTACTCCTGCCCTACTTCATTTAGTCCACACCGCTTACCTATATATACACTTACACATTCTATTTGTGGCTGTATTGGCTTGCCCTCCCATCGTCCTTCATGTCCAATTCAGGATGCCTGGGATTTTTCCCTGTTCATTAACTTCTTTATCCCCATTACCTAGAAGACTACCTGAACAAATATTTAGAGAAAGAATAAATAAATTACTGGTCAATAATCAGGCACCTTCATGCCCTGTTGAAAAATGTGGAGAAAATCTCTGTGGAGGATCAGCACCCACAAGATGTCCCTGATTTCTCCCAGCTGTTTGTGGAATTCCAAGGCCAAACCAAGAAGCTGCCTTGTACCAGGAAGTAAACTCCATGTGTGAGGAGACAGATCTGTTAAACAACAATCCCTAAGGGGCAATTGCTGCATGTTCCTGTCCCACATATTTAATCCACCATCTGTCCTTGGGATTCCTCATTTGTAGCCACTCCAAGTCTCTGCAGAAAGGCTGGTTCCCATCTCTGCCTCAAGTATCTTGTGAGACTGTGGTTTCTGCTTGTTCTTGCTGTTACTAGAAATTCGCCATCATCTTGTTTTGATGTTCACTTTTCTTCCATTCTCCTTGCAGTTTTTGTAGCGGTTGTTATATTTTAAGCAACAGAGCAGACCAATCCACATGCCCTTGTCTGCAGGTTTACCTGGAAGCCCAGTGCTTTTCCATTGATTGGTTAGACTTTTGTTCTTCAAGGCAGCCTAAGAGAGAAAATTACAAACACAAGCATGAAGTATGATTTCTTTAGTTAGGTTAATACAACACGAGGAGAGATTAAAGAACCCTAATTAAAATCATTGAATTGAAAATGTTTCTGGTGGTGTGTTCTTTTTCATACATTAGCTGGTTACAGGATTTTACTAGTGGCACATAACCATGTGACAGTCCTCTATCATACCAAACTTGCAGATCTATGAAGTTTCACAGTAAGGCAGAATGGCACAAGGCAGACTGTGAATACTTCTGAACAGACTCTGTTTCACAAATGCTGGCCTGTTCTTAAAGATATTTGAGTTATTTTAAAAATAAAATAGTACTTATTATCAAGCTGTCAGGTAAAAAAAAAGAGGTTTAGAGAAACAAAAGGAAAGAAAATCATATTCTGAAAGAGCCTCACATTTTGTTTTCTTCATATGCCTAATTTTACTATGAGAAGACAAGATGCAGTCCTAATTTTCTTCAGAAAACACTCAGAAGAGGGCATAAGGAAATCATTATTCAACTCATAAAAAATTCATTTATGCTGACCTACCTTTTTAGCATAGAGACACTTCTAAAATAATTTGGTTCCCCACAAGAATTCCCAGTTCCTCTATCTTGGCACGCCAAAAATGAAGTTGAGAGGCGATAATATCTTCTATTGACAGGTGCCTTGCTGTCTTGTATTTAATATTTTCTGTATTTTGGAGAGAATGTTTTTTCAATCTGTCACTCAGGAGGAGGCAGGAATCGTCTAGAGAGTGATTTTGAGTAAGTCTCTGAGCTGTATTAAGAGAATATATTTGAATCACTCCTGTGACAATGTTGCAGTAGGCGGGCCTTTATTGCACTTGCAGCGTGCTAATGAGAAATTTTCTTACCCCAATGAAATATGTTAGTGTGTAGCATACAGATTGCATAAGTGATGAAACTAACATTTACAGGGGCTACGTAACTTTTCAAATGTTACACATCTTATAAATTGAAGATCAAGAATTTAAACACTGTTGTGTTTGAATACAAAATAATTCCTCGTATCAGACTATCTCCAATCACCTGATGCGACAAGTTTTCATTGTTTCAATGTAGGAGAAGTTATTTTATCTCTCAATATATGAGAGAACCACTGAGAGAGAGAAAAACAGTGTGTGAACAAGTTAATCCTCCCAATTATATCCCTGGATAGAGACCCTAGAGTTGATCTGACAGATTGCTCAACGATCCTCTTTGATGAGTTTCAGTACTGTTACAAGATACGATGCTCCCCAAATCCGTGGGGGTGAGGGAGCCGTTCTCCGAGTTATGTATTAGCTAATCCACTTTGCTGATTATCCCTTCAAAGTTCTAGCAAAGCTTCCATTAATTAAAATTGAGGACTAGGTATTTTAAATTCAGAATTTTTCATAATGGTTAATGAGTGAAACATAATCTTCATACACTAATTTGTGAATCTTTTTGGCTGGAGTCCTAAGTTTGAATGCTAGAGAATTTATTGCTAATTATAAAGTGACACACTTCATTTTTGTGAAAAATAAAAATATAAAGCCTATAAATTCTCCTCTTTTTGTCAGTGATCAGAGTGTTAGCCATCTGAGAATGCTGTTATGGTGATCTCTGAGCTTCCTTTTCCTCTACTTTTTCAGGCTTTAAGTAGTTGATTTTCTTAGTGCTCAATGCGTTAGCTATGCCGTTTTCCTCCAAGGCAGCATATGTAGTGGGAAGAGCGTTAGGCTAGGATGACAGCAATGGGCTTTCCCATCACACTCTGCCACATGTTAATGGAGTAAGTAAAACAGTAATAATAATAATAATAGTAATAATAATAATAAACAACTAAAAACCTGTCACAGGATTGCTGTGCAGGTTAAAAAATATAAAAATGTTGAGCCTAACATGTAGGAGACATAAAATAAGTGATGGTGGTTTGCTTTCTTAAGAGGACTTAATTAGCAAACAGTCATTACAAGGTATTCTATGTGCACCAAATAAAACAAAAGAACAACAAAGGGTAAAAGAAGTTCCTTTAAATCTTTAGCTGTGCTGCAAAATGTGAATGCTTTATTTAATTCAGGGGTGTCAAACTCATTTTCACCGGGGGCCACAGCAGCTTAGTGGTTGCCTTCACAGAAAGGGCCGAATGCAATTTTAGGACTGGATGAATGTAACTGCTCCCTAACAGTTAAGCAAGAGAGCTTGGGGCTGCCGCCGGGTAGAAACAAGGTGCCAGACTGGATAAAACAAGGTGGAGGGCCAGATTTGGTACCCGGGCCTTGTGTTTGCCGCCTGTGCTTTAATTGAAATGACACTCACATCAAAACTTTTGAAATTATCGTGACTGAAAGTCATTTTTTCTTTAACTTTGACAAAGTCTTAGAAAATAATAAAATTAATAAAATAAAAAATAACATTAAGTCCATGAGCACTTTGGACTAAAAGTTACTTTCTAAATTTATATTCTGGCTCTACTTTCTCTACCTCCCATTCACAACTCATTCCCTTCTAATCTGACTGTTGCCCACACACACCACTGAAAGTTAACTCCAAGGTACTACTAATTTCACAATTGATAAATTCAAAGGATTCTTTCAAGGTACTTTTACTTACTCTCTCAGTGTTGGGAAAGGCCTTGCTATGGACTGAATTGTGACCCCTAAGGATTAACATGTTAAATCCTAAATGCAACAAAATGGTATTTGGATGTGAGGCCGACAAGTAGGTAATCAGATAGGTGAAGAGATGAGAGGAGACCCACACGATGGGATTAGAGCCCTTATAAGAAGAGACACTACAGAACTCATCCCTCCCCTACCCCCTCCAACCCTTCCCTGCCTACCATATGCGATCACAGCAAGAGGGTAACTGTCTACAGTCCAGGAAAAGAGTTCTGATCAAACCCAACCATCCCAACTATGCTCACAGCATAATTTCAGACTTTCAGCCTCCAAATTTATAAAGAGGTAAATTTCTGTTGTTTAAACTTCTCAGCCTAAGTCATTTCATCATGGACTTGAGTGCCTCTGTGTGTGAATGAAACAGTGCAAAGCTTGACCACTCCGCTCTGTACCTTTGTCAGTGTTGCGTTTATAAGAGACATGCTTGGGAAATGAGACAATTTTCTTTCTGAGACAAAAGGTAGGCCTGCTTATCATTTGGTGTGCAATGGCAGGCTCTTCAAACTGCATGCCCCTCAGCTACAATGCAAAACCAATGTATATGCACATCCTTCTGTGCCTGCTGGAGTCACCACAGTGGGACTTGGGGACAAAAGGAGCTGATGTGCATACTGATGCCTAAAACACAGAGCCTTGCTCAGCAACATACCAGTACCATCTCATGAGCTCTTTATCACGGATTTAGCTCCCATGTCACTGGATGGAGTTCACACACTGACACTTTTTCCACCATGAAAATTATGGCCCACTCCTCTTTGTTAAACGCACCAAAGTCTATGCCCATCTTTCGTCTCCTGGTGACTGCTCGGATGCGTTCACAAGGTCCAGCAGCTTCTTCACGGCCTATCACCTTCTTCCTCCAGCAGGGCCAGTGCCCCCCCCCCCCCCGGGGAATCTGGAGAACTGCTGGAAATGATGAGTGGATTTAACAAGGTCACAGGATAGAAGGGCAATATAAAAAAATCAATTGTAATCTACTAGGCAGAGGGTCAGGAAACATTTTCTGCAAAAGACCAGATAGTATCTGTTGTAGGTTTAGAGGCCAAATGCCTCTATTGCATACACAGCTCTGCAGCTGGGACAGGAAAGTGGCCTTGGACAACATGTAAATAAGTGGGAGTGGCTATGTTCTGTAAAACTCATTCACAAAAAGAGGTTAAGGGCACATTTGGCCCATGGGTTGAAGCTGGACAACCCTTCTTATATAGTTTCAATATTGATTAGAAGATTTGGTATTATATCTAATCAATTAATTTATTTAGGCCTCCTTTAATTTCTTTCATCTATGTTCTATAATTTTAAGTGTATTGCACATCTTTTGCTAAATTCCTAAATTTCGATGGTTCTAATGCTATCATAAGCGGATTTTTTAAAATTTGTTTTCTAAGTTTCTCCACTTGCTAGTATATAGAAATATAACCTAGTCTGTAAGCTTGCTTAGTTCTCTTATTAGTTCAAGTATATTTTAAAACCCTAAAGATTTTCTGTGTAAATTATTATGTAGTCTGCCAATAGAAAGTTTTATTTTTTATCTGACTTTTGTGATTTTTCCCCCTTACTCTAGCAAAACATGTAGAAGCTCTAGAATAATGTTGAGTAAAATGTTCAGAGTGTGTATTCTTGGCTTTTTATTTTAATATTGGGGAAGATATCAACACTTACCCGTTAAATTGATACTATTTATAGGATTTTAGTGTATAAGCATTTTTAAAATTTTAAAAATATTTTATTTTATTTTTTATTTTTAGAGAGAGGGGAAGGGAAGGAGAAAGAGAGGGAGAGAAACATCAATGTGTGCTTGCCTCTCACATGGCCTCCAGTGGGGACCCGGCCCACAACCCAGGCATGTGCCCTGACTGGGAATTGAACCGGGACCCTTTGGTTCTCAGCCCACACTCAATCCACTGAGCTACACAAGCCAGGGCTATATTTTTTACTAGATTGAAAAAATTGTTATATATTGGGTTGACCAAAACCTTTTTCTTCCTGTATAATGGCTCTAGTATTACTTAGTTGTCCTTAACTTCATTCAAAATGATTTCATTAGATTATATGGTGACAGTTTCCACATTAGTGTGCATTTAAAATAAATTATCAAAAATAATAAAATAAAATAAAAAAACTTATCAAAACTGGTGAATTTTTTAGCCATTTTAATAGTGAAGATGGAATAAAATATGCAATGTTTTTGGCATATTATGTGTTATTATTTCATGAAAGGTGGAAACACAACTAAAAGGCAAAAAAAAAGTGTGCAGTGCGCGGAGCAGGTGCTGCGACTGATCCA
The DNA here is from genome assembly GCF_014824575.4 of Sturnira hondurensis. Lineage (NCBI taxonomy): Eukaryota > Metazoa > Chordata > Mammalia > Chiroptera > Phyllostomidae > Sturnira > Sturnira hondurensis. Next base: position 12,400,169 of record NW_028077910.1, on the reverse strand, counting down.
ACATGTCCGCCGTGGCTTGCGAAGTTTCTGCCCAAGAGCTCTGGAGGGAAGATGCTCTGTGGTCAGACCAGTTGAAATTGATAGTGATCAAATCAGGACGTTAATTGAGAACAATCAATCTGTACCATGCCGGAGATAACTGACACCCTGAAAATATACAAATCAATATATTTTTGGCGGAAATGAATGTGTTGTTTGCTTTACAAAAAATATGAACTTTATGGCCAACTCAATTTTTTTTCCTAGGGTGCTGCAAATATTGGCATGATTATCTCACTTTTTTTCATGAGTTTTTCTGTAATTACAGAAATGATCACATTCCCTTTTCATTCCTTTAATATGGTAAAAAAAAGCATCAATTGACTTTGAGTGTTAAATCAACTTTGTATTTCTTATATAAGACCCAATTGGTTAAAAAATCATCTGCTTTATATGTTTCCAATTTTATCTAGTATTTTGTGAGCACTTTTGTGCCTATAGTCATAAGAATTATTGGTCTGTGAATTTTATTATTTTTTGGAATACCATTCTATAATTTGGTATGAGGATAATGCTAGACTCATAAAAAGACTTGGGATTGCTTCTATAGCTGCTGTTTTCTTAGTATAGATATGGAAGATATTAGCATAGTATAGATATTTTATACTATAGTATAGTATAGATATTTTTCTTAGTATAGATATTTCTTAGTATAGAAGAGTCAGTATACCTGGCTGGTGTAGCTCAGTGGATTGAGCACAGGCTTGCGAACCAGAGGATCGCGGTTCCATTCCCAGTCAGGGCACATGCCTGGGTTGCAGGCCAGTTCCCTGCAGGCTAACTCCCAGCAGGGGACGCACAAAAGGCAACCATACATTGATGTTTCTCTCCCTCTCTCCTTCCCCTCTAAACATAAATAAATAAATAAAATCTTTAAAAAAAAGAAAAAAAAGAAGAGTCAGTATAGATATATACCCAGAGTGAGGTATGGAGATTTTTTTTTCAAGGAAACTCTACACTGTTTTTCAGAGGGGCTGCACCATTTAAATTACTATCACTAGTGTATGAGGGTTGCAATTTCTTCACATTTTTGCAAACGCGTATTTTATTTTATTTTATTTTTATACTAGTCATCCTAACTGGTGTGAGGTGATAACTCACTACTATTTTTATTTGACTTTCCCTGATGATTCGTGATATTAAGCATCTTTTTAGTACTCGTTGGGCATTTGTATATTTTGGAGAAATGTCTATTTGAGACTTTTGTCCCATGTTTGCTGTGGCATTATTCACAATAGCCAAGATATGGTAGCCCGGTTAGCAGGGGAAATGGAGGTGTTGTCTGATGGGTACCAAGTTTCAGTTATCCAAGACAAACGCAGTCCAGAGATCTGCTGAACAGCATTTCATCTAGAGTTGAGAACAAGCACCCTACTGCTTCGGTTTCTACAGTTATAAATTCTAAGTTTATGATATGTAACTTGTCAATAGAGTAATTAAGACTAGAGAGTCTGTATAGTTTTTAAAAACAGAATCAATTTTATTTTTCTAACTTAGTGTTTTGCATCTACACAGAGAGAGAAACACAAGCATGCATATATAAAAAGTTAAAGGGGTATTTTGATCACTCTGTTAGTTCTTATTTTACCACTCAACAGGGCCTTGGTTTTCTTTGGATGCAGTATTGAACCTTAAACTGCTTTCTTCAGCAGTGAATACCTACAAGAAATCAGTGTGCCCCAGAATTATTTCCATTAACTGGGTCTCCAAATGAAGTGCGTATATCAACGCCTTCAGTGTTGATAGACACGGTGGGGTTCTTTCTTCTGGTAAATGAAGCGCTGTTTTTTTAGAGCACTGTGCATATCAGCAAATAGGAGTCGAGGGAAAAGTAGTGTTGATTGTCTTAGTATATAGTCTAGAAAAGAAGTGAATCAGGATGTAAACTTCAACAGATAGAAACATCCTCTAGCTATTTTTTTTAAAGAAAGATGAGGGTGCTTTTACAGTGGGAAGGTCAAACAATATAATTAATTGAGGTAGGGTCAGATATTCCCATTTCAGTGAGTATCCCATTGGCCAAAGGCTATTTATTTTCTTTACACACGGTTCTCTTGACATAATTGACATCTGCTTTTTCAAAAACCATTGGAGAGGAAACCAAAGAAGATGATGATTAAATATTAGAGTACATATTGGTTGTTATTTCCCCTAAACCCCTTCAGGTATTAGTGTTGCAAATATGCTTAAAGGTTTCATTTTTGTCTTTAGAACACGGACTAGAAAAGTAAACAGTGCTTGTTACTTAAAAACACTTCAGTGCTTCAGTGCTAAATGTTACTAATAGCTTTGTTGTTCTAATATAATTCTCTAGGTGCTCCTCTTTCCCTTTCTAATCTGCCCTTCATTAATTGAAGCAGACAGTCTTATGATTCGAATTCAGAAGTATATGAGGTGTGAAAATATATTCGCACGTATCTGCTAATGAGACTGATTTTGTAGCAAACATACCAGTCCTTACGTATCTCAGTGTCTGTTTTTGTTGTCACCAAAGTCACTTTAGGTGAATGGTACCATTTTTACCTAATCTGTTCTTGCTTGAATTATGTTTTTGAGATATTCCTTGCAACTGGCTTTGGTTTTTGTTCTGAATACTTTTAAAAAGTACATGCATGTGGCATAATTTAATAGATTTGGGATAGATTTATCTTTTTTCAAGTAGTCAAAACATTTTCAAAGTGGAAACCATTCCATGGTGTGTGTGAAGGATTAGGTCCTTCCATTCTGCAGTCACTGATCATTAAATCCTCTTTGTGAGCACAGGAGTGAGAGGGCGAGGAGCAACAATGAAACAGCTAGTCCCATTCAAGTTGACCCTGGGAATGTCCTCAGTAAACAAAGTTCATCAGCTCTATTGTACTCCACACAGTGATTCCTGCAGATAGGAGAGGTGTTTCTTAACTACTGCTTTCACCACTAACATAACAAAAAAAGGAAAAAAAAGAGAGAGAGGAAGAAATTGCAGGTGCAATGCTGAAGAGAGTCTGGGGCTCTCCTGTTTGTGACTACATTTTATTTGCAATTCCAAAGTGCCTTTATGTATTCACAGGCATTTTTATTCTCTGCACTATGCTGGTATTGTATTTCCTTTCCTTTATTTTATTTTTTTTGCCTTTGAAAGTATGTCAAAACTATGCCTTCTTATTTTCATGCCTGAAGTTCCATGTGCTTTGCTGAGCAACACTTTATTTTTGCTATGTGAATTATGGCTAGTTAAATGATGTTTAAATTATGTTTACACAAATTACAAAATTTATATAAGCATGCAATTAACAAAATTCTCTTTAAATATGTATTTTAAATATTTATTAGTTAATTAAGTACTCTAACTTTCTTACAGTATATTTTTACTTGGAACAATGCATCCCATTATCTTGCAGGCTATAAGATTAATTATAATAATAAAATAACAGGGATAGATTATCATAGATATAGTTCATGTCATCCCTCAGGGATTAAAGTAAATGACAATATGCTATAGGCTGTATACAACTTGACAATTATAAGATGTTTTTTTCACCAAAGCTTAAATACAAAAGGATATAAATCAGAATGATGCTTATTACTATTTGTAACCTAGCTTCACTGAGGGCTACATTCATACATATGTCAGATATACATCAGAAACTTCCCCTAACATCTTTTCACCACACAGTTTTAAACTTGACTTTGTTCAAGCAAACACCATAGAACTTACCAATATTTTCTAAGTTAGCTTTCTGAATTTCTTGTTTTAAAGATTTTATTTGTTTATTTTTAGAGAAGGGAAGGGATGGAAAAAGAGAAGGGGAGAAACATCAATGTGTGGTTGCCTCTCACATGCCTCCTTATGGGGACCTTGTCTGTAACCCAGGTATGTTCCCTGACTAGGAATCGAACTGGAGACCCTTTGGTTTGGAGGCTGGCACTCAATCCACTGAGTCACACCAGTCAGGGTGTCCTTCTGAATTTCTTTATCCAGACTACAGTAATGAAAGTTCAAAGTCGTGATGCTTTTGTACCTTCCACTCCTGGCTTGTTTTAATATATTCGTTTTCATTGATATAATTTTTATTTTCTGTTTATTTATAAACACAGAGTGTGCTGAATTGATCTGATAATCTGAGGGAAAGAGATACTATTCCAAACCATGTGAAATCAATCAACAGGAACAACTAATCCTGCTTTTCTCTTATTTTGACAAAACCCTATTAAAATTTATCTAAGATCAGTGACCTGTGCATTTTTAGAAAACCATTATTTATAATGTGGTTCATTAAAATGAAAAATGTCTTCACTCCAGCACACAAGCCTAAGCTTTTCCTTTGACTATAATGTGACTAGGATACAGAGATGAGGGGCAATGATTCACAAATGTCTGATCAAAGTATGTAAATAAAAAAGCAGTGGGCATTTAGACCCTACTTATCAAAGATATTTGATCTAACTTAATGATCCAGATAAGGGGTCAGCAAACTTTTTGAAAATGGCCGGATATTAACATATTTGCCTTTGCAGGCTGTATGATCTATGAGAATTGCCCAACTCTGCCCCCTAGTTCAAGGCGGCCTTAGATGATACACCAATGGATGGTCATACTTGAGCTTCAATGTGTCTTTGCATATGAAAGTGATTGGGGAGCCAGATTTGGCCAGTGGGCCATAGTTTGCCCACTTCTAGTCTAGATGAATGAAATAAAATATGTTTTATGTGTCTAAAATTAAAATAAGTGCATCTAATTAATTTGAGATACTTTTATTGGCCCCAGTCATTACACTTTCCCCTGGTCTAATTGTTACCACACACCAAGATCTTATAATGCACCATATGATGAGATAATTTACTCATTTACCACGAAAATTGTTTATTCTTACTGATCAAAAGTGATAACAATATATTCAGCCCTCTGCATCTGTAGGTTATGCATCCATGGATTCAACCAACCACTGTTAGAAAATGTTCTAAAAAATGTTTTATTGCTGCTAATATGTACTATGAAATTGGGCCTATGATGTTTGGGTCTGTACTGAACATGTACACACTTTATTTTCATTTTGTTCCCTAAACAATATAGTATAACAAATAGCTATATAGAACTTACATTGTAATAGGTATTATAAGTAATCTAGAGATGATATAAAGTATGTGAGAGAATGTTCTTAGGTTATACACAAATACTACTTCATTTTTATAAGGAACTTGAGTATCAGCGGATGTTAGTATATGCATGTGCCCAGGAACCAGCCCTCCACGGGTACCAAGGGACACCTGTACATTTATAAAAAGGGCTTATTTAAAGGGCATGCCATATTATTTGAATTGATCATCCAGGCTTTTTAAAAGTTTATTAAAACACCATTGCTCTTTGTTGCTTTTGAACTTTTAATTACCACCATGTTATAAGATCTTCACTCAAACCTCAAGACAACATCTAGATTACAGAACAAACAAAATGAAGAGAGGTACACCTCATTGTATTCTTTTAAAAAAAATTATTTATTTATGTTTAGAGGGGAAGGGAAGGAGAGAAATATCAATGTATGGTTGCCTCTCGTGAGTCCCCTGCTGGGAACTGGCCTGCAACCCAGGCATGTGCCCTGACTGGGAATCGAATCACGATCGTGTGGTTCACAGGCTCACGCTCAATCCACTGATCTACACCAGCCACGGCTGTATTCTTTATTATACCAAAATTTTTATACTTTACAAGTTTAGACATTGTAATGTTTTTAAAAGCAAACAAGTAATCAATAATTCAGCAATTAATTTTTTATTTGATTAATTTACTTGTGATTTCTCTTTGTCATCTACAGAAAATATAGAGCATTATAATTATCATTTTGCTTCAAAAGGTAGTTCACTAGCAATTTAGAGTTCTTAAAGGAGCTAAAGGGAATAAAAAGATATTCATTCTTTGTATTTCTAACAAGGGAGGGATGCTGTATTAAAGAACCCTTATAACCAGGGTTTTGCCATAATTATAATGCATCTACATTGATTTCCCTTTGGAGAAGATTATCTGGGGCCCTATTAGACATCTTATCCCCTTTCTTCTATGTAACATCACAAATGAAAATGAGCATGAGAAAAACACATGCAGTATTTTGAACTGTATTTCTTTACTACGTGCTTATAAAGAATTCAATGCATACAGAGGCGGGCAAAAATAGGTTAAAACACCAGCCATCATTACCTGGAAGACAAATCATAATCAAGTATTCAAAAGAATAACAATAATACTACTAATAAGAAGAAAAATCATACAAATAAATAATATATTAATTAAAAAATAATACGAGAATAAGACTACTCATACTCACAAGTGTAAACCTATTTTGCCCACTCCTGTACATGCATATATTTATATTTACATATAAATTCTAAATATAATTCCCTAGGTCAGGAAGTAGACTTTTAATATCAAAGCATTTTCAGGTGTTTCATAGTGGAACCAGCACTTACTGAACCATATTTCTTCTAGCATCGATGAGAAGGCTGCGTTGGTGTCCCTGATCAAATGCTGATGGCAGACGCCACAAGGATGATGCTAATGTAGATGAAAGGGCTTTGACTTTTATTTTACAGCTAGTGATGCTGAGTAAACTTTCTTCTTGGAATGTATTTATTATATTTTAAATACCATTAAAAAAAACCTCACTGCACAGTTAGTTTCCCTGACTCCCCCAAACAATAAAAATACATTATAAAAATGATACAGTAATGTATCTTAAAAACCAATAAAGTAATTAATCAACAGAAATATTTAGGAAACAATAGTCATACTTTATGTAATGGGGAAAAAAGTATGCTCTAAGATGACCTAAGAACAAATATAGGAAATATAGGTCCTTAGTTATTGGAGAGAAAATGGCACATTTTCTTTTAATGTTTAAATCTTGTGTTTATGATTCTAACTTATTTTTCCATACATTTCTTCCTTTCTCCCCACTTCCTACTGTTTTAACCATGTCCTCCTATCCCTATTGAGGATTCACGTGCTAGTTAAGGAAAAGGACAAACAGAAGTCACCCAATACTGGACAGGTGAGATACAGAGCAATTTAACAGTCACACACTCACAGCCCCGGGGGACAAGGACACTGCTCCATGCGGGGTCACACAAAGCTGCATTTGGGGAGCAGAGTGAAAGTGAGGGTCAGTGTGGGACATGATTTTGCAGGATCAAGAGGGTGAGACCTCCCCTGGCTTCCACAATACTGATAGGAAATGACTGGCTTTTGAATAATGCTCTGGTTTAATTTACAAACCCACTTGTCTGGAATAAGCAGGAACTGTGTCCAGTCCTCTTTATAAAGAGGCTTGTTTGGCTGAGAGACTATATCTGCAAGAGCGGACAAGGGAGAAAAAATTTGGCTCAGGCCATTTGAGGCTGTTAAAACCCACCACTTGTCAAGGTACCACATAACATTGACCTTTAATTGTAGGCCTTATACCATGATTGGCCATGTGACATTTTGACATTAATTTAAACTTTGGTGATTACTGAGACTCTCAGGGAGGTGCAGGACATCCCCTAAGGAAGTAAACTAGGCACTAAGCCTGATTGGTGAGTGACACAGAATGACCTTATCAAAAAATTAAAAAAATAGTTTAGAAGGTTTAGAGGATTTTGTGGCCAATAAAGACTAAGGGACCTGTGAGACACTGGCATAGGCAATGCATGGGCTCAGGGGGTGTGGATTTAGACTAGCCACTGCCTATGGCAATAGTAACGCCAAACTGATTTGTCACTATGTAAGTGACACAGACATTTTCTGAGAAGCACACTATGCCACACCAGCCAGATATCTTAAAACTGTTGGGGAGGAGTGAGTTCAATGAAATTCCTTCTTCAAGAGCCCAGTGCTGTGTTTTCTGAGTAGTAAAATGAGGGCCTTGGTCACTATCATGAACATCAGGAACTCCAAAGACAGCAAGGAGTGTCCTGGTGTGGCTTTGTGTTCTGGTCTGAGCATACCAGGTCTGTCCAGAAAATGTCCAGTCATTGTTAATATAACAAGAACAGTTTGCAAGACATCAGTGTAACCTGGCAGCCAAGGAGAGTGGACGGGAATGTGCATGCGTAAACAATGATGACTTCACTGTACTAGTCAGTGGGGGCGGTAGAAGCCGTTGAGTGAGAGTGTGTACTGTGTGGCTGTCATATTCAAAGTGACTGAGCAAGTGCATCAATGAACGTGCCTTAAATTTTGCATTAAGCTTGAACATTCCTCCACAGAAACAATTCACATGATTCAGAAGGCCACAGCTATGGGCAACTGGTGTTTGGCAGCTTCATCACAACAACACACCTGCTCATGCAGCTCATCTTGTGTAGAGATTTTTTTGCAAAACATCAAATCACCCAGGTGACTCAGCCTCTCCACAGCCCAGATTTGATGCGCTGTGACTTCTGGCTTTTCCAAAAATTAAAATCACCTTTGAAAGGGAAGAGATTTCAGACCATTGATGAGATTCAGGAAAACATGATGAGGCAGCACTGATGGCGACTGGGAGAACTGTGTGAGGTAATAATGTGCCGACTTTGGAGGGGACTGAGGCATCATTGTCTTATATACGATGTTTCTTGTATCTGGTGTCTGCTTCAGTACATGTTCCAGTTTTTCATACTATATGGCTGGATACCTTTTGGACAGATCTTGTATGTAACGTCATCCCTGTGATGCTGGAGACAGGTGGATGCAGTTAACAGTTTGATGGTGAGACAGGTGAAATGGAAAGACTGTGGAGGTAGCCTGCTACAAATGCACTGTGGCCTTTCAATATTGTGAGAACAAATTACATCTGAACTAGTATTGAAATCAGCACCGAATAGTCAGATCTCTAGTAGCAAAATATTTTCTTGTTGGATACAGTCAGTACTTTTAATAATTTTGGGTATTGTGGTGGGGCGGAGGGGGAGTGCTTACTGGGTGGGATGACAACATTAAGGTTGTGGTAGTATATCATGAGGTGTCATTCAGTCTTTTCATGATTAAGAACAGGCCAAACTGGGTGAAGCTGTGGAGACAATCACCTCTTCATTCATTAGGTCTTTTATAATAGATTTCAATGCTCCAAAGCTCTATTTTAGTATACATTGGGCCATCTTAAGTATTTTAATTGGGGAGTCTTTGATGTACCAAGACCTGCTCTGCTCCCTCAGATAAACTCCCTTCTTCAAATAACCCTCTTTTTTTTTTTAAAGAGAACAAGGTCCCAATGCTGCTTAGTCCTGTGGATTGGGTTTTGGTTCTCTGTCAGCCTGTGAAATTATTCAGGCAAGCGAATCACGTCCTCTTATGGGAACCAGAAGGCACCTCACCCTTCAGAACTCCAAATCCTGCCTCCTCAGTCCTTGGTTGTTCCTTCTGTTCCTGAATGTGACTGTGGCCTTGCATGGTACAGTGCCCTCCTCTTCCAGACTGTGAGTTTATGGGACTAATAAAACTGCTGTCAATCTCATTTGTCCAGTGTTGAGTGTTATGTGTTTGTCTGGCTGTCTATCCTTAATGGTGGACATTTTCCCCTCACAAGTGGAATGAATAGGAGGCTGTTAATCGTACATGAATTAAAAGGAAGAAGATAAACAGGAGCAGCTCCAGCGTGGCGCCAGGCACTCTCGCTGCTCATTTCTAGCCTCCACTCCCCTGAATTCTAGGCCAGGCAGGTGTGCAGCTCTGGGATGAAAAGCACCAGCTTGTCCTTCACGGCAGCCCCATTGATGAGACTGCCTTGCTTAGCAGCTGAATGGGGGTCTGATTTTTCAGTCTATGATCCAATTTGTTCTCCTGACATCAATGTGTCCTCACAGCTTCTAATTATTCTTTGGAGTGTCCAGTTTTCCTTATTGTCCCCAATTCACCTCCATTTTTTCCTCCCTGATTGGCAGTCCAGTGACATCAGACCCAAAGCTACACGCAGAAAAGCCTTACACGGTTTAAATAGTCGAGCAAGGTTCAGTCTCAATAAATCGTTAGCTCATATTATTCTTATAGTTCTACTTTTCTTATTGGAACCAAAATGATTAAGACACACATTCTCTATGTTCCATTTTACTAGCTAATGCTGAGTGTTAAAGTAACAGTTCAAGGATTTTGCTGGTTTTTTGATGAGTTAACTGACTTATGTCTATTGACTTGTAGGTATTCTTTATGTCTATTGGATAAGAGTCCTTTTAATTTGTAGTATAAGTAATGCTTCTCAACCTATGGCTTATTTTTAACACTCACATATTGTATTATTGATGAATAAAAATCTTAAAAAAATTTTATTGTTGTTCAAGTACAGTTTTCTGCCTTTTCCTCCACCCCTCTCCACCACCTCAGCCCTCCCTGCCTCCCTCCCCCATTTCCATCTCCCCTTGTTATTGTTCATGTGTCCTTCATAATTGTTCCCGTAAACCCTCCCAATTTCTCTAAATTTGTATTAGTTAAGTGATTTCTATCTTTTAAGAATTTTTTTTCTATACTAAGTTCTTAAAAATATCATGCTATGTTATTTTCAAGAAGTCTTAGTTTTTTTTCCCTTTAAACTTAGATCTACATTATGCACTGAATGAATCATTGTATATAGACATGAGGTGAGGGTGGAGGTAAGAGTTTTGTTAGTTCTTTATGGATATTCATGTTATCTAGTATTAGTTATTGAGGAGCTAAGTCTTTCCCCAACACTTTGCAGGGGTGTTTTTTATCATAATCCAGGTGCCAATATTCAGGAGTATGTAAAAGTATGTTTATAGTTGTGTGTATGGAAAGCAATGTAATAATTAATAATAACAATACAAGAATAGGCTCCATGTTCTGTGTACTTACAACTATGAACCTACTCTTGCCCATGCCTATATACCTGGGCTATTTTATAGATTATTCTATTCTAGTTTGTCTATTCTTTTAATACTACCTAGTGTATTTACTATAGCTGTATAATGATTATTTATACATAGTACTTCCAATGGGACTGGCTGACATTTTCTCTAATTTCCTCAGTGATATTATTCTTTGACCCCTAAGGGTTAGATGTTTATATGAAAACATATGGGTATTTTCCAGTCATCTTTATATCATTGATTTCAGTTTTTTCCCCCACTGATGACAGAGAGCATATCTTGTATAAATTTGGTCTCTTGACCTTTGTAACATCTTGATTTGAACTACTCAAACCTAATTTGTTTTCTAAATGTTGAGTGTGATCTTGGTATAGATGTGTAAAGTTGACCCTTGACCAATGCAGCAGTTGGGGTGAGTCCCTGCAGAGTCAAATACCTGCGAATAGTTCAAACCAGCCAAAACTGCCTCTGTAGAGCCCCAAAACCACAGACAGAAACTCCATTTTTAATCTGTGACCATTTGCATCTGTGGATGCCGCACACAGGGATACAGAGCACTAACCTTATGTTTACTATTTAAAATCCATATGTAAGTGGACATGTGCATTTCGAACCTGTGTTTTACAACAGCCAAATATCTGTTTTGCTGTTTGAGAGTGTGATATAAATTATACCAATATTTTTAGTCACCTAGTTTAAATGGTCATCATTCCCATTAATAATTTGTTTGCTTTTCTATTCATGTAAAGGCAGGTGCGTTAAAATATCTTGCTGTGAGTGGACATTCATCTATTTCTTACTTATTTCTTTAATTTCTGCTTTATATAGTTTGAGGCCATGCCATTACTTTCACATAAATTTAGAATTTATATATTTTTGAAAAATTCAGCAATTTATAATCAAGTCTCTTTTCTTTAGCAATGCTCCTTGCTTTAAAGCTTACTTTAGTAGATGTTAATAAAGCTATACTACCTTTTCTTGATTAGTTTTCTGCAAAGTAAATTTTTTCCTGTCCTCTTAAGTTTGCTATATCTTTATATTTAAATGTGGTTCTTAATCGCTGTGCATTGTTGAAATTTAACCTGTCTACTCTTATGAATAGAGCATTTAGATGATCAAAATGGAGATACCCAACCTATCAGATGCCAAATTCAAAACACTGGTGATCGGGAAGTTCCAAGAACTCACTGAATACAGCAAAAACACAAAAGGAAGAAGTGAAGGTTCCATTAAGTGCAATAAAGAAAAAATCTGCAGGGACCCAACAAAGGAAAGGATGAATCCAAGAATCAAACCAACAATATGGAACACAAGGAAGGAAAAAAACATTTGATCAGAACAGCAGGAAGAAAAAGGAATTAAAAAACAAAAACAAAGATAAGCTTCAGAACCTCTGGGACAACTTTAAACACACCAACATTTGAATCCTAGGGGTGCCAGAAGAAGAAGAGGAAGAATAAGAAATTGAACACTTATTTGAAAAACAATGAAAGAAAATTTCCCTGATTTGGCAAAGGAAATAGACATATAAGTCCATGAAGCACAGTGTCCCAAAAAAGTTGGACCCAAAGAGGAACACACAAAGAAACATCATAATTAAAATGCCAAAGTTTAAAGATAAAGAGAAAATCTTAGAAGCAGCAAAAGAAAAGCAGAGAGTTACCTACACAGGAATTTCCATAAGAATATCAGCTAATTTCTCTAAAGAAAACTTTGCCAGGAGGAAAGGACTGGCAAGAAGTATTCAAAGTTAAGAAAAGCAAGGATCTGCATCCAAGATTATCCAGCAAAGCTATCATTTAGAATCTAAGGGCAAATAAAGTGCTTCCCAGACAGGGTACAGCTAAAGGAGTTCATCATGACCAAGCCTTTATTATACGAAATGTTAAAGGGACTTATTTAAGAAAAAGATCATTAAATGGCAACATGGCATTAAATGGCAAAAAAATCACAACTATGAACAAATGAATAAAAAAAAAAACTAAGCATACAACCAGAATAGGAACAGAATCATAGATATGGAGATCATTTGGAGGGTTATCAGGGAGGATGGGGAAGGAGGAGAATGCAGGAATAGGTACAGGGATTAAGGAGCATAATTGGTAGGTACAAAGTACACAGAGGGAATATCAAGAGTAGCACAGGAAATGAAGAAGCCAAAGAACTTATATGAATAGCCCATGGACTTGAACTAAGGGAGGGGCATTGCTGGAGGGGGGCAAACAAGAAAAAATTGAAATAACTATAATAGCATAACCAATAAAATATATTAAAGTAATAAAAGCATGAAAATAGATGATCAATATTTATTACAGTCATTGACTTTTTAGAGTTTGTAGCTGTCTTGTAGCCTTAGACTTGATTGTTTCTCTTTGCTTCAACACTTTTTTAAAAAAATAAATCCTTACATATGTTAAATTTGAGTACAATAATGTCTCCTATTTCCAGAAACAGGACACTTTTGTTCATATCAGGGCAGGAGCAAGACTGGGAGTATTTGGAATTCTAGGTCATCTGCATCCAGTTTCAGTGTTTGCAAAACCTGGGAGACAGACTTGGTTTCTGACATGACAAAGATCCATTTTCTTTTTTTTTCTATCTTCAGTAACTTTATTTTTCCAGAAGTGGTTAATTAAATTTATTATTGTGATTTATTTTTTTATTTTTTTACACATTCTCTCATCTCGAACTGCCAACCTAAAACCACGGATTTTTACCAGAATGGATCTGCTTCCTTCTCTGCTTCCTGGCGTACCCCAACTCCATATGTTAAACCACTAAAGCAAAAGGCTGCTAAAACTTTTCTTATTTTCCCATTCTCTCAGATATAGCCATCAGACCGCCCAGGGGAAAAAGCATTCCCTAAATTCAAGGCAAAGTTTTTTTTCCATTAGATTATCTCCTTGACCTTGTCAATGCAAACACATGCAAATGCATACATATATAATTTTCCCTAGTTATTCTCAGTAGCAGGTTTTATGAAATGTACTAGTCCATCATTACCTGAAGATGACATTCTGGGTTTTCTCTTTTCCACAGTTTAATTTGCTGTTTGTCCTATCCATTAGTGCTTAATTTAACTAACTAACTGTGCTATTTTGTTTCTAATTGCTTTTTCTTGAATTGTTTTGAGAAAGCCACTCCTTTGTAGTTTGTGTTATTTCCCCAACCATTTTAAAATTGTAAACATGCATATTTTATAATCTAGAGAAATGTTCTGTTATCTACTTCTGTGGGAATGCTACTTTTTTACATTTCACACTTTTTAATTCTCTTTAACAGTGTGTGATTTTCTTACCATGTTTTGTTAGTTTTCCACTTTGTCTTCTTCAGCAAAGTTATTCTTTTCACAGTACGTTAGGCAATTCATTTCAAGTCAGACTACGTTCACCGAGTACGCATGAAGTATTAGGTAGGCCTTGATAGACGCAAAAGTTACAGAGATGAAAAAACCCGTCATCTGTTGCAGAAAACAAGAGTGTATGGAATGAAGTATAAAACAGGCCCGAGGGGAATATGAGAGTGCCCGAAGGGCCGCCGAAGCAGAGCGGAGGAAGCCGTTCATTCCGATACCGGGAGCTGGATATGCCTCACGGAACAGGCAGGGACAGGGTTCAGTAATTACTCCACTGAAGAAATAATCTCCTTTTCAATCCATGTACCTGCTGCTAGAGCTGCTTAGACCCCGTTTGCTGGCGATGGGAGAGTTTTCAGGCTCCTTTCAGCACCAACTAAATCTTTAAACACCTCTAAGTTCTAAAACATTCCTCTTGTGGCCCATCAACAGTAAATTTAAAACCTGCAGGTCAGAACCAAAAGCTTTCCAGAGTGTGATTGACAAATACCGGGAAGCACTCACTTTAATCCCAGAAAAATTTCGAACTTCAAAATAACCTGGCCAACGTGGGGCGCACTGCCTTCAGTCAGGGTCACTCCAGCGTTTTCTCTCCAGCTCTGTGGGAAGGTAAGAACAAATTTCAGAAGGCTGAAAATAATCCTAAAATCTTCTTACAATAGCAAGCAGCAAGCAATACTGAGTCCCCACAGTCTCAACATGAGACAAATTTATTTCAGGTGTCCCTGTAACTAATTTTGTAACACTCTAAATCTAGTGCTACCTCAGGTTTGTGCCTAAATTTTTTTCTTATACAGCTGTAATCTTCAGTTGCTTTAGTAGTCTATCCTCATTAGGAAATGTTTGCAATTAGTGAGGAACACATATATTGGTTTACAATGCTTGTTAATTGGATTAAAATATTATATTACTGTTAGTTCTATGTCACTTTTGTGTAATCAATTTTTAAAATTTTCTTATTTTTTTAAAATTTTTGTACATGGATTCTGAGAAAACTATAACTTGTTTTGGTATCAGGCCTATACATTCATGATTGATAAAGTCAATTGTACACGAAAATAGTAATCCATAGAAAGCAATGAGCTGAGAATTATAAGTAAGCAACATATCCAGAAATATAACAGTATTGTTGTTCTGTTCTCACTATGGGGGGTCATTTTTTTAAATATGCACTTTGGGATCTAACGTCATTTCGTTATTGTCATTGTCATTGTATTATTAAATAGGCAGTCTAAAAGTTCTCTTTATTTTAGAGTTCCTACACTTTTAAATACTGAAGTAGTTTCTTGCAGGGTCAACACAACACCATGTAAATATAAGTACTCTAAATGTATACATTTAATTTGTAAAATTTCAAGTTAAACCTTAACTATAGTTGGGCTTCATTTTCCTTTCCTTTCATATTGTATCCTAGGTGTCGGTAGAATGTTCTCTGCTCTTCTTTGTGTCTCAGAAAATAGCTCCCTGTGTGTCCGTGGGGAAATTCAGTGAACTTGGCCTCACCTGCATCTCTCCTCGGCAGGGGCGCCATATCCTGCTTTGCAATAACTCTTCTGAAGTATCTTTTCAGAATATATTTTTTTAAACTTTGGGAAAATGTTCTCTCTACTTTTGCAAATATTTATTAGATATAATTTCAGAGATGAAATACATATAGAAGCATGTGTATGAATACTTTTCTAACAGTGTATTAAATGTCTCCTATGATGAAATTACATTGTTTTCAACATTTTTCTTATTTGGTTTATATTTAGGTAAATTATAATTTTGAAGTGAAAATTATAATATATATTTATGCATATACCCATGAACACTTTTCCTGATGCTTAAAAATAAAAGTTACATTATACTCAACTTTCAGCAGGATACAGAAATTATGTTTTGAAGCTCCTTAAGCATCACTAGACAGTGTTTTTCTTTCCAGTAGGATAATAATAAACATCAGGTTTTAAATGAAATCTATGTAATAAATAATATTGCTTGATTGATAATACTTCTCCCCTTTGTCCTTTACCTTAATTAGAACTGAAATGTTATTCTCTGCATATATATTTAGTAAAGATTTATTGTAGCTAGAAATGCCAAATCCTGCATGAATAAGGATAAGTAATTGTCTCTCTGGTTTTCAGAGTGGATAAAAAACTATGACTAAGCAATAGCAATGTCCTGTTCTTCCACCTTGATGTTACCAGACCAAAGGTTCAGTTGCCTGTGAGCATCAGAGCTCAGTAAGACCTAAATAAGAGCTTGCAGTAAGAAAATTAAGTGTGTATTTTACAAAGTGGTCCATGCCCACAGATAGGTGAACTATGACAATTAGCTCAAAGCCCTGAGTCCCTGATGGATTCCAGGGGATGGGTTGTATTGGAGGAAAATGATAAATCATTTGGGACTGACGGGAATAATGACTAAGGGAATAAGGGTCATAGTTAGGATTGTGGGCTCCACTGACAGGTTGAGGTTAGGTAGGGGTCATTGACCAGTGCATCTGGTCCTGATGTGAGCCATGGCCTCAAGCTTTGTGTGGGTTCATGATTTGTGGGTCTGGAGCTGAAAAACAACTGTGTGAAACCTAGGTGTTATCTCCAGTTTGGTTGAAACTCTGTTTCTGTGGACAATAGGCCTGAGGCTTGTTTTTTCTCTTTTCCCCTAAGATTATTTGATGCCCATCAGAACCTCATTGTTTAGAGTGCTTAAAGATTGAAGGGAGTGGGGATGCAAGGGAGAAGAGGGGTTGGTGTGCCCTAGACAAGACCAGTGTGAATTGAAAGGAAAGAAGGGAAAAACGAATGTATTAATAAATGAAGTTCTACACGATTACATCAGATCTACCCTTAAAGAAGAACATAGAAAGCAAGAGCACTTAATAATAGAGACAATTCACGTCCCTCAATTGATTTAACCTTGTATTACAGAAAGCAAATTTTTGAGAGATGGTGGGAGGGAAATTGCCCTAGAGATATAGAGGTAAAAGGGGGATATTTGGAAGACAATTAGTAGAAGGGGTCTGGTCTATGAAAAGCAAGGATATAAAAAGGAAAAAAGAGGGAAAATAACAGGAACAGAGAATCTGAATACCTGTGATTAGGGGAAAAAGGCAACCTCTTTGCACTTTTGCCTGGAGCTGATCTTCCCCTGAGGCTCGAATATAATTAGAAGCCAAAAGAGACAATCAGAATCTGCAGATTTATATTCTACCTCGATTTCTACTTAGCTACTTTGCCTGTTTTTAAAGGAAGTCTAAATATGCATGTTTTAAAACACGTCCTAACCTCATTTTTCAAATGGCATTTACAAAATTAGTTCTTAATAATTACTCTTCAATGGAAGACATTTTAATAGCTGTTTTAATTTTACTGAGAAACAATTACACAAAACATAAAGCTACTAGAGTTTATTTGCTGAAAAAACATAATCCAGACCATTACTATTCATTAAAAATTAATGCTTACAAAGATTGAGGAATTATTAGAGCACACAACACAAATATTGAATCTTAAAGAGAAAGTGTGACTAAAATTTTAAGAGGATTTGAATGTGAAAAGCGTGTCTGATAGGCACAGATTTCTGCTTTGGAGGCAAGTGGATTTCTATCAGCTCTCTTTTCTGGTGGGAGGAAAGATAGTTTATCCTTTGATGTTTGAGCTGCGACTCTTAATGAGTTTTTGGTATTAGGAATAAGTAAATGCTCTGGGTGATGACATTTTAGAAATGATTTTGAACTTTAATGGTTCGACTTGGGCTTACGTCTGTTATCTGCTAGAGGTAAAAACCAACACAGCACTTAAGCAGCCCACCAGCGTGTACATGATGTACAGAAGGAATGGGCCTGCCTTGGCATGTTCTCTGGGAGCTCTATGAGGTGATTTCAGGGGTATGTAGGGAAAAGGTAACTCAATACAAAAAAAATCTAACTATTCCATCCAAAATGTCTTCCTTTTACAATTCAAATAATACCTCTTAGGGATATTGTTCTCTTTTTATTAGAACATGATACATTTAAATAATACTTCCAACTTCTGTTGATTGTTAAAAGACAAAAACGGAAATCTCTTGGTGAGGAACATGATTTTAAAAAGTAAACTTTTGACCTCCTGATGATTCCCGGCTGGTCAAGTCCCCCCAGCTCTTCTTCCTCCTCGAACTTCGAGGCCCTTTGTTAGGCTGCTGAGGGCAGAGTGAAACCAGAGACACCTTTTATTCGTGTTTCCTGTCAAAATTCTACTTTTACTAAAACTGATGTTTTAAATCAAAACAGCTTTCCACCTACAAAGGTTTATTTTGTGGCAGGTGATGGGGTGGGCAGCAAGTACAACTGGCTTTTATCTGAGTTTTGCATCACTGAAAATGTAACCCATGTTTATTTTTATTTTACCGTAGTTATGATTCACATGGCTAGAATTGTAGAGTGAGTAAAAACTGGGAGTTCAGAATGATTGAAACTGTGTAGAGTTATTTTTACATATTTGATAATGAAACAAGAATGATGGCTGATAATGAAGATAAAAGTAACCATTCAAAATTATCCATGGATAAAATATTAAGACTGTGCTTACATGTGAAAAGTTGTTTAACTTCAGATGTAGTTTTATGGTTATAAACTTGGAAAATAACTATAGTCAATGATTATTAAATATTTTAATATATTTTAAACAATGTATGATGTATAGATATAGTACTATTTAAAAATAAATTTTGTGAGAATGACTATTAAATTATATCATTTTTTCATAATATAGTTTATTAATATTATCACTATAAATTTTATGTAGCAACTCTTATTGTATTAAAATTGTGTCTATACTAGTATTACACCTTTGACTTATCTTAAAGAATAAATTTTGAAAAGGAGGTAATAGCAGCCCTGGCTGGTATGGCTCATGGATTGAGAACCAGCCTGCCAACTGAACTGTCGCCGGTTCGATTCCCAGTCAGGGCACATGCCAGGGTTGCAAGCCAGGTCCCTAGTTGGGGGTGTGAGAGAGGCTACCAATCGATGTATCTATCATGCATCAATGTTTTTCTACCTCTCTTTCTCCCACCCTTCCTCTCTCTCTAAAAATAAATAAATAAATAAAATTTTTAAAAGAGAAGTCATAAGTGGGCAAATCATAGTGAATCAATCTTTTTTTCCAACATACTCTATTAAAACCAAGACAAAATAATTCTTATCTTAAACATCAAAGAGGTTCAATAATATTATGAGCTCTGAAATCCATCTTTTTACCATATGGCCCAACCATTATTGTGACATTAGTAGCAAACTCTGCGAAAGGCTGTATAATTTAACTTTTGAAGTCCAGTAACCTGTACAATCTTAGCCATAATATAGACATGAGAATAATTATTTTAAGGTTCATATTCAGGAATAAAGATATTTTAAGCAAAGCACTTATTGAACTGTGATCCTTAATGAGTCAAGAGAGCTGTATCCTCAGAGGACTAACCCTCATTCATGCGTGTGTAAACAGTTGCAAGCAGTTTTAGAGATAAATTAATCCAACATCACCCTTTGGGCTTGGTAATTATTCTCATGATTTATGATTATACCTGGAATTACAGACATCTAGGGATTTTAAGACCCAGATACATATTTAAATTGGCAAACATTGGCTTTTGATAATATAATTTCTTATTCATCATTTATTCCTCATATCCATATCTATCTAATCCAGTTAATTGGTAATTACATCAAAATTATGCATCTTTTGATGATCGTTAAAATGAAATAAAAATATATTATTACATCCCCTAAGCCTACTGAAATAGTCAAAGCTGGGCCAATTAGTTTTTTAGGGAGATTTCAAAAATTAGGATATATTCAAAGTAAGCAGCCAATATTATATATTTTTAAATGTATATACTACTGTCTATGTTTCTCACCATACAGAAACAGACTTTCAGTGTGAAAAAAAAGATCAGAACAATGCAGATAGGACCAGTTACCATATTATAGTGGACACTTTTTGTTTGTTTTTATTTGTTGATAATTAGTTATAAATTCTATTATTTTATAGTTTTGTTGCAAACGCTATTCTATGAGCCTGTGTGATGTTCTTTTCCTTAAGCTACTTTATGTTATATTACCGTCAATAAAAAACAAATGAACACTGTTCAAAAAAATGATTAAGAGAAATTAACCTAAACAATTTTTCAGCAATGAGTTAAAATGAAATACAGATATATAAAAAATAAGGTATACAACATTAGGAAAAATAACAATGTTCTAAATTCTTAACTATATTGCCAAAGATTTAAAAGTAGTTATTCAAAAATTAATATATTTGTTGGCTTGACATTTTAAAATATTGAGAGATGATTTAAAAACCTGAAGGTAACTATGACGGAATTGGAACTAGGAGTGGTGAGTGTGGGTACATAATTTGGTTTCTGATCTTAGAGAAAAAGGTTCCAACCTTTTACTATGGAGTGTTATGTTAGCCCTGTGCTAGGCCTATATGGCCTTTATAATATTAAAGTATATTCCATCCATACCTAATTTGTTAGGAGATATTTTCATGAACAGGTATTGAATTGTATCAAATACTTCTGTGTCTTCTGAGTTGATCATAAGATTTTTGTCTTTTATTCTATTAATTTGATGTGTTTTATAGGCAGCATACTATTCAGTCTTTTTATTCAGTGCTCCTATGTCTTTTGATTAGAGAATTTAATCCATTGATGTTTAATGTAATTACTTACTATTGCCATTTTCTGAACTGTGTTTTGTCTCTTTTGTAGAGTCATCACTTCTTGCTTCTTATCCTGCTGCCTTCTTCTATGTTTTGATGTTTTTCATCATCACTATGCCTTTCCATTTTATTGTGTTTGTGTATGTGTGTGCATGTACTTACTACTCTTTTAGTTACTGTGAGGTTTAGATAGAATATTGCAAAAGTCATATTTTAAACGGAGAATAGTTTAGTTTCAGTAGCTTGCCCTAGATTACACTTTTCCTATCCTTCTACTCACATATCAGTAAACTGTATGGTGCAGTTTACTTATTTTTATATTGTATCCAAACTGATATTATAGTTTTATTAACTTGTTTGTTAACATTTATTATGTTATTTAATCATTCACTACTGTCAGTAAGTTTTATGCTACCTTCTTAATTTTTTGTGATGTTAATTAGAGTGCTTTTACTTCCACCCAAGAATTCCCTTTAGCATTTCTTATAATATGTCTCAATTGTGATAAACGTCCTCTGCCTTTTGTTCGTTTTCCAGACCAGGACTTCTGGACAGCTTTGCTCAGTATAGAATTCTTGGTTGACAGATTTTA
This sequence comes from Sturnira hondurensis, assembly GCF_014824575.4. Lineage (NCBI taxonomy): Eukaryota > Metazoa > Chordata > Mammalia > Chiroptera > Phyllostomidae > Sturnira > Sturnira hondurensis. The sequence goes on along the minus strand of NW_028077910.1, from coordinate 12,378,685 downwards.
TTTCTTTCGATGTTTGAATATATCCAATCATTGTCTACTGCCCTAAAAAAAGTCTATTGAGGTATTTGCCCAAAGTCTTACAGTGGTCCTCTTGTATGCAACATTTTTCTCTTGTCATTTTAAAATTTATTTGTCTTTCACTTTTGATAGTTTACTAATATGGCTCAGCATAGTCTTATTTAACTTTAACCTAATCGAGTACTTTGGCTCTCTGAGATCTGGTTTTCATTTGCCCAGGTTTGAAAGTTTTCAGCCAGTATTGTTTTACATATATACCTCTGTCCTTTTCTCTTTCTCATCTCCTTTTGGAACTTCTATAAAGCAGATGTTGTTTCTTCTTATTGTGTCCCAGAAGCCCTGATGTTTTCTGTATTTTAAAATTTTATTATTCTCTTCTGATTGGATAATTTCAAATATCCTTTCGTTGCTCCCTAGGTCAGTGATTGTGTCTTCTGCATGTTTGAGTCTACTTTTGAAAATCTTTATTGACATTTTCACGTTAGTATTATATGTTACAGCTTTAGAATTGCTGTTTGCTTTTTTTAATCCTCACCTGAAGACATTTTTTTCCACTGCTTTTAGAGAGAGAGGAAGGAAGATAAAGAAACATGGATGCAAGAGAGAAGCATTGATTGGCCACTTCCTGTACTTGCCCAGACCAAGGATCTTAGGTGCCCGGACCAGGAATAGAACCTGCAACCTAGGTATGTTCCCTTACCAGGAACTAAACTTGCACAATTTCAGGTACAGGGTGACACTCCAACCAACTGAGCTATACTAGCCAGGGATCTGTTTACTTTTTCATAGTTTCTATTTCTTGATGAGTTTCCTGTCTTATTGAAGATTGTTTTCCTGATTTTGCTTAGTTGCTTGTCTATATATTTTTTCATTTCAATTAATCTCCGTAAGAAGATTATTCTGAATATTTGACAGTACATAGATTTTCATTTTTTCAAGGTCAATTATTAGGGTGTTATTAGTTTTCTTTCATGATATCGTATTTACACAATGTTTCTGTGATTCTGTCTATTGCTTTGGCATCTGTGCATTTGAATAAGTGGTCTCCTCTTCCAAATTTTACAAGTTTACTTTGGTAGAGACAATTTTTCACAAATCAACTCATTTTGGGTATGTCTCCTGATGATGTCCTTGGCCAAGTGAGCTTACTCTAGGGATCTATTTTGGGACAAGGCTACTGCTTGCATTCTGAGGTTGAGGGTGGGGGTGCCATTAGCTGATAGCCACTGAATGAAACTGCTGCTTGGTTTCCACCAAGAAAGCCTGGAGGATGGGCTCTGAGGTTGCCTGAGTCCTCTGGTCAGCGTTCCTAGATGGTTGAAATTGGGTACCGTCGTCACCAGTGGGGCTATAAATTAGCCCTCTGATCTGACAGGGTAGCAGAATGGGCCTAAGAGCCTGCACAGCTTATTTTTTCAGGACCTGAGTTGAGATAGGTTGTGTACTACGCTTCCTGGCCATATGGCGCCACCTGTTTTGCTTTGCAGATGGGTAAAAGTACAGGCTATGCTCTCTGTTCAAGTGACCTTTGGGTGGGCTGTGCAGCTTCTTATTGCTCTGGTTCGGTTCTGTATTCAGGAAGGCTGAAGGCTTTATTCATCAGTGCAAAGGACTACGAAGACATTTCCCTGCCTGGGACCAGCAGGCTCTTTGTGGTCTTAACACAAGCCCACCCACTCCTGAGGTTTCCTGGTGGAGCAGGGCCACTGGCTATTTTTTGAATGATCAGCAATATGTATCAGACTATCTGCTTGAGCATTACTGGGCTATACAGCTGGGTCAGACTTTGACTAAAGTCTAAAAGAAAGCCTGGTGTGCTTGTTTTAACTCTTTTATTCAGTTCCCAGTTTAAAGTCATGACCCATCTATAAGGTCAGAGACTAGTTTACAGTGGCTGGTCAAGTAGCCTTGGAAACTAGGGGAGTAAGGCTTATGTTGTGTAAGTTCATGGAGAGATACCCAATAGGTCTACAGAGCAGTGTCAGCTGATTATGACTAGAATCAATATATTTGTGCGGGAAAATAATCTGACTTGCTTTTTGGGTGTGGAAAGTGATAGTGCAGTATTAATTGGCATTGCAACACCATCTCTGGTCCATTTCAAAATGCCCTAGTTTGCTGTGGTGCTTCTGACTAACTCCATGAAAGAGACCCTTTTTGAGAAATTATATTGCATACATGTTTTAAAGTTGAAAACGGAACTACTAAAAAGCATGAGATTACATAATTCCAAAATAACCCTCCAAACAGATAATAAATCAATATCTCAAATATTAGATGACAAAATGACCAAAGAGGCCAAAATGGGCAGGGGTCTTTTGTCCTTCTAAATGAAAATAGGTACAATAAAGCATGTTCTGAGTGTCAAATCTTAGGTTTATCACAGGAAGCCTTTTGAGTTAAAAAATTCTATCATTATTACTTTTCAAATAACATGAATTTAGGGTCATGTACTACTTTTGCTTCCTCAGTGACCATTTACAATATCGTAGCTTTACTGTGATATCACCCTTCCTGGTGATTTAACCAACTGAGCTCAGTTCAACCAACTTTACTTCCTACAGACAGAAGTACATACAGCAGCAACAGATTTTACAAGATCAACTTGGATATTCTAAACAGATGCTGCCAGCCAAGATAGAAATAGCTTCTCATGACTCATCAGTATGCAGCTCTTTCGGAAAACAAGGCTTTGCTCACCAGGAACAGAGTGGTTTTTATGAACTCTAACTGAACACGTTTTTTTATTTCTTGGTAGTTTCTTGCAGTCTTTCTTCAATACATACCATGTATGTGCATTTTCTATATTTAATATGGTAATGCACACATACACATGCATGCTTAGTGTACATACACAGTAGGTAGTCCTCCCATATCCACTGGGAGTACATTCCAAGACCCCCCATCCTCAAATGATCTTCCCCCTGTGCACCTGTGAAGAGAGGTGGTGGGTGGGGCTCTGGCGGCTCTTTCTCCTTTTATAGAGGCAATAGCCTCATCAGATTAAAGCCTCACCTCATAACCTCATTTAACCTCAATTACCTCCTTAAAGACCCTGTCTGCAAATACAATCACATTGGTTGCTCAGGCTTCAATGTAAGAAATTTTGGGCAACATGATTCAGTCCATAACAAATGGTTACATCAAGTGGATCATCTCTAATATTACTATTACCTACTGGTGGATGTGTTTTAAAATTGTAATTATTATATTAAAAATAACCCTGAATTAAATAGATCATATGATGCTTTTCACACAGGTCTTAATATTTTATATGCTGCATTTGTAAGGTTTTTAATGCGTATTTTAAAATCCATTTTCAGAAATAATGGAGTGGTTATACTCCTTATTAAGAATGCCCCCCTGGCTGATGTAGCTCGGTGGATTGAGTGCAGGCCTGTGAACCAAGGGATCACGGTTCGATTCCCAGTCAGGGCACATTTTGGGGTTGCAGTCCAGTTCCCAGCAGGGGATGCATGAGAGGAAACCACACACTGATATTTCTCTCCCTTTCTCCTTCCCTTCCTCTCTAAAGATAAATAAAAAAAGAATGCCCAAGAAAACTAGAATGAAACTGCAAGAATAAACCTTGGTCTGGAGATCCCAGGAAAGAAAGGGGAAGGTAATAGGATCTAAAAACACTTCAGAAACATTATGCCAAATTTATACAATATCAAGTAGTTTAAGAAAACTAAATATTTAAAAAAACTACAAAAAGATTAAATTATGCTATTTTTATTAGTTAGGGTACATGTTAAATGTTATAATTAGGAAATGAAATACAATAGTTAAAATGTGATAGAAGTTCATTTCTTTTAAATAAGATTACAAAATTAATTAGGCAATTATGGCACTTAGAACCTCTTCTCAATATACTTATCCAGAGCACCAGCTAAGAAGTTCGTGTGCCCCACTGCTTGCTCTCAAACCCTCTTTTTAAAAAGATTTTATTTATTTATTTTTGGAGGAGGAAGGGAGGGAGAGAAATATCAATGTATGGTTGCCTCTCATGCATCCCCTGCTGGGAACTGGCCTGCAACCCAGGCATGTGCCCTGACTGGGATTCCAACCGTGATCCTTTGGTTTGCAGGCCCGCACTCAATCCACTGAGCTACACCAACCAGGGCTTCAAACCTCTTCTATTGTATAGTTTCTCATTACTGTCCATCAAAGAGAGACACTCAAGAAATTCGGGAATTAGAAGAGGGGCGGGGAGAGACAGAGAGACATAGAGAAAGATCATTATTTCCCTGGGGGCTATTGCAGGCATAATGTCCTAGGCAGCTTCCAAGTATGCCTCTGGAAAATCTACACATTGATTTCTGCTGCATGAAGCATGCCAAAAGTGTGACGATCTGTGAAAATTTACCCGTTTTTTGAGATTTGTTGTACCTTCAGTGAGAGTTCTTCAAAACCAACTGCAACCTTCTCTGACTTTCAATGACCTGATGTGTGTAGGCTTCTAATTCTCTATACTAAAATTCTTCGTATTTGTTCTAAACGGATTCTAACTGACACAGCATTTTGTACCATAAGTGGCTCCAGGAAACAGAAGCTCAATTTCTAGAATCTGTAACTGCTTCTCTGTTCTGATTATATTTGATGACAGTAATAAATTCACTGCTAATGGAAAACGAGACCCTGGTATTTCATGGCATTGACTGGAAAAATACTTTCTTAAATTAGCACATTAAAATGCCTGCAATGAACTGGCTATAGCAAGCAAGGCTTTGGGAGACCTATTAGGTCTGAAATTATACATTAAGGAAATAAATAATATAAGATTATAAGAACTGCAAGTTTGTGGTTGGTACCCCTTGAACCCCTGAAGAATGTGAGAGAAGAAAATAACAAGTTTAAGGTTTTAAATGACCAATTAAAATCATGGGTAGGAAAACTGAAGAGCTTTTCTGATTATCCTCAGAGAATGCTAATTTCTTGAAGCCAAAAGGCTATAACTTCTAATAACCATATAAGTTTGATTCTACATTAGGCTAAGTTTTAATATGCAAGTTTAAATCAAAGCCTCAACAGGTCTTTTAAGGTACTATTACAATGTTGATCAGAGGGGACTGGGACCTTGAAGTACAATGGGGACATTTGGGTGGATTTTGATGCATACAAAGACCTTGAATTGCCTGCTGAGCTTCTCTTGCTGATGGTTTTAGCTGAACCTTCCCCATTCGAGGCCTAAGCTAAGTCTTGCCCCATGGTGATGTCACTTAAGACGGTGGCTTTTTATATGGATACCAGTTCTCAGTTTCCATGTCCATTACTTTACCCTGCTTTTAGACTTATAACCAGATGCAAATCCCAGCATGCATGATAATAGCAACATGAATAAATCTCATAATATTTTGAGTAAAAAACCCAACATGTCAATACCACTTAAAATTTAAATACACAAATTCAAAGTATTCATTTATACACATAATTACAACAGCTATTGTGAAGGTGGATTGCAAAAGAGATTAAATAAACCAAAATGAGCATCTTTGGAAAGAAGTATGGAAGTGAAGAGAGAAGAAGGCAAGCAGTATTAAAAATGATGCAAATATAATAAAGGAGTGGCCTTGTGCACTTCACTACTGTTTGTCCTAAATGTATGGGTATAGTTAATTAAGTCTCTTCGCAGCTTGAACAAAGCTGTGAAGTACAGTGTTGGGCCCCTTGGTTCTAATGAATATCTCCTCCTGCAGACTATAAAAGTAGGATTCTGTACCTTCAATTCAGTAAGCAACATGGCACACCTATGATGCCACAATTAGTTATATACAAGTGTCACCTCATGGGATATACTACCTAGTCGAGCTGACAAGGTAACTGACATCTAACAAGTTCCTTGAAAAAAATTGTGGGTGAATAATATAAAATCTTTACTGGGTTGTAACTCAAGCATGTGTGCAAAAGAGTATTTAATCATCATTCAAGTTCCCTATTTCTGTCTTCGTCTTCATTCATTTAATAATAGGCAGATGTGCAACCTTAATCCTAGAAACCTTGCAGGCATATTCAGGAGGCTTTTTGTCAGTTTTATAGTTCATTTATTTCATTGTTAATCTATTTTGCCAGTTATCTGCAATGCCGCAGAGCAGTGTTGCATATAGCGTGGCGACTACAATACAATAAAACAATGGAAACACACTGTCCTTCTGGGAATGTGATCTGGCTTTACTGTGTATCAGTGACAAGTGACGAAGAACAGACAAATCAGTCACCAGTAACACGGTTTTCCCTTGACTGAGCCTTTGTCAATATCACTAAAAGTTGCATAACATTGGAGACTTGGATCACATAGAGCTGTAAGCCTTCGGTTTCTCTTTTGTTCTTTCCCCTACCTCATTTTGTTGTATTGAAATGGACTCTGTTGCAATCTCCAGCTGCTGGGTTTCTTACTAGAGTAAAATTCTAATGCAATGTTTGCAAAGGACTTAAACAACTCTAGTGAATTTTTTAGGCTTAGCAGTTTGTAAAATAAGTTAGAGTTTATCACTGCCAGCATTTCAAATGAGTGAACTTCATTTAGGAGTGAAGAGATCAGTACTTCAGAGTGTTCTATTTCAGTTGGAAAAGAAAAGTAGATAGCAAAAGGAGTCCCTGTAGACTCTGCCATACGGTAGAAAACAGAGGATGGAAATTAGGAAGGCTGCAAACCTAAGAAGCTGTAGCATTTCCAAGAAGAGAGAAATAAAAAGAAAATAAAAGGTTGGTAGAAAGGATACCCCTTAATGGTACCCAGGAGAAATGACTCAGGAGTTTTGAGGGATGATCCATTCATGAACAGCAGAAGGCTGAGTAATAAACTTCCATTTGCCACTGCAACCGCAATTACTAGCCTACCTGCGTTTTGCATTCAAATGAAAGAAAAACAGTTTAATTTATTTTAGGTAGTTTTATTCTAAATGTGCAAAGAAAATCTCATGATTCTATGGCTGTGATTTTTCTGTTAACAGGTCAGAATGAGTGTATTCAGCTTTGAGTGTATAAATTAAGGTTTGCTAATTTGATTAGTTATGTTTTTAGCAAGAAAAATTGAGGAAGTCCTCAGGAAATGGCAATTAATGAATAGCAATTACTAGTATTTCTTATTTATCTTGTTTCTCACTATAGAGACCAATTGAAGATAAAACAAAGATTTATCTTTTATTTAGGAATTAATATAAGCACTGTCTCAAAGATGCTTTTAACCACTGTAGGGGGAAAAACACGGAGAGACACGCAGAAAAACAGAATTACAAATTGAAGAAACATCAGCCAAAACACTATACTTTATGTTTTACATTGTCTTACAAATCATTTTTATTTTCTGTTCAAAGCTTACATATAGTCCTACCACTTATTTTACATCCATAAGTTCTAATGAATAAAAATAGGTAACTTTTAGCATTAATTTAGCATTTTGTCTCATATAAACACTCAAGAGGAATATTAATGAAACTTATTAGAATAGTATGTGTATTATTTCCATTGTATTCTTTATTTTTAAAGACTGCAGTTTTCCTAGATTTGTAATTATAATTTGTATGGGTAATCTCAACATAAATCCTATTTTTCTATCTGAAGTAATTGCTAATTCCATAATATACTTTCTGTAGGACAAAACTACATTTTAGTTAACCTAAGTCATTTTGGGTTTTCGAAGACTACTTTGGGAAAATTCCCCCATGATCACCTAATTCTCTGATTTCTGTGGACAAAGGATTAGCAATACAAAGTTTTAATTGCAGCATCATTGAGGTGGGTGCATCAATAGTCTTTAGAATTATCTAAATAATGGAAGATGGAGTGAGATCACATTAAGTATTAAGTTATAATATACATTTGATGTCAATTTTCTAAGACCTAGGGAATTTGAAAATTAATAAATTTTCTCTATTAAAAATGTTAGAAATCTGATTATTTGGCAAACAGGTCCTAATAGTTTTGGTAAAAATATACCGGCACTTATGTAACCAAAGGCAGCATGTTCAGCTGCCTGTCAGTACAGAAGCCAATACATGAGATGCAGGTAGGTGCTAATGTAAAGTGGTTTACTTGCAGGTGCTGGCTCTCTGGAAAATGGGGAACTTGATGTCTCAAAGCCCATCTCCTCATTTCCGTGGAGGCAGAGGTTTTTTATATAAGGAGGGAAAGGAGAGCAGAACAGAGAGATCAAGTGAGGGGACTGAAAAGTTCTCTACACACAGGCTAGCGCAGTCGCTTCCGTACAGGCGAGTGGTGGTCTAGTGTGCCTCGTTGTGGTTCCGTCATCCTGAATTCACATTGTGCTACTTCACACCATCCTGGCTCCAGGGCTGAAGGTCAGCAAATCTCCTGAAACTGAGATACATGAAGATTGGAGTCTGTGTCTTTTGAAATTAGTCCCTAGAATTCTTATACAAACATTCTGTTCACCTATTGGCTTGATCAAAAAGTTAGTTCAGGGTTGGTTTGTTTGCTTTTTCTGTGTAATGTCTCTAGTAGTGCTTACTTGTCTTCATTCAAAACAATCTTGTTAGATTGAATTGTAACAGCTGTCATATCAGTGTGTATTAAAGAAAAACTTATCAAAATTGGTGAATTTTTGTACAGCTATTTTAATACTGAACATGGAAGAAGATATACAACATTTTCAGTGTATTATACTTTCTTATTTCAGGAAAGGTAAAAGCACAACTGAAATTCAAAAACAGATTTTGTGCTGTGTGTGGAGAATGTGACTGATCACACCTGTCAAAAGTGGTTTGTGAAATTTCTTGGTACTATTGACATTTTGGCTGAATAATTCTCTGCTGTGGGCCTCTCTTATGCATTGGAAGATGTTTAGCAGCACACCTGGCCTCCATCCACTAGAAGCCAATAGCAGGAGATAGCTGACATACTCAAAATGTCCAAATCAATAAAGCTGCTGGTGAAAATGAAAAATGTGTGTTTTATTTTACAGATATAACTAAACAGACTTTTTGGCCAACCCAATACAAGCTACATATTAGTTAGAGTCAACACTTACAGAAACAATATCAAAAGATTGGTGCAATAGGTTACAATTTCCCACCGTTATAATTTTCCACTATTATAGTTATTGTAATTGGTTTATATTTTCATGGGTTAACTCATTCACTTAAAAAAATCTTATAGTATTTGTCTTCTGTGTCTGACTTACCTTACTTGTTCTTGTGTCCTCAAGTTTCGTCCATGTAATTGCAAATGTCAGGGTTTTCTTCTTTTTTTTCTTAATTCTCATGGCTGAGTAAAATTTTGTTGTATATAATATATAATATGTAATAGCTTTTTATTCATTCATTTGTCAACAGATATTTAGAATATTTCCTTATTTTGATTATTGTGAATAATGCTGTAATGAACGTAGAAGTGCCTCTTTTTGTTTTCATTTCCTTTGGATATATACTCAGAAGTGAAAATCTGGATCATAGTGTTCAATAAAAAGTAAATAATTAAAAATCTTACAACACTAATATGATGATATAAAAAAGTGTAAGTATGTAAAGAAACAGCCATGTGAAAATTTAAATGAAATTTATTGTGAGGAAAAACTGCTTGTGTAAAAATTAATGTGGTTTTTGTCTATAGTAGTGTCAACAATAAAAATGAAGTTAAATTTTTTTAAATGGTCAGTTCTTTTTTTTAAAGATTTTATTTATTTATCTCTAGAGGGGAAGGGAAGGAGAGAGAAGGAGAGAAACATCAATGTATGGTTGTCTCTCCTGAGTCCCCTGCTGGGAACTGGCCTGCAACCCAGGCATGTGCCCTGAGTGGGAATCAAACAGTGATTGTGTGGTTCCCAGGCCCACGCTCAATCCACTGAGCTACACCAGCCAGGGCCTATGGTTCATAATTTTATATAAATATTTTGTTCAACTGGGTCTAGCAAAAATAATAAGCTAAGTGATATTTTTATCACTATCATTGTGAAAAAATAAATACATTTAAAAATTTTTGTCACTTAGAAAGTATTTGTTTAGTGTGTCTTTTTGTATCTACCCAGAGGTGGGTAGGTACATATCACTTCCTGTACCCAGCATCTTGAACCTTTTTAGGGGGTCCATGGCTGTGGCTGCAGGAACTAGCATTTTGTATTAAGTCCACTGTATCTCTAGATTACTTTCCCCCAGTATTTATCTGCCATCACTACATAGCTCATCTGTAAAACTTGCCAAGCCATTAAAATTCAGACACAAACCTGGAAATGGAAGATAGTTAATAGCTCCTGCAGAAACCCTTGATTAATTGACCATGGACATTCCAGAATGAATATTTTACTGTGCTTCTGTTAAAAATCCTGAGGTGCATTTCGTATAGCTATTTGAAATGTTTCTAGGAAGCTCATGTCAAGTTTCAACCAGAGAATAGAACCAGTGGAGACAGATTGGATAGATAGATAGATAGATAGATAATAGGTAGATTATAGGTAGGTAGATGGATTGATTTCTTGCAAGAAATTGTCTTATGCAATTGAGGGGGCTGGTTAGGCAATTTCAAAATCCATGGCATGGGCCATCGGGAAGGGCAGACTGAAACTCTCAGGAGCTGAAGCTGCTGTCCATAGTGATGTTTGTTTTCCAAAGATGAATCAGTTCTGCTCTTAAGGCCTTTCAGCTGATTGAATCAAGCCCACCCAGACTATCTAGAATAATCTTCCTTACTTAAAGTCAACTGATTATAGACTTTTGTCACATCTACAAAATACCTTCATAGGAATACTTAGACGAGTGTCTAATTGAATAATTGAGGACTATAACCTGGCCTAGCTGACACTGTGAAAAGCCATATTTGTTCAGGACAGAAACCAGCTCAAACACATCCTTGGTTTGGTTTTCTTGTTTTACTCTTTGTTGAAACCCTCATCCTTGTTCCTAGGAGAACTTCCTCACATAAACTGTCTGCATGTCAACCCTTGTCATAAGGTTCCGTGCAGCAAAAGGGGAGACTGTGGAAATCATGAGATCACTGGTATCACAGTGGCCTTAGAAAGCAGACCCTCAATGTGGGATAATGGAAAGAGACCACCCACAGGCAGGCAGCTATACGAACGCCAGTGCTGTTGGTGGCAGTGCTGATTATAAGCCCTGGCATGCAAAAACATCACTAAGATTCTCACTGCTGGAACATTTCAATGAGCTGTGCATTCATTGCCTGTGGCTGTCATAACAAATTACCACAAATTGGGTGGATTACAGTAACAGAAATTTATTCTCTCACTGTTCGGAGGCCACGAGTCTGAAGTCAAGAAGCTGACAAGTCTGTAGCCCTCCAGAGAGAGTCTGCTCCATGCCTCTCTCCTACCTTTGGGGCTCCCAGCAACGCTTGGTGTTCCTTGGCTTGAAGGCACATCATTGCAATCTCTACCTTCTTTACTCAGTCTTCTTCTCTGTGCATCTATACAAAAACAACCCCTTCTGTATTCTTATAAAGATGCAGACAATTTGCTGTAAGATCCTCATAGGTAATCCAGGATAAATTCCTCAAAAGTCTGTTAACAATAAGGCACCTTCATAGGTGTAGGGGACACACACATGTATTTTTTAGGATCAACTTTCAGGACCTTATAAGGTGGGGTGTGAAATATTGGCTATAATGTAGGGATTGCATTTGAGGACATTTTGGGGGAAATGGATATTATAAGGTTTGGATTGGGATGGTTTATGATTAGTTTTAGAAGCCCTGACTGACAGTGACCAGAGGGGAGAGGGGAGGGAATTTCAGAGGAAATGGGGGAGGGATTTAGAGGAACCTATATGGAGGATACATGGACAACAACTGGGAGGGGTGGAGATNCCCTCAATGTGGGATAACGGAAAGAGACCACCCACAGGCAGGCAGCTATACGAACGCCAGTGCTGTTGGTGGCAGTGCTGATTATAAGCCCTGGCATGCAAAAACATCACTAAGATTCTCACGGCTGGAACATTTCAATGAGCTGTGCATTCATTGCCTGTGGCTGTCATAACAAATTACCACCAATTGGGTGGATTACAGTATCAGAAATTTATTCTCTCACTGTTCGGAGGCCACGAGTCTGAAGTCAAGAAGCTGACAAGTCTGTACCCCTCCAGAGAGAGTCTGCTCCATGCCTCTCTCCTACTTTTGGGGATCCCAGCAACGCTTGGTGTTCCTTGGCTTGAAGGCACATCATTGCAATCTCTACCTTCTTTACTCAGTCTTCTTCTCTGTGCATCTATCCAAACACAACCCCTTCTGTATTCTTATAAAGCTACAGACAATTTGCTGTAAGATCCTCATAGGTAATCCAGGATAAATTCCTCAAAAGTCTGTTAACAATAAGGCACCTTCATAGGTATAGGGGACACACACGTGTATTTTTTAGGATCAACTTTCAGGACCTTATAAGGTGGGGTGTGAAATATTGGCTATAATGTAGGGATTGCATTTGAGGACATTTTGGCGGAAATGGATATTATAAGGTTTGGATTGGGATAGTTTCTGATTAGTTTTAGAAGCCCTGAGAAAAGAAAATGATAGTCTCAGATTAGCCACCTACTAATGCAATAAACACTGTGAATGTCAGAACACCTCTGTGGGAACATATTAAGAAACACTGTTACCTAAAACTTCAAGGTACACTGTGCTGTAAGTCAGGCTGAAATTTGATTGCAGTGGTGCCAGAACTTCAAAGGACATGAAGTGCACATCTCTGTAGTTGTATGTTGAAATTCTGACCCTGATAGGAAACGAGTAGGATGCTGGTTATATAAAGTAAGAAAATGTGTGCCAACATAATTGAGAACATACCAAATACCCCTGATATTCCCAGCCAAGGAAAATAACTCCCTCCTCCTTATTGTATGACAACAGTCTTCTCTCACTGGAAACCATGCAGAGAACTCACCAGCCAATTGCCACAAAAATTTTGTCTGCCTCAATGGCTCTGTTTCCAGACTTACCTTCATTCTGTCTTAAAGCAAATGCACAGCCTTAAGTTACAGCAAAGACCAATTTTTGAATAACCACAACTGTATTGGGTTCCCCGGAAGGGCCCAAAAGAAACTTTTTAAAAATAAGAAATGCACTGGGGAATGCACATGATAATATTTTAGAAGCTAAATAGATCAAAATTGACAGTAACAACTGGTTGACCTTGGTATCCCAATTACCATGACATGAGCATGAAAATTGTTTACTTTGTATTGATGGAATTGTTAGTATTCTCAAAACACTAAATTACCAAAATAGACTTTAGGTTGGAGTGGTAATTGGATACCTTGACCTGCAGGGATCTACACCACGATGTTTCTAGAGATGAGGTGGGGAGTCAACTAGGGCTTTACTTCATCTACCATGAGAGACATCAGCGTACTGTTATACTTTATCATAGAAAAGTCTACTAAATATATTCTTTCAAAGACTGGCAGCTGAATTAATAAATAAAAATGATAGTCTATAATAAGATACCATCAATTGATATTAAATTTAAAAGTGGTTAATTGCCTTGGTGTATTTTATGTTTCATGCTGACGTTTGTAAAGATGAGATCAGATATGAAGAGGTACTCCTGTAAACTAATATGTAAAATAATTCTGAAGACTGCACACTTTTCACTTTGTATGATTCTGAAGACTAGAGAGGCCTACTCTATATTTCTCTTCCAATGCCCCAAGGAGTTAGATGACATCTATAACTATGAACCCATAAATCTTCAGTGAATTTTGCCACTGGCTTTTTAAAAAAAATTGCTGAGAAAGGAATTTATTTGCTCAAAATTTACAAGTAAGGATACGAAGCATTTCAAGGCTTTAAGTCTGAGAACTTAGAGGAGGATTATAGCTGATAAAAGTCTCTTTTCCTAAATGTATTATGCATCTTAATCAGGTTTTCATTTCTTTGTAAAATCTATGTAAGACACATTCAAAGGAAGAAAAATTCTAACCATAATTCCCAAAAATATTTTTCTACAAATGAATGCAATTATGCATATTTTAAATGAAAATTACCTAAACTTCAGTAAAAAGTGACGTTTTTACATTTGAAAACAATCAATATTTCATGGCATGCTAATTTCATCATTAGAGGAGCATTAGATCAAATTAATTTTGTAATTAAAAGAATGGTATTTAAAATGCCAAATAATTTAAAAACATGAAAGGCAAATTTTATACAGAATATATTATCATAATGCAAATTGTCTATCATTAATAGAAGCCAATGTGTATTTGTTGATGTTTATTTCAAGTAGATACTTTAATTATTGGAAATAGTAATCTTTATAGGATAAAGTAGAAGTTTATAGAATTATGCAGGAAAATCAAAAGTAACTGCATTAATGTTGTCTCCTGAGAGATATGTCTCTCATATTATACTGACAGCTTATTATAAACAGGTTTATGTCTTGATCTTACAAGCTTGGCTTCTTCCAGTCAGCAAGTCATATACATGAAGAATAGATTGCCCTACTTATAGTCTCTTGCCTGGGAATGTTCATGGTGGCCAGAGACCCACCAAAAATTTATTGAAGAAGCATCATCTAATGTTAAACCATAAGTAGAAGATCCATAATTTCATGTTGCTTAATTTCTTTTCTGTCTTTCTTTCTCTTACTTCTGGTTAATTACATGTTTCATCAGTCTTGTGACCATGTGCCCTATATAATATACATCAAGATTTTTCTTTTTGTTGTGGAGCTGAATAATTCTCAAATTTCTTTCATTCAAAACTCTCAGATCTAATTTTCACAGTAAACAGGAAAATGGATTAGATACATAAAAAGGGGTTAAACTCTTTAAAATGTTTTTTATTTCATTATAAAGTAGAAAAATTATAATTAAGAGATCATAACATCTAGTTGTTTTAAGGATATTAATATTTAGAACAAGGCTAAGGAAAACAAAATAAGCCATTTTCAAGAAAACTTAGAGAAAATTATTAAATAGTATACCAGGAATGACACAAATACTTGTTAAAATTATTAAATTTGGGACGCTCATAAGACATTATGTCCCATTAAGAAACTGAGCCAAATATGGTGGTAATATAGATGATACTCTATGCATGTTTGTATATGTATCTATGTATGAAGAGTATAATTCCAAAACACCCAGAATTTTCTTCTGGAGGGTGGGCCCCTTGTAGTACAGATTTCCTCAGCTGGGTGAGTGTTAGAGGAACCTATCTGTGCCAGTGTACCAGCTGGCATTATTGTGAGAGGCTGTGTTAGGATTCAGTGAATTTTTTTTGAAGACTTTTAGTGCTGTGCTCATTTCATGATGGGTGATTTACGAGCATGCCTGCCTATATTATGCTGAGTGTTCAGCAGTTTTTGACCAAAAAACACATGACCCTTGTGCCCCACCCTCTCTGACCTTGCCTGAAGTGACTATTCTTGTTTCCCTTGGTGAAAAAAATCCGCAAAGGGAAACATTTTGCTAATGCGAAAGAAGTGAAAAAAAAATGGCAAAAACACCAAAAGGCATCAAAATTGGTGCGCTCCAAAACAATTTGGAGCAGTGGAAAAAATGTCTCGACGGATGTATTGTCTGTATCAAATGAAGAGTACGTTGAAGCTGACTGATGTTTAAATATATAAGAATAAATACACAATTTTTATAAATAAATTCCATTTTGGGGAACCCCCCATATACGGAGTTAAGCTGATGGAGAAAAAATACTGACAGTGGCTACTTTGGTTTGGTTTTTGAATAATTTCTTTTCCTTGTTTAAACAATTTTTATGCAAAAACATTTCTATGTATAAAATTATATGCACAAGAAAGATGAACAACAAAAGGAAGCCCCCTGTCTTCCTGATCTGGTTATCCATGCCTGCTGTTGTTGCCTCCCTCAAGAGTGGTGTTTTTATTTTATTTTTTGTCACTGCATTTCCTACCTAGTTCCAAGGGAAAGACAGTTTTCCCCTTTTTTCATCCTTTCTTCCTTCCTTCTTTCCTTTCCCTCCCTCCCTCCCTCCTTCCCTCCCTCCCTCCCTTCCTTCCTTCCTTCCTTTTCATAAATAAATAAATAAGTAAATAAGTAAGTAAAAGCTTTCCCCTATGATGAGAAGTTTTTATGTATTTAAACTACCTACAGTGCTTGCTGCACTCAGGTATTTGTTAATTCTATCACCCCCACTCTTTTTCTATTTCAAATCTATGTGACCCTCATTGCTCCCTCCTTGTGCAGAAGGAATATCTATGCTCTTGACTAATAAAGCAATTTCTGAAATTAGAAAAAAATCAAGTATATATTTTCATGTCTTGAAATGGTTAAATCAGAAACTCTGAAGGGCTTAGAGTCTACCTTTGTGTACATGTGCATGCATACAGATGTACGATAAATAGAGAAACATGCAAACATGCATACATACATACATATATACATACACACTAGCAGAAACATCAAGCTTTTGAGTCAGAGATCAGAAATTTACTTACTCACAGCAACACAGGGCAATGATATTCTAGCATTGGTCTCTCACGTCTAGCACACCACAGGCAGCAGGATGAGAGTTAGATGGACAAGTCTGAACGCGCAGTGGGATTGTTCTTCCAGAGAGTGTTGTGTGGGTCTCAGACTGTTGATGGTTCCTTCTCTGCTAGGAATGCCCAAGGCACTCACCTGAACCCATATTGACTCTTAAGGATCCCACAGACATTCCCACAGACCAATGTGTGGCTGGGCCAGCCTTGTGGTTCTTACTCTGACTGCAGGATGCACCTTAGGAAAACCATCAGGACGCTTTGAAGAACAAGTTTGACTCCACGGGGGTTCCAGAGAGTATATACACGGCACCCTTTAGGGCCACACAGTGAGGTCAAAGTCAGAGAGAGAAGAGAGAGGTAGCTCAGACCTGGCGCTCTGCCTTTATTAGAGTACTTACACTGCAGAGCAGGTCCCCGAAGTATGAATCTGCAAGTTTATATAGAAGTGGGAAGCTGTCCTCCACTTCCTGCTGTGACAGAGAGAATCTTTGCTCCCTAGTATAGCGAAAGTCTCCTTGAAGATGAGAAAGGCAAGTAGCCAAACTTCTAGGCTTCTTACATATAAGAATATATATATTCCAGAGGAATATATATACCCAGGGGAAGAATAAGTATTATAAATATATTAGTGTAATGCATTTGACACAGCTAATGAACCAATGTCAATATATTATTAATTAAAGTCCATAATTAATTCAGATTTCCCCTAATACCCTTTTTATTCTTTCAGAGTCCTAATCAGGATACCACATTGCATTTATTTGTAGTGTCTGCTTAAGATACACTTGTTTTGACTGTTTGTTAGACTCTTCTTGTTTTAGATATGCTTGACATTTTTTAGACGACTGACCAGATATTTTTTAGAATGTCCCTCAGTTAGGATTTATTGGTGTTTTTATCAGGATTATATTGGCATGATGTGCTCTGGGGAGGACGACCAGAGAGGTGGAGGGACATTTTTATCAAGTCATATCAAAAGTACATACTAATCACCATAATTTACCACTTGAATATCTGTGTTGAGATAGTGTTTAACAGTTTATTCAGTGTCAATTTACTTTCTTTCTTTCCATACTTTAGTCTTTCAAATAAAGTATTATATTTAAGAAGTGGGAAGACAGGCTCCACCTCTTTAAAGGAGAAATATCTACATAAGTTACTTGGAATTCTCTGCGTTGGAGCCTTCTCTACTTCTTTATTTATTTAGGTAGTCAATCATTAATTTATTTATGTTATAGCAATTTATTTTTCTCTTTGGGTTATTCTCCAATACCACCTAGTTTTTTTTGCTTAAATTCATCCACCTTTGGTCACTGAGAGCTTTCATTTGACTTGTGTCATCTTGGCATATGCTCTTAATTGTGCATTATTTTTTGAATTGTAGAAATGAGGAATTTTATCTGTTTTTCTTTTTTAAAAATGATTTATTATTGTTCAACTACAGTTGTCCCCCCTTTTCCCCCATTTGCTTCAAGATCATCTTATATATGACCTTCTTCCTAGAGCTACCTGCTTCGCTAGGAGGCTGGTTTATTCTGTTGGAGAATGGTCTTAGGAACCCAAATCTTGGTATGAGGCATGCTTATTGCTACTTGGGTGGTGTTGCTTCTAGGCCATCTCGAGTGACAAAGCAATGTATGTATGTATACTAAGTGTGTGTGTATAAATATTTCTGTATTTGTCCATCTGAACTTCTATTAGGCTAAGCATGAGATCATGTTGGTGTCTCCAACTTTAACCCGTGACCACCTGGATAATTCTAGCTTTCTCTTCCTTGTATTGACACTTCTGCTACAATCTCTACAATTCAGTAACAGTAAGAAACCAGGCTCCCATTTGCCATGAATTTATTTATTTGTTCAATTCTGGTTTGGGTTTTTTTTTTTTTTTGCTTTTTGTCATGTTTGTTATTTTTGTATTGAAGGCAGACATATTATCTGGGAAACTGGGGAATAGGAAATGAGGTAATTAGGACTTTAATGCACATGTTTCACAGGTGGCAAACACAAGGCCCGTGGGCTGAATCTGGCCCTCCACCTTGTTTTATCCTGACTGGCACCTTGTTTCTACCTGGTGGCAGCGCACCCAGCTCCCACTTAACTGTTAAGGAGAGGTTACATTGATACAGTCCTAAAATTACATTCAGCTCTTTGAAGGCAGCCATGAGGTTGGTGTGACCCCCGGTGAAAATGAGTTTGACAACCCTGATTTTGTTAATCTGGCTCCAACTGGAGCAGTGTTTAATGTTGAGGTTTCATATGTTTAGTGGCTTCAAATTGTTTTTGTATTTGTGTGTCCTGCTTGACTTTCAGAATATGTATAATGCTCAGAGGGCACCTGTGCTGTATACCCCTCTCATTTCAACCCACTAGGAGGATGTTATAGTGGAGTTCTATTTGTGTGGCAATAAAAGGGCAGGCAGGGGAGTGTTTTATATTTTACCAATTACATTTCACATTTTAGTGGGTCTGTCTTTCAATACCATGGCTTTCATAAGTATTTGTCTAATAGTATAGTGTGTTCCCTGTCAGTACATTTTCCCCTAGCTGAAAAGGTCCCGATCTATTTCCTTAAAGTCCTGTCCCTCGTTGACTATGTTGTTCTTTTGACCCCATTTGGGGGCTCCATGAGGGGGAGCAGGGCTAGGGGTCCATTCTCTTTTGCTAGCTGGAATTGCGTTTCATAACTGTGCTCTGTCGAAGTACTTTCCCCTGAGAGCAGGCCTTTGTAATGGAGCAAGCTGCGACTGTGTTTCAAATAGTTGTACTCCCTCTCCTTTTGTCAACGCTGAGAGGGGATGTTTTTTGAGTCCTCGCAGTAAGAACTCAACATCTGTAGGATTCCTAGAAGAAAGCCCACTATAGCTCAGGCCTCCTTAAGACTATAGTCTCATAAGTAACTCATTCTCATCCTAGTGGTCACTTAATTGCCAACAACTCATTTAGGCATGTGAAATGCTTTTTCTAAATTCTATAGAAAGTTCTCTCCTTCCACTTCATTTGTTAGCATTTGTAAATGTCATAAAATATCCTTCATTTTATAAGTATTGTATCAACTTTAAAATCCTAATCTGCAACACACCCTTCAGAAGACTATCCTTTTCTACGCTGATTCTGGCCTTGGAGTGGTTCTTTGAAATGGGAGAATCTGTCCCCATCTCTCACTGCATTTAATGGGAGAATTATCCTATTATCTACATTTTGCACTACAGAAGACAGTGGGACAGACACCACAAGCAACTATTTTTCCATCTAGAATACTGATTCTCAAACTGGAAGCACTACAGAGTGACTGATTTGATTGATTTAAAAAAGGGGACCCAAGATGATTTTTCTTTATTAAGCTTTTCAGGTGATTAGAATTAACAAAATGAGGTAAAAACCAGTGCTATTTTTGAATTATTGAACTTGATCAAAATTTAAAAATTTACTAAAGAAGATATAGGAATGGCCAGTAAGCATACGGATATTTAACTTTATTTGTCATTGGGGAAATGCATTTTAAAACCATAGTAAGATAACACTTCACACTTATTATAAGGGCTATAATAAAAAGTACAGATAATAAACTGTTGGCAAAGACAGAGAGCAACAAATCCTCGTACACTGATGATTAAGATATAAAATGGTTCAGCTACTTTGGAACACAGCGTGGCATTTTCTAACAATGTTAAACATGTCTTTACCCTGGATTCTACTCCTAGGTACATACCCAAGAAAACTAAAAATGTATGTCCACACAAACACTTACATGGCAATGTAAGTATTTACATTCTTAGAAGTCTTAGTCCTAAAATAAAAAAGTAGAAATAACCTATGTATCTATCAATTGGAGAATGGATAACCATAATGTGGGATCCAACATGGGCAAAAAAATTCAAAAGCATTTTTAAGTGGAAGGAGCCGGATGCAAAAGAACACACTTTGCATGATTTACTTTGTATGAAGTGTCCAGAGAAGGCAAATCTATTGAAACAGAAAGTAGTTTAGAGTTTTCTAGGCTGTGAGTGGGGAAGGGCATTGACTGCAAATGACCTGACCGCAGGAGATCATCTCAGGATGATGAGAATGTTCTAAAACTAGATGATTGTCCAAGTATAAATTTACCTCAAAAAATCACTGTACACTTAGACTGGACAAATTTTTATGGTATGTAATTTATAGCTCAAGGAAGCTGTTAAAACCACTGATACAGGATGTGAGAAGAGACGAATACTAAAAAGTGGCATACAGTGATAATTTGTACACCTGGCAGAAAGATAATCACATAATATGAAATCACCATGTATTCTGGGAATTCACATATTAAAATGCTAATGTATACAACAAAAGATACATCACTACTATCATTTCACTAATGAAGATGAAATACATTAGAAATTAAAAACTTGTCTCTGGCTGGTGTAGCTCAGTGGACTGAGCACGGGCTGGGAACCAAAGGGTCACAGGCTCAATTCCCACTCAGGGCATGTGCCTGGGTTGCAGGCCAGGTCTCCAGTGGGGGCCGTGTGAGAGGAAACCACACACTGATGTTTCTCTCCCTCTCTTTCTCCCTTCCTTCCCCTCTCTTTAAAATACATAAATAAAATTTTTAAAAAGTTTAAAAACTTGAGTGCCTCTATGTATGGCCATTACTTAGCAAAGGAAGATTTTGGAGCTACTTAGAGTTACATTGAATACCATGTCTAGTACGTGATTTCTTTGTGATTTGCTTTCTTTATGTACAAACTGAGGACATTAGTCTTCTCCCCATTGTATTATTTATAACCAAAATGTAAAAAAATTTTAAAAATGCATTTAACACAGGCCCTGGAATGAAGGAGAAAGTATTTTTCAAATATGTAGATTCATGAACAAGTTCCTAGCAGGTTGTATTGGTTTCCTATGGCTACCAGAATGAAATACCAGACAATGGGCAGACTAAGACAACAGAAATTAAAATAACATAAATTTTTGCATAGTTATGAGAACCAGAAGTCTGAATCAAGAAGAGAGCAGGGCCACGCTCTCTCCGAAGTTTTTACAGTAGGATCCTTCCTTATGTATTTCTTCCTTTGGAAGGTTCTCAGCCACATCTGATGTTCTGAGGCTTACAGCCACACCCATCCAATTCCTGCCTCCACTGTTTGATAGCCTCACTACTTCTGGGTCTTCACGGTGTCTTCCTTCTGCATATCTCTGTGTCCAAACGGATCTCATTATAAGAATGTTAGTCATTGATTCAGGGCTTACTTTACTTAAACTCATGTCTTCACCTTAACAATTGAATCTGCAAAGCCCTGATTTTTAAATTAGGTCACATTCATAAGTGATGGGGGTTTGGGGTTAGTACTAGAGCATATTTTGGGGGGTCACATAATTCAAGACACAAAACAGCTGTAAAAACCAATTAAGCAAAACCTGACTTGATAAAAACTACTAATACTAAGACAGGCTTAAATAAATGGTTCATGGTAATAAATTGATTTCCTATAGGGCTTCACTGACATGAGCTCTCTTATTAATATGTATTTGAGTCATTAAGATTTTATTTTTAGCCATGTACATGAATGTTTCCTAAGGACTCGATGTTTTTGGTGTTCAGTATCAGGAGTTTCAAATGTCTCTTTATACAAAACTTAATAAATATTTCCAGAATATTATTTAAATTATGTATACTTATACAATATCAGTTTCTTGACTGCATTTGAAAAACAAGATTTATAAAACAACTTAAACATGTTTAAATAGCAAAATGAGATGTAGGAGTGTTCAAATACTATTAATTTGTATACACCTTTAAGGCATATTTTACCACTAGCTGACAAATAAATTGATTACAAATACACATTCAAGAGACTATATAGTGAATTGCACAGTCAGAAATTAATTTTGTCCTGTGTTTGGCTTTTGAAAGTTCAATGAAACTTCTGTTGGGTCCCTAATATAACTTAGTTTACAGTTGACTAATAAAAATGAAAGTCATGGGAAATTTTTATTCCAAATAAATCAGAGAAAAATACTATATTGTTTGTAAGGTTTATTTGGGGAATATAAAACACATAATTAGGTTATTCATATACATATTGCTTTGAATTTGGCATTTTTATACTTTTCAGAATAACTGTACTAAGATCCACTTATAGAGATAAATACATATGCAAATAAACTGAGTTACTGAGAGGTGGATGATAATAACTGCTATAGTACATTAATATTTAGATAGTTTAAAAAGTAATTTCTAACCATTATGATATTAAAACCATCCTTCATTGAGTTATAATCAGTTTTAGAATTTTAACACATTTCCTTATTTGATACAAAATTAATTAAAAAACCTTAATTTAATAATGAGTCCTGAAATGAGAATGCTTGATGTTTGTAAACTATTTATTCGATATCTACTCTGGATCATCAAAATCACAACAGTGAAATAACTGAAAATTTAAGAATGTCTAAGCTTGTCTCAGTTGCCATCTGAGACAAGCTTAGACATTTGTCAATTGCAATATATACCTCAGTATTTGCAGTAGCTAATATTGCTCTTCTCAACTTTTTATATATCAAATGTTAAATGAATACATTTAGTAGTGAAATGCATTAGTGACAGGCACTTAGGATAAATCATTAGTAGCCTTAAAACTCCCATTTAACAGATATTTTTACCACAGAGTTAGACAGGTATCTGCAAATGCTCACGTGCACACACATGCACACTCAGGGCTGAGTTCATAGTTAGTAAAGATGATGAGCTCCTTCAAAAGATACAGCCCTGCTTTTCCAGTGATATGCAAAATTACTAGTGTTGGTTTCAACAGATTACCCCCAAGTACTCATGTTTTCACAAATCTTTTATATAAAATCCAGAATGGTTATTGATTCAGTAATCTTTCTTGCAGAATTTGTGGTCTAAATCATCACTGATAGTTCATATTCCAAGAAGATTAGGTTTGGGTGACTTCCAAATGACGGTGTATGTCAGCTAATGCCATGCAGTTTCTTGGACACCTTCTGGAACTCTATACAGGTCTCTGAATGCAGAATAATTCTTTCTTATTTATTGCTAAGTGATTTTTAATCAATTATGATTGCATTATTCATTTTAAATTCAATAAGATCATTTTTTGCAATACAGTATTATTAAAAATAAAAACTGGAACAGAACAGAATGTGGAAACAGACCCACACATGTATATGCATGTGATTTTGACAAGAGTGGTACTGGACACAGCCTTTCAATAAACATTGCTAGATAATATGCATTTTCATACAGAGAAATAAAAATGAGCCCAATTCCCTACCTCTCACATTAATTGGTTCAGTCACTACTTTGGAACATATGTTCCAGTGGGACATATGTATGTTTGACCAACACTTTTATTTCTAGATATACAGGGTCTGGCACAAATAATGCCCATTTTTTATTACAAAATCTTTTATGACAAAGTCCTAAGCATGTAATCCTGTAACATAATAACACACTCAAGCACACCATATGACATTTTAGGTGAAATGTTCAAATTAAAACTATAAATGATTCCACCCATATTATTGCACTACCAACCACACTCAGGCAGGTGTTCTTCCACCAGACCCTATATACACCCCCCAAATACATGCACCTATGCAATGAAAACATCAAAAATGTTCATACCTTTATTATTTGTAATGTCCCATAATGAAAACAACTTAAATGCCTATTATTGTTAAATAGATAAATAATGAACTTGGAAGTATACACATCAATTAAAATGAACATAGTTACCTGTAAGAATATGTAGTGTCAACACAATTTTTAAGTTAAAAGAAGCTAGGCAGAAAATACTGAAACCTATATGATTCTGTTTTTATGAATATTAAAATCAGATTTTAAAAAGCAAGACTACAGTAACTTTGAGAAAAGGAAAAGGTAGTGATTCTTTAGGGCAGCCATTTGCAAGCAGTGTGCTGCAAGAATTTTTGAAACAGGCAATACCTGACTACTTAGTCAGGGTCACTGAACTCTTTTCCCCTAGAACAGGGGTGTCAAATTCCTTTTCACCAGGGGCCACATCTGCCTCGTGTTTGCCTTCAGAAGGCTGAATGTAATTTCAACAACTTAACAGTTAAGGAGTAGTTACAGTTACACATTCCTAAAATTACATTCAGCCCTTTGAAAGCAACTGAGAGGCTGATGTAGGCCCTGGTGAAAAGGAGTTTGACACCCCTGCCTTAGATTGTCAAACTAAAAGTGACAAAAGCCAACACAGCAACACTTGTCTAGTGTGAATGAGTCAAAATTATACCATTTGTGTCAGAGCAGCAAAAATACATTTTGTGGTTTGCTGCAGAATTTTAGTACTTATGTGTGCCATGAGATGAAAAAAATTAAAAATTGCTGCTTTACAGTATGAGAGATACTTTATGAACACTAAGACTATTCAGGAATGTGGGTCATATTTTATTTATTGTCTTTGATGATGGTTCAACTTGTGATAATGCAGTAATGATGCAGTGATAATGTGCAGTTTTGTGCAGTGTTCTTAGTATAAAAGTTTTGTGATTGTATCCTAAGAACCCTAAAACACCAATCCCAAAGAACATATGCACCCCAATGTTCATAGCAGCACAATTTACGATAGCCAAGAGTTGGAAGCAACCTAGGTGCCCATCAGTAAATGAATGGATCAAAAAACTATGGTACATTTACACAATGGAATTCTATACAGCAGAAAGCAAGAAGGAGCTCCTACCTTTTGCAACGGCATGGATGGGACTGGAAAATATTATGTTGAGTGAAATAAGCCAGGTGTTGAAGGACAAATACCATATGATATCACCTTTAACAGGAAGTTAAACAACAAAACAAGCAAGTAAAATATAACCAGAGACACTGAAATAGAGAACAGGATGACATTGACCAGAGGGAAGAGGGGAGGGAATTTCAGGGGAAACAGGGGAGGGATTTAGAGGAACAAATATAAAGAACACATGGACAACAACTAAGAAGGGTGGAAATGGGAGGGAGAGGGGGAGCAGGGTGGGTGGGATGGGATGGGAGTAATAGACAGAAAACTGTGCTTGAAAAATAATTAAATAAATATATTTAAAAAAATTAAAGAAAGGATTTGGGAATAAACTGTGTTCAGGACTCTACATCTATAGAATAAAATCCTAAATGATAAAAAAAAAAGTTTTGTGAAGCACATATAATACGTTAGTAAAATTTTAGCTACCCTAGATTGAATACAATTTTTGAATAACTTTTATTATTAACCTGATTTATTTTGCCACCACATGTTGGTTTTCCTTACATTTAAGGTTAAATATAAAATTAAATTCCTATACTATAAAATGTTTTACTAGCATACATCATTTATCTCATGTAGAAAATGAACAACTTGAAAAATATAGACCATGCTAATTAAAGTACTTCTCAAAATCCAGAATGTGATGGCAATGATAAAAATAAAGTAACTATACAGTGGACTATAACAACAGAAATACATGCAAGAATCACACACTTTATACATACTCAAGTAGAGAAATGCATGGCATATACTACAGCAAGAACTATAAGCATTTTATTCAACTCAAGGGACTGTGTACACATGACAGCTGAAAGAAATTTCGTAGTCATTGGAATTAAATCTGCAAACTACAGATGCATGTAGTAAAATTATTCCATGGAAATTGCAATTCAAATTGGGAGAAATTCAATTAACTATTTTCAAATGTGCATATAAATCTTAGAGATAAATGGTGTTCATTTCTTGTTAGGTTAATGAATATTTTCATTTAAAAATAATAGGAAAAAAGACTACAGNAAAACTATGGTACATTTACGCAATGGAATTCTATGCAGCAGAAAGAAAGAAGGAGCTCCTACCTTTTGCAACGGCATGGATGGGACTGGAAAATATTATGTTGAGTGAAATAAGCCAGGTGTTGAAGGACAAATACCATATGATCTCACCTTTAACAGGAAGCTAAACAACAAAACAAGCAAGTGAAATATAACCAGAGACACTGAAATAGAGAACAGGATGACAGTGACCAGAGGGGAAAGGGGAGGGAATTTCAGGGGAAACAGGGGAGGGATTTAGAGGAACAAATATAAAGAACACATGGACAACAACTAAGAAGGGTGGAAATGGGAGGGAGAGGGGGAGCAGGGTGGGTGGGATGGGATGGGAGTAATAGACAGAAAACTGTGCTTGAAAAGTAATTAAATAAATTTTTAAAAAAATTAAAGAAAGGATTTGGGAATAAACTGTGTTCAGGACTCTACATCTATAGAATAAAATCCTAAATGATAAAAAAAAAAGTTTTGTGAAGCACATATAATACGTTAGTAAAATTTTAGCTACCCTAGATTGAATACAATTTTTGAATAACTTTTATTATTAACCTGATTTATTTTGCCACCACATGTTGGTTTTCCTTACATTTAAGGTTAAATATAAAATTAAATTCCTATACTATAAAATGTTTTACTATATACATCATTTATCTTATGTAGAAAATGAACAACTTGAAAAATATAGACCATGCTAATTAAAGTACTTCTCAAAATCCAGAATGTGATGCCAATGATAAAAATAAAGTAACTATACAGTGGACTATAACAACAGAAATACATGCAAGAATCACACACTTTATACATACTCAAGTAGAGAAATGCATGGCATATACTACAGCAAGAACTATAAGCTTTTTATTCAACTCAAGGGACTGTGTACACATGACAGCTGAAAGAAATTTCGTAGTCATTGGAATTAAATCTGCAAACTACAGATGCATGTAGTAAAATTATTCCATGGAAATTGCAATTCAAATTGGGAGAAATTCAATTAACTATTTTCAAATGTGCATATAAATCTTAGAGATAAATGGTGTTCATTTCTTGTTAGGTTAATGAATATTTTCATTTAAAAATAATAGGAAAAAAGACTACAGTATTAATTAAGGCCATTTCATTTACTTAGGTTTTATCAACAAAATAAAATATTTGCTTTAGTTTTATAGGGTCATTACATTTTAAATTTAGAGTATATATTAAACCTCGTACAGTATGTTTTATTTTACAATGGTGCAAACTAGAAATGTTTAAAGTTGGAAGAAATAAGCATGATAAGTAAATAAAACTTGTAGTCTCATAAAGGTAATCAAAATAACATTTCTTTTTGCACACATGAGTCTGTCTCAAACGGTACTACACATACACCCACAAGCACATAAATAAAATTCAGAAATTACTCCCAAATACATTAATAGCCAAAATATTTCAGAATCTTCATTCAACAGCACCCTCTTAAAGATTAATAATAGCCATTAATAGTTATTAATGGATCATACAATAAACACTTACAAATATGTATAAAATAATCCCAAAGTTCCAATTTTAAAAAATGAAAAAAATGATTAACCCAGATATTTTTCAAGGTTATCTGGACAAAGAACTGCCCACAATCTACTGCCCATAATCAACTCTACTGCCCGTAATCCTTACCAAAGAAGTGGTGAGGGTAGATTGTTGTATTTGGTTGATTGGTAGGAAACTGCTAATCACCTGAAGTTTTTCCAGCCCTCTTAGAGGAGACTAGACAGGGACAGGTGGTCACAAAAGATACAGAAGCGATAAATTGCCTCTGTATCTGCCAAATAAAATTTGAAAATCTGCAAGTAAATTTCTAGCTGAAATTTCAAGCCCTATAAGAGTGCCTACTTCAGGATTCCAGTGTTAAAATCTTTCTACACTTGCTGTTACTTTCTTTAGAGATGATTTCTCTTTCCTTAGTTTGCCCTGGTTATCCAAGTAAAGTTTAAATTTGGACTGCTTTGCTATATTTCTATAAATCTCCATAGAAGATTTATTTCATGGGAGAAATATGTGAATATACTTTGTAAAATTAAAAGCACTGAACAGATGTATGCATCCAATATTCCACTATCCATTCAACAAGTTATTACTGGTACCTAACATATGCAGAGTAGACTGTCAGTTACAAAGAGAAATAAAAAATTATTCCTGTCCCAAAGGAACTCAAACATGGAAGAGGATGTTTATAAGTAAAACTAGTAGTATTCATTTTGAAATATCATGAATACAATGAAATAAATGTTATAGAAAAACAAGTTAAAAATGTCAAAGAAAATAATTGTTTAGAGGGAGGGAAAATGGGTCAAGAGACATTCAAAGAAAAAAGATTCTTCTATTCTACCCACCACATTTTTTGAGTCTCAATGTAGGAAAATGAATCTGGGAAGAGAATGAAACAATGTTGTTATATTTTTGTCTATCAGAAACTTAATTTTACCACTGCCACCACAATTTCTCTCTCCCTTGGAAAAAGAGAATTAGAGCAATCTATGCCAGAATTTGGTATAAATAAAAGAAAACTAAGAGTGCAATGAGGAAATAGCAAGTTACTAAAGAAAAAAGTTTCACCTAGTTTCATTTATTGAAGATAATTGCATTGAATAACTATATTGAATCCTATGTTGATCTCTAGGTCAGAAATAACAAAGATTTGTTAAATTAAGATACATTTCTATTTGAATATGCAAATAGGCTTCAGTCTATTTTGAATAAAAGTGTCTAAAATGAGCATCTTTGTCTGGTTTCAGATCTTAGAAGTAAAAATACTACACAAAAGCAAAAGTACAGGCCATTCTCTGATTAATATATATGCAAATATCCTCCACAAACACTAGCAACCTGAATTCAATAGTGCATTGAAATGATCATATACCGTGAACAAATAGAATTTGTCCCTGGGATGCAAGGACTGTTCAGCATTTAAAAAATCAAGTAATAGGGCCCTGGCTGGTGTAGCTCAGTGGATTGAGCTTGGGCCTGCGAACCACACGATCTTGGTTTGATTCCTAGTCAGGGCACTTGCCTGAGTTGCAGGCCAGTTCCCAGCAGGGGACTCATGAGATGCAAGGTTGATATTCCTCTCCTTCTCTCCTTCCCTCTCCTTCCCTTCCCTTCTAAAGATAAATAAGTTTTTTTAAAAATCAAGTAATAGGGGAGGAGGTCACAGGGTGGCGGTGGAGTGAGTACAAGGATATAGTGCATGCATACTGCTTCCCAGCTGAAATTGAGTGCTACAGAGAGAAACAGTCACCCAAAATAAACTGAAGACTACTTGAAAAAGATATTTTTAACCAAGGAAGGCCAAAAACCACCTCAAGACTGGTAGGGAAAATTAGGTTGTTAAATGCAGCACAGCTGTGGGAGCTTTCCCTTGAAAAGGGAAGTTGGGACCGCAAACTAGCCTCCCAAGAACAGAGCGCTAGTGCTGGGATCAGCCAACCACGTAGCATGCACAACAGGGCTGGCATGGACATGGAGAAAAGGAACCCTAGGGCACGCACTGTCGGTGTGAATGCAGACTCATGCAGCCACTATGGAAAACTGTTTTGAAGTTCCTCAAAAGTTAAAAACGGAACTGCCTTCTGACCCCGTGATTCCACTTCTGGGAATATATCCTAAGAATCTCAAAACACCAATTCAAAAGAATTTATACACCCCTATGTTCATAGAAGTGCTATTTACAATAATAAAGATTTTGAGATAGCCTAAGTGCTCATCAATAGGTGAATGGATAGAGAAAAGCTGTGGTACATTTACATAACGGAATACTATACTGCAGTAAAAAGTAAGGGATTCCTGCCTTTTTCAACAGCATAAATAGAACTATAGACTATTATGCTGATAAACCAGTCAGTGAGAGACAAATACCATCTGGCCTCATTTATGAGTGGAATCTAATGAGCAAAATAAACTAATGAGTAAAACAGAACCAGAGGCATAGAATCATGGAATGTATTGACACCCAGCTGTAAGAGGGGAGGTGGGACGGGAACTGATTGAAAGGCGAAGGGATTAGTCAAAGAACATAAACGAAGGACCCGTAGACATGGATGATGGTGTGGGGATTGGTTATAGAAGTGGGGAACAGACTGGATGGAGGGGGATGAAGGGAGAAAAATTGGGACAATTGCAGTAGCATAAACAATAAAATATTTTGAAAATCATTTAATGCGATACACCACAGAGGAAAGATAAATAAACACATGATCCTCTTGCTGGGTGTAGAAAAAGTATTCTCTAAAATGTAATACCCTTTCAATGTCTTTTCACTCTACTAGGAGTAAATACAATTGACAGTGACTCACAGGGCTAGTGATTCCTCTTAGACCACACCTGAGTGCTGTGAAAACTTTGGTTATTTGTCCAAAAGTGGGAGATTAGAGATTGAATTGAAGACTAATGACTAAGTATTGTGTTTTTCTGTCTCCCTCTCCAAGGATGATAGCTAAGATACAAGGATTTACTCTTTATTGAGTTGTTTAATCTTCAGAGACCTGCTCAAGAGTAAAGTATAATTTTTGTTTTAAATAGTTTTGTTCTGAAGACGATGTTTAATAATCCTAGGAAACAGAATATTTTTTATGACCAGGTCTTGCTGGAAAGTATAAAGATTTCTCCAGTTTATTTTCATTTTCCCTAAATTTACATCTTTCAATAAGCACTTCAGCCCTCTACCCACCAATCAAATACCAGTAATGTTATGAAGAACTCTATTCATAATGTATGTATTCATATGTATTTATTAATATGCTTATAAAACAAAAGTTTTCTTTTTAGAAAATGTATTCAAAATTAGTAAAGCCCACTACATTCTGATTGGGTTAAGTAATTGGCAGACAAGTTTATGAGAATGAATAAAACGAGGACTTGAATATTGTTTAAATAATATTTATTAAACATAGGTATTAATGGTTTCAAAATTAAGGTATATGATAAATGTAGTAGGAGAGATGTTTTAAAGTTTTAAATCCTGCTGATCCGGGCATTGAAAATGCCCGAATCAATTTATTCGATTCTATAAATGACATTTTATCTTACAGACTGAGATAAAGATTTCTCCCAACACTTCCCTGGAGCAATAATCATAGAGATTTCAAGTAAAGTGTTAGTTCTAAAGAGAACCCAATAATTGAAATTGTAGATAATTCCAGAATTTTAAGTTCCAAAAGCAATACTCAAGTTAAATTTCTCTTTATAAATAAAAATATAAATAAGTCTGCTAGTATAAAACTGCAATTGATTCACTTATCAATATCCATAAAATAGTGCTTATTATTTATATTTAGAGAAGAAATAATAGAGCAGTCAGAGTCTTGTCTGGCTCATCTCCCCTCTCTTTGCTTCACTCACCTTGGCCTCAGCTTTCCTCTGCAGGCATGCGCAGTGTCAGTTCCCTTGTGACAACACCGGAGTAAAAATGATTGAAGACCAAGGAGAGCACTCTGTTTTGAAAATAAAGTTTTCTAGGAGTTTGAATTTAGTGGAGAAGAAATAAAAAACAAGCCAAAATGAAAGAAAGAACATCAGGCTAATGGTTGTTATTTAATGTTTCAATTTCTTTTTATCACATACCAATTCGAGATAGGTATTCATTACTAGTGTGCTCTCCTCAAGATTGCCTATTCTTTTTATAGCGTTTTATCTGGCTTTCATTTCCTTTTTCATCCAGAGGTTGTGCAAATTGGTTATGCAAATTGTTTCTCAATGTGTTCTCTTGCTCTTGTTTCCATGTATTATATATATACATGCATACATATAAATACTGCACATATATACACACATACACATATATATCTATATCTCCTATTAATGCTATACCAAAGCCTCTCACACTGAGAATTTCAAGATGTCTGGCCTGTTTCTATTTTAGTTAGAACAACTATTTAAGCACCTCCTGAAAATCTCACCATCATGGAATGTTCTTTTATTATTGAATAATAACCTCAATTTTCTTTTCTTATTCTTTATTCAATCATTTCTGTTCAGACAGACTTTCTGAGTTTTATTTTTGTACTATATTTAAATATTAAAATGGAAAATAAAGCATATCTGTCCCATGGCATGGGAGCAGTATATTCATTTGACATTAATTACATTCTATCTGTCCACAAGCATACACTATGTTCATTCAGAGTGTGCTTCTTGAACTGTCTTTTGTAGATGGCAATTATAAAATGATAAAATTTAAATGAAGCAAAGTCAATTTAAGCATAAAATGTGTAGCTAAAAACAGAAGAGTCATTTTTATCCTTATGGACTATTTCCTATGAAGAGAGATAAATGTTTGTTCTGATTTTTCAGCTACTCTTATTTTCAATTTGTATTCCCTGTGTTAGAGAAGATACATACATACTCATCACTAATTGCCAAATTAATTACATTAAACAAACATTTACTTAGTGCTTTATATGTGAATGAGAGAAAATAATACAGGATAAAGGACTTGATTAGATAGGAGATATTTGCTTCTTTCTTAATCTGACTAGGTCAAATCTCACCATGGAGTTACTATGGAAGCACGTAGATAAGAGTCATGTAAATTGGAAGATTCAGCATTACAAAGATGTGCATACTCTCCCAAGTGGATTTACAGATGTAATATAATCCTAGTAAAAATGATATACCAACAACAATAAAAATATTTTTGGTGGCAGTTGGTAAGTCAGTTGTAAGTTTTATATGCACAGCAAAATTTCAAAGAATAGTCAGGTAAATCTTGGGAAAGAATCAAGTGGAAGGATTTCTATAAATAGCTATGAAGGTTCTCCTAAAACTAAGACAATTAATGTCTTTTTACTGTGCTAGAATATTGGCTTAATCTTAAAATAAGAAATAAGGCAGGCCAGTGGTTGGAGGAGTGTGGAGAAGCACCAATAGATTTGTGGACAAGTACTTCTTGCTCTCTGGACACCAAGGGCCTCCAATGAGAACAGAGAGAGTGGCCTGAGGTTAGTGACCCTCAACAAGAACCTCTTCAAGAAGCTCAGGTTAAAGACACAAAAATTCAAAATAGTGAAGACCTTTACAATTATGNTAAATAGCTATGAAGGTTCTCCTAAAACTAAGACAATTAATGTCTTTTTACTGTGTTAGAATATTGGCTTAATCTTAAAATAAGAAATAAGGCAGACCAGTGGTTGGAGGAGTGTGGAGAAGCACCAATAGATTTGTGGACAAGTACTTCTTGCTCTCTGGACACCAAGGGCCTCCAATGAGAACAGAGAGAGTGGCCTGAGGTTAGTGACCCTCAACAAGAACCTCTTCAAGAAGCTCAGGTTAAAGACACAAAAATTCAAAATAGTGAAGACCTTTACAATTATGGTTACTGAGGCAAAAATCTTGGGATTTAAGTGTCAATATGTCATAAAGAAGTTTTAAAAGAAGTTTCAGTGGGGAGGTGAGGGCAAAACCCACAGGGCTGAAAAGAGAATGGTTAATTAGGGGACTTTCTGGTATTGCACCTGTTTGTTGGGTAACTTTAGGCACAGTAGTGTGCCTATTTACTTATAAAACTGAGATGGTAATATTTATCACAGTTAATATTTGTAAGAACTAAAGAAAATGCATACTTTATATTTATTAAAAATAACACAAAATAAAACTAAGACTTTTAATACAGTGAAGTATTGATGAATGGATAAATAGGAGTATGGAATATAACTGAAACAAATACAAAGCTAAAGACCCCTAATATCTTAAATTTAATCCAATAGAAAAGGAAAGTTTTCCATTAAATTAATCATGGTCAATTTGGATTTGAATTGGGAAAAATATTCGGCCCTGAGTTATACCATAAGAAAGTAACTTAATATTGATGGTGGATCTAGGCATAAGTGCCAAAATAATACAGCTTTTAAAAATCACAGGAAAATATCTAATGAGCTTGGTTCAGGTAATCATTAAAGAGGAAATGCATACACCCACACACATATACACATATGCTAACCATAAAATAAAAATATTGAAAAATTAAACTTTATTAAAATTAAGAGCTCCTAATCATAAAAAATAATAATTAAGAAACTGAAAATGAAAACCAAGAGCAGAAGATATTTGCATTATATTTCTCTTACAAAGAACTCACAATCAGATTACATGAAAAGAAACAAACATTTTGGTAATTAAGACAATAAAAACAGGCAATTTTTAAAAAGATTTTACTTATTTATTTTTAGAGAGAGGGGAAAAGTCAGAGAAAGAGAGGGAGCTAACCAGCAACCCTTTGGTTCACAGGCTGGCACTCAATCCACTGAGCCACACTAGGCAGGGCAGACAATTATTTTATAACAGGCAAAAGTCTTCAGTAGTCACTTTCAAAATATACCTAAGTGGTAAAATGTCATTTGAAAACCTGTTTAACATCATTAGTTATCAGAATGTACAAAATAATGCCTGATGCATTTTAATATCATTCCCTCTATATACGTACAAATTTTCATTATTTCAAAAGCAAATGTATTTCTGGTTTAAAGCAGACTACCACCAGTTATAACAATAGCCATATCAGTTTCTATACTCCTTGCTCCCCATCAGGACACTGTAATGAAAGTCTGATGATAATACCTATGTATCTAATAAGAGGTGTCACGAAAAATGTAAGAAGACCTCAACATTTTCAGTATGGGAGTTTACATAGACTACATATGTTAGCCTCTCTCCCGAGAAAGGCAGAAACACCTTTACTTTGTAATTAATGTTTTACAATCAGTTCAACCTAACAGGAGATAAGCTGGATGAAAGCATAATTGGTCTGTCATTATGCCAATTTTCTTTGCTCAGTGAGTCCTCACCATTTATTTAAAAATATGAAAATAGGCACACAGCACTGTTTTCCTGACAATACCAGAGTTGTTCCTGCACACTCATCAGAATGAATGAAATCATAAAAACTAACAAAACAAAACCCTGCTCTTTTTTTAAAGGATTTTATTTATTTTTAGACAGAGGGGGAGGGAGAGAGAAAGGGAGAGACACTGCAATATGTGGTTGTCTTTCATGTGCCCCCCACTGGGAACCTGGCCCATAACCCAGGCATGTGCCCTGACTGGGAATTGAACTGGTGACTCTTTGGTTAGTAGGCCAGCACTCCATCCACTGAACCACACCAGCCAGGGCCAAACCCACCAGCTAGGGCCAAATACCCTGTTCTTAAGTAGTGTTGCAGAGAGGTGTAGTAATTGAACCTTACATACTGCCAGCAGAATAAAAATTGTTACAATTACTTTAAAGAGCTCTTGGCAATATTCACTAAAGAAATGAAAAATTCTAGCATTACCAATTAAAATGTATATATTTGTCAAAAACATGCACTATAATCATTCATAGCAGCATTAATTTTAATAGCTCCAAGTTGCAAATAACCCAGATACCCACAAACAGTATAATGGATAAATAAATTGTGGTATAGTCATACAACTGAATAGTCTAAAATAATGCAAATGAATGAACTGTTGTTAAAGATAAAACTACCCAGGAATCTCGTTAACATAAGCCTCATGTTCAACTACTCAAGAGCCAACAGAATGGTAGTCCAATGTGCAAGCACTTCTTGTACCAGAAACTAATGATATAATTAGGGATACTGTAATAAAATGAAATATTGTGCAATAATTGAAGTAAAAAATATACTGGCATGGAATAACTTTTAGGATATGCACGATAAAGTGAAAACAATTGAATGAGCAGTATGTATAGTCTTATAGCAGCGAATAGAGTATACAGTACGATTTGAACATTATTTGCACGGGCATTATCTTTGTTTATTTTTTATTTATTTTTAATTTCTTATTGTTGTCCCAGTACAGTTGTCTCTATTTACTCCCCCACCACTCCCCCCACCCCAGCCATCCCCACTTCCCACTCTTGATCCTAACCCCTCTTTTGTTTTGTCCATTTGTCCTTTAGAGTTGTTCTTGAAAACCCTTCATCCTTCCCCCGCCCCATTACCCTCTCCCACCTCCCCTCTAGTTACTGTCAGTTTGTTCTTATTTTCAATGTCTCTGGTTATATTTTGCTTGCTTGTTTGTTTTGTTGATTAGTAAATAAATGGATAAAAAAAACTATGCTACATTTACGTGACAGAATACTATGCAGCAGAAAGAAAGGAGGAGCTCCTACTTTTTGCAACAGCATGGATGGAACTGGAGAGCTTTATGCTAAGTGAAGTAAGTCAGGCAAAGAAAGACAAGCACTGCATGATCTCATCTGTAAGTGGAGCCTAATCAACGCTCTCTTTGTTTGCACAAAGATGGAGCTTAGAAGGATAGGAACAGGGAACTATTGGCTGTATTGATTCATTTAGTGCAGGGATGTCCAACCTTTTGGCATCTCTGGGCCACACTGGAAGAAGAAGAGTTATTTTGGGCCACACATTGAATACATTGTGACACATAATGACAAAAAAATTTCATAATGTCTGGAGTACACTTATGGTTTTGTGCTGGGCTTCATTCACAGCTCTCCTGGGCTGTGTGCACCCTCCAGGCCTCTTGTTGGACACCCCTGGTCAGAGCCTTGGGAATCACAGTGCCTAAATTTAAACGCTGCTTCAATACCACTTAGCTGAATAAAATAACAGTGTTTTAAACTTTTGTTAGCTAATTACTTTAACTTTCAATCCCTTGGTTCAAACATAGATAATGGGAATAATAACATTTAAATTTAGGACATTGTTAGCGGGGTTAAAGTATAAGATAGTATGTTGTTATTATTTCTATATTGTGAATTATTATACAAATTTTAATTTCTAATAATTATTATCCCTATTACTATTGTATTTATAATGATAATATCTTGGGAGGAAAATTAGTTGAGCCAGAATAAAAGTAAAAATCGGTTGCAGGATTTAATTGATAGGGTAGTGGAGCCACAGTGAATGCTAAATTTCCAACTGTGCCATGTTGGCCAAATCAAGTTAAAAGCTCTGATTAAGAATGACAGAGGTCTGTGATTTGGAATAGGAACTTGAACTTGAACTCATAGAATCCGCCCAATTCTCTGAATATGCCGAAGTGATCCACTTTTCCTTGGGAGAAGCTAGTGTTTCTTGCTTGAACATGATTCATTGGGCAATTGCTTGTGCCTGTCTTAGGATCTACATATACACACCCATACCCTCTTACCTGGAAAACCAGCAACATAATCCATTTGGGAAAGAAGTAGGCCTACCAATTAGGAGAGGAAAGGGAAGGTACACTCAAGGAGTTGCACAACCCAGCCAAGGGTGAGTGGACAGATAGTCAGTGGCACATGGTTTATTGGTTCATCAGAGTCTTAAAACAAGCAAAAAAATAGTTGTTTGGGAATGGAGTGTTTTGAGAAGAGACATGAAAATTGGCATGGGAGGGCAGGCAGCATGAAGATCTTACTAGACTGCAGAAGGACTCATACGGCTGATGTGGGCCATCCTCTGTGCCATTGTATCCACTGAGCTTGCTCACTCCACTTCTAGAAAATGGCTTCCAGAAGGAAATAAGGGATTTTATTGTCCCTAGGTCACAAGTCTTAAATATTAGGGCTCTGTGTTAAATGTGAAAATCATTTCATGGAATTCAGCTTGCTGAGATAATAAAAGCAGATTTAAGAAATGTAAAGTCAGGAGTGCAATTGCTCTTCCTAAAATAATTACATGACCAAGATAGAAGACCATGAAAAAAATTCTACAGTTGAGAGAATTAAATTGATATTACACAAAATGGAGATATAAAATGAGCTAAAAGGCTGACTCCAGAAGATAAACCAATACACTGTTTCTTTCATTGAGGAAGTATTGATATGAAAGACAGTGTCAGAGGGACTAATTGGTGACTAGTGAAATAGAATATAAATTCTGCTAAAAATTCATTAGTTCTGTGCAGACCCTGAAAACCAAAAGCAAGTCCATGAACAATGCTTGATTTAGCCATGGTTTTTACCATATGATATTGAGTGAAAATATTTAATGGCTTACAGGGGAACTTCAATATAGACTCATAAAAAAACATCACTATTTTAGGTAAGAGCATAAATAGCCTCTTTATGTCACCACATCCAAATGAAAAAGAGAATGAAGGAAGACTATAGCTAATGCTATCACTCTCATTATGTTGTACTTTCAGATAGCTAAATATATCATTATGTAGAAGCAGGTATTCCACATTTAGAGGGCTGGGGACAATAATTCTCTCTTTATAAGAAAGCATAGAAAGTAATGGTCCCTCAGGGGAGTGGGGTATTTATCAGAAAGATAATTCTCCAAGCAAAATTTTGGCCCCCTTATCCCTGGGTAAAAATGTTTTGTCCTATGAAGTAAATTCAGTATAGCTTATAAAAATGGATTGTGTGTATCCACAGCAGAATTTAAAATAGGCTGAGGAAACTCCTGAAAACTGTAGTAAAGTTAGAGGTAACAAGAAGACGCCATTTCTCCCAGTTTTGAATCAAAAGGACTATGTGATATCACCTCATACTTGTCAGAAAGGTAATCATTAATAAGTCAACAAACAATAAGTACTGGCGAGGAAGTGGAGAAAAGGGAACCCTAGTGTACTATTGGTAGGAATGCAGACTGATGCATCCACTGTGGAAAACAGCATGGAGTTTTTTCAAAAAATTAAAAATGGAACTGCCTTCTGATCCAGCAATTTCATGTCTTGGAATATATCATAAGAATATTGAAACACCAGTTCAAAAGAATAAATGCAAACCTATGTTCATAGCCAGCATTATTTACAATAGCCAAAATCTCTAAACAGCCTAAGTGCCCATCAATAGATGACTGCATAACAAAGCCCTGGTATATTTACACAATGGATTACTACACAGTAGTGAAAAGGGGGGAACTCTTACCTTTTGTGACAGCATGAATGGACCTGGAGGATATTACCTTAAGTGAAATAAGCCAGTCAGAGAAGGAAAAATACCATATGATCTCACTTACATGTGGAATCTAATGAACGAAATAAACGAATGAGCACAATATAAACCGAGGCATAGATACATGGAACAGACAAAGCTGTCGAAGGAGAGAGGGGAGAGGAGGACTGGATGAAGGAAGGTGAAGGGATTAACCAAAGAACATATATGCATGACCTATGGACACAGACAATAGCATGGGGACTGCCTGAGGGAATGGAGGAGGACTGGGAGGTTGTGGGCAAACGGGGGTAAAGTGGGGACAACTGAACAGAGTGGGGTTTGGCTGTTTGCTCCCCAACACAGACATAACACAAAGATTGTTGGAGAAGGAAAAAGGGTCTTTATTTAAGTGTTGCCTATTTGGGGGAAGCTGGAGACTCCCCGGCTCCAGGCCAATCTCTTCCTAAAAACAGTGAGAATTCAGTCACACCCCAACCAGTCAATGTCCAGAAACCCCACCGCATCTTATCTGTCATTCTGGGGCCCAAGACTGTTACATGAGTTGCTCCCTGGCTTCAGGTTCCCTTCCTGGAGTACACACTTTTGGGGGTAGTATCTCATGGCTTTGCTACAGCTTCTTCCATCTCTTGGGCCCTGGGTTGCTGCCAGACCACTGCAGCTGGTCATGCAAGAGAGCTACATATGTGGGGCCCCAAACCCAACTGCTCGAGTCCCCAGAGCCAGAGAGAATTCCAGACTGCATGTCTGTGCACTTTTCTTAGAGCAAGAGAGCAGTTACAGTCCGATTGAAATGGAGCCTCAGCATCTTGCAGGCTGCAGCGGGTGAGGCATGCATCCCTGGAGCACTGCCCAGTGTGTGGGACCCAGCCTCCACAAGCTGGTTCCCAACTGGGAGAGTGAGGGAAACAGAAGGGGAAAGAGGGATGAGTCTCTGCCTGTGCCCTGTTTAAAAATCTGGCTCCAAAGTCCTATGCACTCTGGGAACAAGTAGGAGGGTCTTTTCCTCTATCCCAACAGTTCGCTAGCCTGGTCTCCATGATAACTTCCACAGTACATGTGTGCTGTGACTTCTTCAGCCTGCACACACTCTGATTAACAAACAAATATTTCTTAAATTTTCTCAGTTCATCTATCTGCATTAATAACATGTAAAATTATTTCTTTTTCCTAAAATGTTTATGGATTTTTTTGTTATTTGACAAAAACACACAATTAAAATAACTATTCCCTTGAGTATTTATCGATGTGCAGACCAGCATATGTATTTTGGTGAACAAATAGATATCATGCCAAGTCTCAGCTCTCAGTGAATTCGTAGGCTAGTGGGAAATGGGATAAAATAGGTAAGGAGCTCTAGGGAGAGCAAGAACAAAACTCCAGAGGTTGCAGAGGTGATTTAAAAATCTTTTAGAACAAATTTCTAAATGATATCCACTTGGTAATGGAAATGTTATATCAGGGTACATGACATTTCACACATACTTATTTTAAATATTTAAGTGTGTTTATAAATTCATAAATTTATCACAATATGAAGTAGACAACTACTATCTCTTATTGGAATAAAAGTTCTTGTATTAGTATACGTGTATATCATGAATTCTATTGTTTATGTTAACTTAATTATTATTCAATTTCTTCATTTTTTACAAAATTATTTTTGTCTT
Organism: Sturnira hondurensis; assembly: GCF_014824575.4. Lineage (NCBI taxonomy): Eukaryota > Metazoa > Chordata > Mammalia > Chiroptera > Phyllostomidae > Sturnira > Sturnira hondurensis. The sequence goes on along the minus strand of NW_028077910.1, from coordinate 12,337,876 downwards.
TGAAATTGTATAAATTATTTTCATATTTCTATTTTAACTCCCCCCAAAAGTTATGGCATAGTAAATTATAACAGATGTAAGTAAAGACATCTCATCAAAAAGAGAGAACAGAATTCCATCATTCCATGACAAAACATGAGTGTATTTTGGTTTGGTTTAATTGAATTTTACCAGTGCAGAGGTAGTTTCTCTTGGTTTAATTTCATTTAAATTTTTTACTAGGGATATAAAAGCTATTTAAAGAGACTGATATACTTGCTGAGAAAAGGAACTTAGGGATAATTTACAGAATTAGTAGTTCAAATTTAGGAAAACAATACAGTTAGATACAATACAATGCAATATACTCCTACACAAAGCCAACTAAGCAATTACTCATTGGCAATAAAGATCTTTACATTTCAGTTAACTCATTATATTTTACTGGTAGTACTAATGTAAAATCTAGTATCTGGAAATGCATTATGCTAATTATTAAGGGTTTTTTTGTTTGTTTTTCACCTTGGCTAATATGGCTCACTGGATTCACCCTGCGAACCAAAGGGTCTCTAGTTTGATTCTCAGTCAGGACACGTGCCTGGGCTGTGGGTCAGGTCCTCCAGTTGGGAGCATGTGAGAGGCAACCCACACATCGATGTTTTTCTTCCTCTCTTCCCCCTGTCTAAAAATAAATACATAAAATGTTTAAAAATATTTTCAATTAAAATTCTGAAAAATTTTTACCTACCAAAAGTTATTGGTAGTTATTTAAGTGTACAAGATTCCGGAAAACATAAATTTAAAAAGTTTTTTCTGCATCATTTAAATTTGCTTCTATTTAACAAACAAAACTGGTTTTAGGAAGAAGTGTCATACATACTTTTTAAGAATCAGCCGAGTAAAAGTTTTCCAATTGAACATTAGGAGTTGGAAATGTAATTGCAATGTAAGTGTAAGTTCTGTAGTTTTTTAATCACTATAGAATGCTGATGCTTTAATAGCAATGCAAACTTAATAAAAGAAAAAATGCTTGTTTTATAATAATTTTATTTATTGAATTAGATTTATTATTGTATTTTTGCTAAACTAGCATGTTGTACATATTTCATATAAAATTATGTATTTTTAAAGAGATTCTCAGTGCTAAATTTGAAATTCAAATGTCCATTGGATTGTTATAAAACAGTACAAAAAGCAACTTGATTGACTGAAAGTTATATTTAGATTTAGAAACTGGTACGTTTGTTAACACATTCATATACGTAAAATTAAAATTTCAAAGGACATCAGATCCACTCTGTTTGCTATTGGCTTGTTGAATGTAAAGTTTCTGTTTGTGGTTTTATTTATAATTTGTTTGCTTTTGTTTCTACGAACTGGGAAGCATTCAATGATGCTGTAACAACATACAGAATAACAAGAAACACGGAATTATTTCTAGAATGATCCAAATTAAATATGTTCCTGTAAAATGTATTTGTCCATTTTGTAGCCTGAAAAGCATCTAAAATCTTACTTTTTGGATGCAGTTTTTCTTCTGAAATATATTAATTTTTAGAAGCATTTAGATTCAATACATGACTTCAAATTTAGTCTTTATTTTCTCTAATACTCTTGTGCAGGTAGAGGCTAAATATATTTGTAATTAAATTGCTGCAATTTTACAGCAATTTAAAATTTATGTTAAAAATCTGTTTTCCAAGATCTTTATCACTTTTCTGGTTAAGAACCAATATATTTGAAAATCCAGAAAGTTCCATGATATTTATTTGAGATTTTCTTTTTGAAGGGAAATCTAGATAAAGAGCAAAGTCCAACATACAGAGAAGGGCAGGAAGTGCAGAAAGAATTCTCATTAATTTGGTAAAAATTGTTCAGCTATTTTTACCTGTCTGTTCATTGACACACAAACTTCTGTTCCCTTTTCTGCAAAGTGAGAAGTCAGAATTACACTATCTGTAAGGTTCCTATTGTGATTTGATTCTCTCATACATAAAAAGTAATCATTCACCATTGTTTTTCTCTCCCATAGCATTCACTACGCTTTTAAGATAGAGCAACATATAGTGTACTATTACTGTGTGACACACTTAGTGACTTAAAACAACACAATTTAGGAGCTCAGTTCTGCAGGTCAGGAGTCTGGGCCCAGCATAACTGGGTTCTTTCTGAGACTCCTACAAGGCTGGGATCCAGGAGGTGTTGACCAGGTTGTATTTCTCATCTAGAGCTCAGGATTCTTTCCGAAGCTGCTTCAAGTTGTTGGCAGAAGTGGTTTTTTTGTAGCAGTAAGTATGGAGTCCCTGTTGATTCCTTGCTGGCTGTCAGCCAAGGTCATTTTCTGCTGCTCCCAGAGGCCATCGACATTCTTTGCCATGTGGCTTCCTTCATCTGAAAAACTAGCAATGGAAACTCTCCCTGACATCAAATCTGTGTTTAGAATTTCTCGTACTTTCTACCTCTCCCAGGACATCAAACCCTTGTAAGGGTTCACCTGACTAAATGAAGCTCACCAAGGATGATCTTCCTATCTTAATGTCAGCTGATTTAAGACCTCACTTACATCTACAACATAAACTCATAACAGCAACTAGGTTATTATTCAATTAAATAAATGGCAAAAAAGCATGTGTTTCCCAGTGGGATGAGAATATTAGTATACATCTTAGAATTGTCTCCTACAAGCAGTGAACAACTCATTCATAATCTTTTCTTTCATAATATATTCAATTGAGTTTAGAAAAAAATCACTGCCTGAATATTAATTTCAGTGTACATTTGACAGATGTTAAATAGAAGTGCAGGTTGAGTATGATGTTTACCAAGATCATCTTAATTAGACAATGCACTTGAGCTATCCATTTGTGCGAAACATAAGCTGTTTGTAGGCTTCAATTGAAGGCATGCACTTCCTATATCTTTCTTTGGTCAACATTTCTCCCATATATTTAACATGATATTTGGATGTTGCACAGGCTATTCCCCATTTATCCTTCATGTCTACCCCTTCCCTTTGCCTCATGTTTTTTTCATCCCTCCCACCTCTTCCAAGAGGTGGGGATTTGCAGACTTTTAACTTGGTTGTTATCCTATGTCTTCTTCATGGATTTGATCAGGGGAAGACTCCAGTAAAAGATCAGAGGTGGGTGCAGAGTGATGTTGGTATAGTTCTCCCTCTGCTAGCTTATAGACGGACACAGTTTCTTTCCAGGAGTCTTCTCCTACAACTACAACTCTCTCTGTCTGCATTTGTCTTCTTTCTCTTTCAATGTACACGTGGCGATGGCTCCTTGCTGTTTCTGACCTGGAGTTCTTTATCATTTTTATTTTATTTCCATAGCATTATCCAGATATTATAAATATTCCCTTCTCAACAATTCTATTTAAGTGTGGAATTTATTACCCAGTACTCTGATACAAATGTATTATTACCTGCTACTCTTTCTTGCCAAAATGCCCCAGAATTTGTTTAGGGTAGAAATGTGTTATGCATGAGACCATGAAACACAGTCACAGACAATGAGACATAATCAGTTGAGCATTTTGGGGAAAGCAGCTCACTTTCCTATAAGAGATGATGACTATTCCTTATTCTCCTTTCTTGCTTCTTCCTGCTTGGGTGGGAGGGAGAGACATGTAACCATAAACCACAGGCATGTGGTAAAAAAGTAATCCCTTAAGGGTGAGAGAATAAAACGATGGAAACAAACTAAATTCCTAGAGACAATTTGGAGTCACTATACTCATCCTGAGCTTCATAATACAAATAAACCTTGAGGACAATAGCAGTTTTTGTTTCCAGCTGATAAGTGAATGTATTCCTGATTAATACAGGGACCAGCAGAAGTAACAACTACTTGACTATGGTAGTAGGGTAATGATATGGGTGTAATAATTTATAGTTTTAATTTGAACATTTCGCCTAAAATGCCATGGTGTGCTTGAGTATGATATTGTTATGTTACAGAATTGCATGCTTATGATTATGTAATTAAATATTTTATAATAAAAAGGGGCAATATTTGTGCTGGACACCATTCCTCTTGTGCTTCTTTCCAAAGAACAATGTTATCATTACATTAACTGAACAAATATATGAAACATTTGTTTTTCAACTTCCGCTCCTTATGATCAAAGCACAGGTAAAGTAGGGCTGTAATTCCCACGAGGTTCTTGAACGTGCAAGCTCAAGTTCATCCATTAGCACATACATTCCTCTAATTTCTAATTTTCGATGGAAACCCATCGAGACTCCTGTCCAGATTTTCTCATAATATTTTGCATGAGTTTCATGTTTCTCAACCTCTAGTTTCTAAATATTCTATGTTTATTTTCATCCCATAATCAGAGGATGCGGTGGCAAGTTTAGTGCAATTTTATAGGTGTGCAACTCAGCATTTATAGGAGCCTTAATACTATCTTTTAAACTGCCCCTTTGTTTTGGGCTCACTTCACACTTCTCAGTTCTGGTGGCAAAGCAAACCACTGCGTCTCCCTGTTTCGATTTCTGCTCCAGTGTCAAGTTGAAGGTTTGCCCTCAGTTTGTTTTCTTAATTCGTTATCTTTCCACCAGATAATCTGGTAGATTTTTCCTCTGTTAAAGGATTAATACTTCCTCTGATTTTCCTCTGATAAGTACTTGTCAGTACACATTTTATCTGTGACATGCTCCTAGCTCATCACCTTAGTGGCATTTGGATAATTAGATAAACGGTAATCAGTTTTCCCCCCCTGGAAACCCTTATCCCTTTATCCACAATTGAGGCTATATATGCAATCAAAGATTTTGATCAGAGAACTGTTTGGTCATGATTTAGCTAACAGAGGCTTGGAGTAAATGAAACTAAGAAGTGTTTTCAGTGTATATGGAAAGAAATGGATTTGAGAAATAGCAGGTAGGAAAGCCAATCAAAATGGTAGTGAATTTTATTTTAATAACATATAGGTAGAAGAAATCTCATGATACTTGATGTCTGATAATTACCAGCATTTGGTAGAGAAGAAGCAGCTTTGATGAAGCAAAACTATTTTTTAAAATAGACTAGATCGTAAGACAGCATGAGACTTTGTTTTACGGGATGTTCTTTCACATAACATTCATTTGATTCTGATTTCTGAGGCTGAGCTTTGCCACAGACCATTAGGTTTTAACTGTGAGCTACTGAGATGAGACAGCAGGAAGATAAAGCAGCAAACAAAAATATGTGAGAAATTGAAACAGTCAGCTTGTTGTGCTCGGACACATTTCACTGATATGAAGGAAATAAAATCTGCTGCAGAAGCGATAAGGAAAAACTAGATAATGATTTTGTAAATTGTTCATTTTCTGTCTCATTTTTATTATGGTAACAATTAAAACAGAAATTGCATACCAGTGTTATTGTCATCACAGTGATGTAGATACTACTTAGTGCTTCAGTATCGAGACATTACTATTGAGTGATAAAAGGAAACAATATGCACTTTATGCTTTTGTGTAATAGTTTTCATGCTTCCAACTCCAAAGTTTGAGATTATTCTCATTAACAAAATTAAATAAAATGGTGATTTGGGGAATTTTCTGTCTCTGCTGTTATGCTTTTTCTAATGTATTTGTATTTATTGAGAAATTTATATAAGTACACAACTTGGGTAAGCTGCACAACTTGGATGAGCATCCTTGCATGAGCATCCTTGGATGAGCATCCTTGGATGAGCATCCTTGGATGAGCATCCTTGCATGGGAGGGGCATGTGTTCAGGTGGCTAATGGATCTGATTCTACTTTATTTACCCCCACTGCTTCCCAAACTGATACGCTGTTGTGAGGTCTAGGATTTTTATTTGTTGTGTTGTGGCTGTCACCTCAATGACTTACACAGAATACATATAAATAAAAATGCACTGAAAGACTAAACTTTTATTTCTGTTTCCTTTTATATATAGGCAAAATTATTTACAAAAGACAAATATCTTCACATACTAAAAAGGTCTTGCAGGAATGACAATATCTCATACAAATAGATTACACGGGCCCATTCATTTCTTGCCAGATTTGATTATATTTAAAATATTTGTATGTCACAATAAAGAAGCATTCATTATTTCACATACAAAAGTTAATTTACAGATAATCTTACTCTAAAAGATAAGACATAAAAACTTTCATTTAAAATTATAGCTTTTGTTGAAAGAACTGCATAGGTCCATTCATTATCTTTAAGAAAGATCATTTCATTCCTGAGAAAGTTTTTTCTGTTTTAGGTTATTTATTAGTATTTATGGACATTAAAATGGTCATTTTAGCAGCTTATTTTTAAAATATTTTATTTATTTACTTTTAGAGAGGGGAAGGGAGGGAGAAAGAGAGGGAGAGAACAACATCGATGTGTGGTTGCTTCTCACGTGCCCCCTACTGGGGACCTGGTCTGCAACCCAGGGATGTGGCCTGACTGGGAATCTAACCGGTGATCCTTTGGTTCAGAAGTCAGCACTCAGTCCATTAAGCCATACCAGCCAGGGCCAGCAGCTTATTTTTTTAAAGTTTTCTCTATGTGTGCCATTTCATTCTTGACCCACAACTTCTTTGTAACTAATAATGATAATGATAATAATATATGTGCAATTAAATGTAATTCTACTTTAAATATTATCCTCAAATATATACTACTAGACACTTTCTCTCTTATCTCTTTTTAATAATTAATTTGAAAATATTTAATAAATTTGGAATTCTAAGAACAATTATATAAAATGTAAGAAATTTAATCATAGCATTATTTTCAATATCTTAATTCAACTGGCAAATAATGCAGGAAGAAGGCATAGACTAGAAGAAGACAATTTAATTGTAATAAATAACTTTATATTCAATATTCTCATTTAATCATACACACCTTTTAATATGAGGGCATTCATATTACAAAAGTTCACAAACTTATAGCATTTATGTTCATATGTTTTTTTCTTGATAAAATCCCATGAATAATACAACTGAAAGTATCACTTTATGATTGGAGCATGAATAGACACTGTTAATAGAATGACAAAGCCATCATTTAAATTAAATACACTTCACCAGTTTCCTCAGAATAATTACTGTTGTGTTTAACTCATGCTACCTATTCTCAGCAAATCACTTCAAAGACATTAATTCTACCTATTAAATGGTCTTGGTTATGTCTAGAAGTACAATATCCTTCACCTGTCCCTCAGATTCCTACGACCATTAATTTTAATAATGATTCATTATTTGCATGTAATTATGTCAGTTATGCCTTTTCACTTATTTGAATTAGATAACACATTATTTAAAAATCAGAATCAGAAATATTGAAAGTAAAAACAAAATACACTCATTTTAGAAAATTAAATAATGTTTTCTTTCTCCCTTCTTTTTTTTTCTTATTTTACATGTGATTGCAGTAACATGAGTATCCATATTTTTTTATGTTATAAAATAAATTTCAAGTTCTAAAAGTTGAATCTGATCAGAGAGAGAAACCACAAACTTAAGCAGTAGGTGTCATTACTTAACATATTTCACCAATTATTATAAAGACTTACTCCCCATAATTCGTATATTATTACCAAACAAGCAACCTTTCTACTAGACTGCATTAGTTATACAGGAAATATTACTTCAGCCAATAATCTAATGTAAAATGATTATAAGTAAACCTTTTCCTGAGGGAAATGAAATTTTAATATCCTCTGTTTTAATCTGTCTTAATTATAATGTGGGAAAATATCTAGTTCTTAGCAACAGCTAATTCTTTTGCCAGTGATACGACTTTGGGAAAGGAATTTAATATATCCTAATCCTTACTTTACATATTTATGTATATATTTGAAAAATATAGTTTATTTTATCACTAACAATTTGGTTGCAACAACAATCAAGCTAAAGGAAATGACATGCTTGTAGAAAACAGTTTTGTGAAGGGGCAACCAAATACAAAGATTCATTATGAAAAGAGAAAAGATTAGTAATATAAAAATATTTTTTGAACAATGTGACCTACCACTTTTGGGCTTCCTACTTCTGTATTATTTCCTCCTGATCAGGTTTTTACCTCTATATACTACACTCTTATTTCACAAATACTTTTTGTGTTTAAATTTTAGTCAGTTTGATGAACATGGTCCAGTAAATTTATTCTCTGATGTACCCTCTCATATCCAAATATATAAATCCAGTATGCAATATACATCTATGTGATATCTAAAAATATTTTAAAAATTTAAGGTATTTTCTCTAAATTAATTAAGTTAATATGCTACAACTATGTAAAAAAACAAATAGATATATGAAACAAGCTTGAAATTATAGTTGTAGATACAATATCTGTTTTAAAAGAACACAGAAGAAAAAAGAATAAAATTGGAAATTGAATAACAAGATATGAAAAGGAGAACTTTAAACATTATTTTCTTATCTTTGTTAGTAAAACAAGTTTCACGTTTCTTTTCCAAGTTTAGCATTTGCTTTTCACTTTCTTTTTTTTTATGGTCAAAGGGTGAAATTCTTTAATAAATGGTTCTTAATAATCAAGAAAAACCCCACAAAATATGATATAGATGTACAAAAACCCAAACAATTTACAGAAATAAAAATTTAAAATGGCCCTAAGTACAAGAAAAAGATATTCAACTTTACTTATAATAAAGTGTACATTATTTTTTAATTTTTATTTTTATTTAATTCTTGTTCAAGTACAGTTGCTTTTCACTTTCTTTAAGATTTTATTTGATACAGAGTTTCTCTTAAGTTTACTGTAACTTATCTTTCCTTAATACATAGTACTTTTGGTGTTTATTATATTAAAACCTTCCCCTGTCCCAATGTCAGAAACATTTATATCTATGCTATTTTATAATATTTTAAATTTGCTTTTAACATTTAAGAACTTAATCCAATGACATTTAATTTCTCCTTATGGTATGAGGTAGATATTTAATTTAATTTTTATTCACATGAGTAACAAAATTTTCTAGCTTCAGTGACTGAGCAGTTGTGTTGTCATTGCTTGTTCTGAATTGCCAAATACGTCAATCAAAGTTCCTAAACACAAAATTAATGATAAAATCTTTAAAGTAGTAAGAATAAAATACAGTGTCTTTGGTAAATGTTTTTCTATACCACATTTCCTTAATTAAAATAGCTTGGCATGAAGATCTGCTAGGAGTATTATTAATTTATTCTTTAACTGGATTTTTGTCTATCCTTTGCATGGGGGCATAGCTTTCCGTTTTCACCTCTAAAGCGCCAATGGAAACAGTAGAAGAGTTCACCTCTCTCATTGCGACCTTTGGGCCTTTAGGACTTGGTACGGGATGCGTGGGAAAGAGTACAACAGGATGCTCAAATCTTGCACCTCACCCCAGCGGGACTTTTAGGTTGCCCTTATATTAATCATACTTGCATCTGCGTCTTTGTTTGGCACCACGGGAGACAATTTCTACAATAAATGGGCAGATATCAATTGTCTCGAAAGAAGAAGAGGAAAGGCAAAACGATAATTAAAGGAATATTTCTCTAACCTCTGTTATCTTGTGCCCAGAATCCCTTTGCCTAAGTTATATTCTCATCCAACCCAAATATATCAGTGGAAGATAAACATTTGCTCCAGGGTGTTCTCAGGCTCTATGATAACTTTTATTAATTCCTGACATCCAAGTTTCCCCTTAAAATTCTTAGGGTAACTGGAAGGCAATGTTGGTAGCATCAGTTCTTTCCTGTTGGCCATCTGGACAACAATTAGAAACGTTGTCCTTACTCTTAACTATCTGGAAGATGCTAATCAGTCTAGCTCTTGGCTTGATTTTGTGGGGTAGTGGCATCTTCCTACTTTTAGGTATATCCTTTTATCTCCTTAAAATTCTGTAAACACAGCCAGAGATTTATTTTTTTCTTATGTGTTATTTTTGCCTACTGTACCAACATTTCTTATGAACTATTCTAGGTTTTCATGCCCTGGTCTTTTTATTTTCCATTCTCCATCACAGTGTGAGCTCCAACTCAGTTGATGAGGACTCAACCTCACAAAGCCTGCCAGAAATGCTACTAAATATCAGGGCACATTATTAACCAATGGGAGATAAGAGCCAGTGGATAAAGTATCCATTTTCATTGGGATGAGCTGTCTTGAAAAAATTGTTTATATAGATTGTTAGAAGAGAATTCTGTGAGATGGGATAATCAGATGCACTGAGAGAAAGCCAAATCAGTAACACTTCCTAGTATAGTTTCTTTCTCCTAATCAGCCTTATTCTTGCTTCCTGAGATTACCAACTTCAGCAAGGCAGCATGGAAGTCTTTGAGTCAGGCTTTGATTTCTGGGAAACCCATCTAACACTTCTACTTCACGTTGACAACACATAATCTGAAAATATAATGTTATTATTCTACGAGTGATCCTTCCTTATCCAAATATAAAGGGCTTCTATGATACTTTGTATGATCTTCTTTATCCAGGAAAATATCTCTACATTTTCTTGCATACAAAGTGAGGCGAAAGAACAGGGTCTAGAAGAAATAATGCCTGCTTGAGTGCGGTTGGTGGGGTAGTGATACGGGTGTAACAATTTATAGTTTTAATCTGACCATTTCACCTAAAATGTCATATGGTATGCTTGAGCATGATATTGCTATGTTACAGAATTAAATGCTTATGATTTTACAGTAAAAGACTTTGTAATAAAAAGGGGTGTTATTTGTTCCAGATCCTGTAGGTTTACAGTTGTGAGTACATGAAATGCAGAGTTTATTCTTGTATTACTTCTTGTATTTTTTATACAAACCAGTGTTAACTACGTTTGCCCCACCCTATATTCTTAGTGAGATCGGTACACAGAAACTATTAGGAACAGAAGGCACAAGTAAACCACAGACCCTGAAAGAAGAGTGCTTAATTAGTGGATACATCTTGACAAGCCTCTGATCATTAAGGGCTGAAGTAGTTTAACTGACTCAGAGTATAGAAGGCATCATCTGCTTCTATGTGACTTACAGATCAGTTGAAGAAACAAAATATGAAGCCAGCTGTAGTAAGAAATCAACTTAAGCATGCTCATTATTATTCACTTATTATATGGCATGAGAACTTATGAGATATAAAATGATACTGCAGAAAACCAAATTAGTAAAATAGAGTACAGGATTAAGATAATTACACAGAGTAAAAAAGAAGAAAGTTGATTTTCTAGAACACAGCTTTGAAAATATGTTCTTTATCTACAACCTAAATGTCGCAAAGAGGCACCCTCCAAAACGAACAGGAATTATCTTCTGGAGGGTGGGCCCCTTGGAGTGCAGGTGAGTGTTCTAGGAACCCTGCTGTCTCAGTGTACCAGCTGGCATTGCTGTAAGAGCCCGTGTTCAGCTTCAGTGAAGTGTTGCGAAGACTCAGTGCATTCACCCATTTGATGATGGGTGATTTGGAAACACATGTTCACACGGCACTGTGTGTTCAGCAGTTATTGACCAAAAATGGCATAGCCCTCATACATCACCCACCTTAGTCACACAATCTCGCTCATAGGGACTTTTTTTTGTTTCCCAGATGAAAAAAATGCTAAGAAGGAAATGTTTACCCACGTGGAAGAGGTGAAACCAAAAAAACTGCAACAGCACTAAGAGGCGTCAACATCGATTAGTTCAAAAGCTGCTTTGAATAGTGGGGGAAAAGGTCTTGATAGGTAAATGGCATCAAACTGAGAGTACTTTGAAGGTGACTGAAGTTTATAAAACATAAATACACGATGTTTTGTAAATAAATTTTGTTTTGGGTCCCCCCTTGCATATTAATCTCAAAAGTTTCTTTAACATTTACATATTAATTTTCTAATTTGAATTATTAATTCTAGAAAGCAGAATAAATAAGATTGCTAGTTACTTAAAAACTGTGAAAATGACTTATTCTGGAGCCCCCTCCTGGTATAATTGAACATCATTATTCAAATCCAGGGTCAATGATTTATGTTATTATCTCTGTCATTTATCATACTGAAGACTTTGTAGAAAGATCAGGAGCAACTCAGAGAGAAAATTCAGCTACGTAGTATTTCCTGACCTGCAAAAGTAAAAATTTCCTTATCTCATTGCCTTTTGTTTGGTCTATTTTCAACGTGCATGGCGATCATATCTAGCCTCTTTCTTTAAACTCATGAATTGACCAATTGGTAAACCGGTTATTGTCCAGGAAATCACAGTTGGCTTTCTATTGTTATCTCATGGGAATTTTGCTCTTAAACAAATACATGTCTTAAGAGACTAAATAAGATGTAATAATGTTGTTTTCAAACATTAGGGAAAACATTTTCCCAGGTTCTTTCCCTATATTTTTATTTTCATTAAAAAAGTGCATTAGGGACTTCCGCCAAGATGGAGGCATAGGTGGAAACACTGTGCCTTCTCCCACAACCAAGTTTGAATACAACAAACGTTTTGGAGAACTAGGACACACCCAAAGACCAGAAAACGGAATTATATGGAAGTCCGACAGCTACGAACGTTCAATGGGACAGTAAGAGAGGCGGATCCAGCAGTGGAGCTGGGTCGGGCAGGACACATCCCCCGACCTGGGCGCTGGGCTCCTGGGCAGCCCGGAACCGGTCGGGGTTCGGGGCAGACTGGCCAGGGTCACACATTCACGCACAGTGAGACGGACCACGCAGGCCCCAGGGGGTGAACCCAGTGGTGGAGGGCTGACAGCCGTCGTGGCACGCTCGCGTGCAGTGGAGCAAAGCGTGTGGGCCTGGTGACACTTGGTGGCTGCAGTGCCCGTGGGGGTCACAGCAGCAGGCGGCAGAGGGAAGCCATTGTCCCTCTTTGACCCCGCCCCCACATACAACGTCACAACCCAGCAACTGAGTTGCCCTGATCTGGTGAAAACCTAGGGCTCCGATCCTGCTACTTGACAGGCACAAACAGCCCAAAAGATGGTGCAAGAACTCAAAGTCCCAGAGCCGATAACTCTAAGTGACCAAGAGACTACCAGCCTCTCAGAAGCACAGTTCAGGACACCGTTTATCAGGATGCTCACAGAACTGGTTGATTATAGTCACAAATTAGAGGAACATATGAAGGCTAAACTAATTGAAATGAAGGGAGATGTCCAGGAAACCAATAGCGATGGAAAGGAAACTGGGACTCAAATCAATGGAATGGACCAGAAGGAAGAAAGAAACATCCAACCAGAAAGGAATGAAGAAACAAGAATTCAAAAAAATGAGGAGAGGCTTAGGGACCTCCGGGACATCTTTAAATGTTCCAACATCTGAATTATAGGGGTACCAGAAGGGGAAAAGAAACAGCCATGAGTGGAAAACTTATTTGAACAAATAATAAAGGAGAACTTCCCCAGTCTGGCAAAGGAAATAGACTTCCAGGAAATCCAGGAAGCTCAGAGAGTGCCAAAGAAGTTGGACCCAAGAAGGAACACACCAAGGCACATCATAGTTACATTAGCCAAGACTAAAATGAAGGAGAGAATCCTAGAAGCATCAAGGGATAAGGGGACAGTCACCTACAAAGGCGTACCCATCAGACTGTCAGTGGATTTCTCAAAAGGGACCTTACAGGCAAGAAGGGGCTGGAAAGAAGTATTCCAAGTCATGAAATCCAAAGACCTATAGCCAAGATTGCTTTATTCAGCAAAACTTTCATTTAGAATGGAAGGACAGATAAAGTGCTTCTCAGACAAGGTCAAGTTCAAGGAGTTCATCATCACCAAACCCTTATTATATGAAATGCTAAAGGGACTTATATAAGAAAAAGAAGATGAAAAATATGAACAGTGAAAGGACAGCAAACACACAGTTATTAACAACCACACCTAAAACAAAAGCAAACCAAGAGGACACCTAGATCAGGAGTGGAACCGTAGAAATGAAGAACACATGGAGGGTTAGAAACAGGGGAGTGGGAGGAGGAGAAGGGGGGAGAAGGCACAGAAAATAGCATAGATGGTAGGTAGAAAATAGATAGGGGGGAGGGCGAGAATAGTGGGGGAAATATAGAACCTAAAGAAATTGAGACACGTGGTTATAAACTAAGGGAGGGAGAATAGTGGAGGAGGGAGTGTGCGGGTGGAGGGGAATGAAGGAGGGGAATGAAGGGGGGAGTAGAACAACTGTAATGGTATAATCAATACAATATATTAAAAATAAAATAAAATAAATAAAAAAGTGCATTAAAAATTATTTTGCATAATTTTCCTACCCAAGGAAAATATCACACTAGACTAATAGCGATTTTAGCGATTTTAGAAAATCTATTTTCTAATATATTTTAGAAAATCATTTTAGTTTTGACAGTTAACAATTATTAATAAACATGATCTGTTAACATATTTTTCCTGAGACTTTCAAATAGAATCTGCAATATATTTTTATTGACATACTAAAACACTTCTCTTATGCTACGGTAGGCTGGGTCAATTGGTTGGCGTGTCCTCCGGCACATAGCACATACTTATGTTACTGGTTCTGTCTTGGGTCAGGGCCTGTACAGATGGCAACCAATCAAAGCTTCCCCACTCCCTTCTCTCTCCCCTTCTCTCTGTCTAAAAATCAGTTTCTCAGGTGAGGATTAAAATTTTTTAATTATTAAACATGATAACGATTATGCTGTTATTTAAGTGAAACACTGTGTTCTTATAAATTCATTAAATACAATATTAAAGAATAAAAGAGAAAGTTATGAGTTGTTGAAACTAGGCAAAGAGTTTATTACTGTGTGTCTTTTTCAAGTTTTCTAAAAGTTGGAACTTATTACAAATAACTGTCCAAATAAAATCAAGTGCATGCTTGAGAAACTAAAAATTCTTACCAATTGAGTTATAGGCATCTCAGTTTAGATTACTTTTTAAATTATGTGCATTTCCTGAATTTTAAAGAAGGATGGGACAGATTTATTTACATGAAATTTAGGCAAAACTTATCTGGTTCAATAAGTTTATGCATTACATTTTTCGTAGATATGTAAGATTATAATAATTAAAAGGTAAAGCAAAATGAAGCATACTAAAATAGGAAATATCTGAAAGCAGGAAAAAAGTTAAAAACAGGCCCCAAAATGATTTACAGAAAATTGTTATTAATCATGAACTTTAAAAATAATTATAAATATTTTATTTTAAATAATCAAAGGAAATGTGGAGTAAATATATGAATTAGTAGATGTAAACAAAAAATTAAAATCTAGTCTATATTTTTAAAAATCCTCATCTAAGGATATGCTTATTGATTTTAAAGAGAGAGCAAGTGGGGGAGGTAAAGGGAGAGAGAGAAAGAGAGAAACACACACACACACAGACTGAAAGAGAAACGTGAGTCCGTTGCTTCCTGTACGCATCCATACCAGAGATCAAACCAGTAACCTTTTGGTGAATGGGACAACACTCCAACCAACTGAGCCACCTGGCCAGGGCTAGTCTATACTATTAAAATATCTGAAATGTTCTATGTCTGTGAAATATGCCATTGGTACTTTAATAGGTATTGCATTGAATCTGTAAAGTGCTTTGGGTAGTATGGACATTTTGATGATGTTAATTCTTCCAATCCATGAACACTGTATATGTTTCCATTTGTTTGTGTCTTCCTTGATTCCTTTCTTCAGTATTGTGTAGTTTTCTGCATACAGGTCTTTTACCTCCTTGGTGAGATTTATTCCCAGATATTTTATTTTTGTTTTTGCTATATCGAACGGGATTTTTGTCTTGATTTCTGCTTCTGCTGCTTCATTGTTAGTATACAAAAATGCCTTTGATTTCTGGATATTGACTTTGTAACCCGCTGTTTTGCCAAATCCATTTATTAGTTCGAGCAGTTTTTTGGTAGAGTCTATAGGATTTTCCCTGTACACTACTATCATGTCATCTGCAAACAAT
The DNA here is from genome assembly GCF_014824575.4 of Sturnira hondurensis. Taxonomy (NCBI): domain Eukaryota; kingdom Metazoa; phylum Chordata; class Mammalia; order Chiroptera; family Phyllostomidae; genus Sturnira; species Sturnira hondurensis. The sequence continues at coordinate 12,322,023 of NW_028077910.1, read as the reverse complement.
GACAGTTTTGTTTCCTCCTTTCCAATTTGAATGCCTTTTATGTCCTTTTCTTGCCTGATCACTGAGGCTAAAACTTCCAATATTATATTAAATAGAAGCGGTGAAAGTGGACAACCTTGTCTTGTTCCTGATCTTAGTGGAAAAGCTTTTAATTTTTGCCCATTGAGATGATGTTGGCTGTAGGTCTTTCATACATGGCCTTTATTATATTGAGGAATGCTCCCTCTATTCCCACTTTGCTGAGTACCTTTATCATAAATGGGTATTGTAACTTATCAAACAGCAGAAAGAAAGAAGGAGTTCCTATCTTTTGCAACAGCTTGGATGGAACTGGAAAGCATTATGCTGAGTGAAATAAGCCAGGTGTTGAAGGACAAATACCATATGATCTCACCTTTAACAGGAAGCTAAACAAAACAAACAAAACAAACAAGCAAGCAAAATATAACCAAAGACACTAAAATAGAGAACAGGCTGACAGTGACCAGAGGGGAGAGGGGAGGGAATTTCAGGGGAAATAGGGGAGGGATTTAAAGGAACATATATAAAGGATACATGGACAACAACTGAGAAGGGTAGAAATGGGAGGGAGGGGGGTAGCACGGGGGGTGGCATGGGATGGGAGTAATAGATAGACAACTGTACTTGAAAAATAATTAAATAAATTTAAAAAAAATTTAAAATAAAATATCTGAAATGAAGAAGTCATTGAGTGTGTATGATAGCAAAATATATAGTTATTTTTCTGAAAGACTACAGGAAAGAAAATTAGGAAAAAACTGAAGAGAGGACAGAAAAATTGAATGAAAGAAAAAGTGAAGAAATAAGCATAAGAAAGCAATGTAATAGATAAAAGAATTTAATTGTAAATGGAATTCAAGATTGAAAGGAGAGTGAGATTGAGGCAGAAACAATAAAGATAATGTCTAATTAATTTTCAGAAGTGAAGAAAGACTAACCCATAGAATTAAAATGCTTAGACTGTTCCTTAAAGAAAAAAAAAGACAAAGAAAGTCCCACATAGATATATAGTAAAGTTCCTAAACACAAAAATTATGATAAAATCTTTAAAGTAGTAAGAATAAAAATACATGATATTTTTACAAAAACATTAAGTCTTGGCTCACTTTCCAACAAACCATAGATGTCAAAAGTCAAAGAAAAGACATTTCAAATGTTGAAAGAAAAAATAACCTGAAAGTATTATCAGGAATAAATATAAAATAAGAGAGTGAATTATTTACTTTTCTTATATAAATGTTGAAATATAAAATCCTGAGAGTCAATGTTTTAGCATTTCCTCTTAAGCAGCAGAAAAAAAAAAACGAAAGAAAGGTAGAAGGGAAAAAATAAAAATAAATATAGAAACAAATAAAAACAGTGTAAAAGCTTAAATAATATATTCAACAAACCAAAGTTAGTTCTTTGAAAAGTTACTAAATGATGGAAGGTGTTGAAAGACTAATCAAGAAAAAGAGCAGATAATAAACTGAACACTAAAGGTATGCCATTAGTACAATTATAGGTCAACAGAAAAATGTAACAATAGAGAATTTAGAAACAGAGCTGTACATTACTTTTGATACTCAAAGTATTGAGTACTTTTGTACTGGGGTATAGAGCATTTATTGTCTACAGGTATGCTCAATCCAGATCATTAGGTGTTCCGATGGCATACCAACTTTTAAGCGATAGCCTTTTCAGCTAATAAGACATCAGCGTTTCACATTTTGAGGTACAATTTTTTGTTGGTCATTTGGAAAGATAATAGCTATATCCTTAAAGGTCTGCAGATAACACCTTCATATACAAAAATAAGCATATAAGCTAGCAAGAATATAATTATTAAAAATTAAAGTACCCTCTTGAGCCACTAACTTCATTTCATAAATCTCATCAATGAACATAGATGGAAGCCAAGTCAGGAGAAATGTCTTGCTTACCCTGATAACAAAACCAGACGAGGGTACACACACACACACACACACACACACACAATAGGGTACTACAGACCAATATCTCTGGTGAATATTGATGTAAAAATCTTAATCAAAATACTAGGAAATCAAATTTAGAGGCACACTTAAAGGTTATATATCATAATCAAGATAAGTTCGTATCTGGAACGCAAGGATTGTTCAATATATGAAAATCAATCATTGTAACACATCACCCCAACAAAAAGGACAAAAACCATATGGCCATCTCAACTGATAGAGAAAAGACATTTGACGAAATTCATGTTTTGTCCAGTATTTTAAAATGAAAACATTTAACACAGTAGGAGTAGAAGTAGAAGGAAACTACCTCAATGTAATAAAAAATATATATGAAAATCCTGCAACTAATATCATACTTATTGGGAAACGACTAAAGTGTTTGCATCTAAAATGAAAAAAGGGGCACAATAGCTCTTGCCACTACTGTTTAAGATAATATTGGATGTTCTGGGCAGACCAATAGACAAAAATGTAAAAATTTAAAAAGAAATCAAGGGCATACAGAATAGAAAAGAAGAATTAAAATTATCTATGTCCACAGATGACATGATCATATATGTAAAAAATCATAAAGATTCTACACAAAATCACCCCCCAAATTGTTAGAACTGATAAGCAAATTCAGCGAAGTTGACTAGGTTGGTGACACAGGAGACTTTCACCAGCGACATCCTCAGCTCGTTTTGTACATTTTCTGCTGATGTTAATTGAGGATTCGCCAATATCTTTGGGCTATGGTGAGCAACTTGATGCAAATATTTTTGCAGGGTTTCATTTGATGCCTTTTAGTGTCATCAAATACTACCCTAAACCCCCCAGATATTATCCTCATATAATTTATAATGAGATTTTTCCGAATTTTATTTCTGATTTTGGAGAAAATGCTGAATCATAATAGTTTTTCAGAATTCTCTGAAGAGATCTTTAGAGTATCACCAGGCAAGGTCTTGGGGATAACTACCTATTTGGAAAAAAATGAGCGAAAGGATTTCCTGGCTATTTACTATCCCTTTCTTTGTGAGCCTGTACCTTACGGAGACAGGCATAGAGGACCTGAAGTGGTTTCTTTAATATTCCACATTATGGGTCACCTCCAAAGCATTGCTACTGTCAATCAATACATTAGCTCTCTTAAGTCCAGATACTCAGCAAGCTAGGCAAATGACATGAGTTTTGTCATCTCAACAAATGTCTCTGTGTGGCAAGGAGCCATCTTCTAGGGCCAAGTTCAGATTTGTGTTGTGTTGTTGAATGCTTCCTGATGTCTTCCTACTTCTGTCTGAGAGTGTGGTCGTTCAAAAGATAGGCTTTTCTAGGGGAAGGGTTTTTGATACATGTACTTGGAATAGGGACCTTTGTCGGGAGGATATGAGGGAAGCTGTGAGTTTTCCCTCTTTTTGGTAGCGAAGGAGAATTGAATAGGAATGTTTGAGGAAGAAAGGGACTGAGGATTTGCCTCCTAGTTATAAATCATTTCCTAAGGGACTTATCTCTTTTAATATTAAAATACAAATTTGGAATTTTAATATTCTCTCTGAGTTAAAATAGCAGGTAGATAGTTGTAATCATTCTTAGAGTTCACCTCATATTTAGAACATATCGAAGGATCATTTGCGTATTTGAATAGGGCTAGAATTCCGATGAAATCTAAAAATCTACTAAATTTCCTTAACATCCTGGCTAAAGGCTTATGAAAAGTGGGATAGTGCTGGAGTAGACTCTGGAGACACGATTACCCCAATATATTTTTGTAATGTCTGGGAAAACAAAGGTGGATATTCACTGTCTTCTGTAAAGGGATGCCAAGTGTAAAAGTTATAAGGCTGGGTGTGGGAAGTATCTGTGTGTCATTAGAAACTGAATGTAACATTTTTGTATAAAAATGACAGGTATTTAAAGTTCATGTTCCATGCCTATAATTATTGACAATTTGTAGAGTTGTCATTTAATATTTAGACAAAGTTCTCCATGATTTTTAAAGGATAAAAGAGAAAATAGTGCCCTGGCTGGTGTAGCTCAGTGGACTAAGGCTGCGAACCAAAGGGTTGCCTGTCCAATTCCCAGTCTGGGCACAAGCCTGGGTTGCAGGCAAGGTCTCGAGTAGGGGCCCTGTGAGAGGCAACCACACATTGATGTTTCTCTCCCTCTCTTTTCCATCCCTTCTTTTTTCCCTAAAAATAAATAAATAACTTCCTTTTTTAAAAAAGAGATTTCCCTGTAAAAAAGAGAAAAAAGAAAATAGGGCACTCGATTCCCACTCAGAGCACCTTCATAGATCGGCAGTGTAATTTTATTTTTTCTTCATTTTCTCAGTGAACACAGGATGGCTATTTACATGATATTGTATTGTTCTGGCTACTTTTGCAGGTGTATTTTTCAAGAGGCTCTTCCTGGTATCTAATGACTGGATAAGAGCAGCCAGGAGTTGTGTTAGCAAGGCCGTCAGCAGCAGGTTTTCCTGGACCTTACTCTGCTCTTATTTGAAGAGCTCTCTCAAAATGCTGAAAAAGTAGTTGGAGACCTGGCTGTAGGACGATTTCTCAGTCCAGATTTTGCTGCATTTTAAATTTTAACTTTCTGACTTGAGGCTGTCTGAAAAACATGGAGAGAAAGATCAAGCACATTTGTTTCAAAATTGACACCCAATCCTTGCTAAAAGTGGTGACCTATTCCCCAGGACTTCTAGAGATTCATCTTCTATTTGCTTGCAAGGCTGTATTCAATTATAAACTATTTTCACAAGAAAAATACTAGAGAGAGTATCCAAAGATATTCTGTAGCATTTTCTTCTTTGAAACCACTCTTGTTCCCTGTACAAATGGGCTTCTTAAATCCATTTTAAGGTCTCCCGTAAGGAACTCCCTGGCCCTAGGATCCATTATTTGCATGTTAGATTTCTAGATTGTACTTTTAGAACTATTTTAAATTCTTTGATAAATTTGTTTATCCTTCTGTGTTTTGGGATATTAACAATAGCTTTCACCTATTACCAAGACCAGGGATTAATATGCTCTCTAAGGGCACATTCTATTCTAAATATGGCTCAACTTCAACAAGAAACTCAGTACTGGAATGTTTTGAGTGGTTAGCATGATAGATGAATTAGTCAGAGTGATGGAAGTCTGTAGGACAAACGAAGGGATAAAACCATTAGGTTCAATTTGTTGTTATGGGGATATAAAGGAGAGAAAAATTTAGTATTTCACGTTTTGTATTTGCCTTGTAGACAGTCTAATTAATATACATATATAGTTTTGTTGTCTGAGTTCATTTGGAAGCATTCTCATACCAGTTAAAATGAAGGCCATTGGGTGTTGGGATTTTGCTTGCTTTTCCCTTTCTAAGCTATTTTCAAATAAATAATTTTCTATATTATAAGTTCAGGATTGGTAAACATAATATTAAAAAGGTCTTGGTGAGCTATCTAGTTTTTGAAAAGTAAGCAGTTTCTTTAATTGTGAAATTCTTAAGTGTGCAATTTATTGCTGAATTGGGCTACTGTTGCCCAGATGAGCAAACGATTTGCCTGAATAAATTGGTTTTCAAGAATTTACTGAAGGAAATTATAAAGTTATGTGTTGGTTTATGTACTTATTGTCTGGGAAAGCATTTACTAGAGTAGACTCCTAAGTTAGGTTGATACAGATTGTCTAGGTTCTAAGTGCCAGTATTCAAATTATAACAAAACACATGGACTCAATTTTACAGAACAGTATAAAAACCTTTCAGTGATTAAAATAGGATTTTGGTAACATCGATCCTGAATTTATTTCAGATCAAAGGTGAACCTTGCATGCGATAATGCCCAGATCTTGGAGAATTAAAATTTTACAGGAATTTTACCTTATAAAAATAAATGCATGCTATTTGGTGAAGTGTTCAACATTGTCCAAAGAGGAGTCTGACCTTGGCAATCAGCTCCTGGGAGATAATTACTAATGCCTTGGAAATGTCCTGCCTGATGAAAGTTTGTTTAACCTGGGGGCACTGGGACAAGTCTGGCAGTCTAACATTGTGATTCATGGTAGGAGTTCTGGGTCTTGTATTATCAGTTAGATCACTGCAGGACAGCAAAGTGAGGTCAGCCATATAGGTAACTGATCATGCCAAAGGGGATTTTTTTTTCTGCAAATAATTTTATTTCTCTAAAAGTATGTTTTAATTTTTTTTCACTAAGAAAACTCTATTTACCACTATAATTTCTTTTTACCTTAGCTGCCAAAAAATCTTAGAGTCAAACTGAAACCCAGTGTAAAATCTATTTTCAGTCAGATGATTGAAGTTTGTAAGTATCTTTATTTATTAACATTATCCTACATTTCAGTGCAACATTTTTGAAACAAATTTTACTTATTCACAGAAAATAACACACCTGTTTTCATGTGCCATCCTTCCAGGTGATGTAATGAGAACCGACATTACCCTAATATGTCAGATCAGTATTGTGAGTGAGGAACCATACAAAAATGAACCTGTGCATTTATTAGGATGGAGAGGCAGCTGCTGTTTCCCCTTCGCATCCTAAAGGCAATTCTTTAGACAGTGACCAGAGGGGAGAGGGGAGGGAATTTCAGGGGAAATAAGGGAGGGATTTAGAGGAACCTATATAAAGGATATATGGACAACAACTGAGAAGGGTGGAAATGGGAGGGAGCGGGGAGGATGGGGGGTGAGATGGGATGGGAGTAATAGACAGAAAACTGTACTTGAAAAATAATTAAATAAAAAAATTGGGAAAAAAAAGAAATTTCTTAAGAAGGATACTGGGTCCTCATGCTTTGGAATGCAAATAAATTTCTTTGGGGAAAGATAAGACTAGAATCTACAGGGTCCCATGTCCCTTTTGAAAATATGAGCATGTCTCTCTGGTGTACTATATCTCTTTGAATTTCTCAATGACTAATCAGTCATAAATAAACTTTGAAGAGTTGTTTTTTAGCCCTGGTCTCATAGTTTGGTAAAATTTGCTCAGAGACACTTCATTGCATAGAAACATAGAAATATTTTTCTATGCCCCAAATAGATAACATCTAACTCCCTCCAATATTTGTTTAGCTTTTCTATTGTTCTTTTTTAAATTAATTTATTTTTTAACATTTTTATTGATGTTCAAGTGCACTTTTCTATCTTTCGCCCCACCTCCCTTTCCTGTTTCCACACTCACCCCCAGCTATTGTCCATGTGTTCTTTATCATTGTTTCTGCAAACCCTTCACCTTTTCCTTCTATGATCCCCTCCCCTCTCCCCTCTGGTCACTGTCAGCCTGTTCTCAACTTCAATGTCTTTGGGTATGTTTTGTTTGCTTGTTCATTTTGTTGATTAGGTTCCTGTTAAAAGTGAGATCATATGGTATTTATCTTTCACTGCCTGGCTTATTTCACTTAGCATAATGCTTTCCANACATCTAACTCCCTCCAATATTTGTTTAGCTTTTCTATTGTTCTTTTTAAAATTAATTTATTTTTTAACATTTTTATTGATGTTCAAGTGCACTTTTCTATCTTTCGCCCCACCTCCCCTTCCTGTTTCCACACTCACCCCCAGCTATTGTCCATGTGTTCTTTATCATTGTTTCTGCAAACCCTTCACCTTTTTCTTCTATGATCCCCTCCCCTCTCCCCTCTGGTCACTGTCAGCCTGTTCTCAACTTCAATGTCTTTGGGTATGTTTTGTTTGCTTGTTCATTTTGTTGATTAGGTTCCTGTTAAAAGTGAGATCATATGGTATTTATCTTTCACTGCCTGGCTTATTTCACTTAGCATAATGCTTTCCAGTTCTATCCATGCTATTGCAAAGGGTAGGAGCTCCTTCTTTCTTTTTGCTGCATAGAATTTCATTGTGTAAATGTACCATAGTTTTTGGATACATTCATTTACTGATGGACATCTAGGTTGTTTCTAGCACTTGGCTATTGTAAATTGCACTGCTGTGAACATCAGGGTGCATAGTTCTTTTGGATTGGTGTTTCAGGGTTCTTAGGATATAATCCTAATTGTGGAATTGCTGAGTGTATGATTTAAGCTTGTAAATAGCAAGTCAAAAAACGATGAGTAAGTGGACCTTGAACAAAACATTCTTTATGTGACAAAATGAATTGTCAATGAACTCCACTGTAAATAAATATTTACCTCATATAGTCCAAATATCTTAAAGAGTCCAACAAAATATTAATAAATATTGGTGTTTCAGGCACCAATAATTTTCTGCCATTCTATTGTCTTAAAATTTTAATTTTGAGATCATTGTAGTTAGGCATGCAACTGTAACACATAATACAGTGAGATCCATTGTGCCCTTTTTAAAAATAAGATTTTATTTATTTTTAGAGAGGGGAAGGGAGGAAGAAAGAGAGAGAAACATCAACATGTGGTTGCCTTTCATGTGGCCCCTACTGGGGACCCGGCCCACAACCCAAGCATATACCCCAACTGGGAATCGAACCTACAACCCATTGGTTCGCAGACTGCGCTCAATCCACTGAGCTACACCAGCCAGGCCCACTGTGTGCTTTACCCAGGTTACCCTAATGGTATCATCTTGTATAATATAATTATAGTGCAATATTGACATCAGGACATTGATGTCAATGCAGTTAAGATGTAGAAAAAATCTCATCACCACAAGGATCCTTCATATCATTCTTTCATAACCACACTCGAATTCCTCCAGACCTAACACCCTCCTTACCTTCTGGCATTTCTGTTATATAAACAATAGTCTGTTTCACTAATATTGTCATTTCACAAACATTGCATAAGTAGAATCAGATAGTTTTGTAACCTCTGGGAATTCTCTTGTTTCACGTTTCTTTTTAATTTAATAAAATTGATTAATGAATCTATTTATTGCATATAATTCTTGCTGCGTGCCTCAATAATTAATTCCTTTTTTCAATTATTGAATAGTGTTCCATAGTGTGGATATACCATGGTTTAACCATTCACCCATTTAAGATTTTTTTGTGCTTATGACCAAAACAACTTACAAATCTATTTTTATATTTGTGTTTGTCTATGTATTAATATAAGTTTTCATTTCAATGGAGAAAATGCGTGAGGAAGTGCAATTTCTGGGTCTTATAGTAGTTGTATGTTTAGTTTCACACATAACTCTTCGACTGTTTTCAGGGTTTTATATACTCACCAGCCATGTTTGAATGATCTAGTTTCTGTCTTATCCTTGCCAGTACTGGGTGTTATAAGTACTTTTTATTTTAGCCATTCTATCTTGTGAGAAGTGATAGTTCATGGTTTTAATTTGGATTTTCCTAATAGCAATGTTATTGAACATCTTAGGTATTTATCTGATGTAAAAGGGGAGACACCCCAAAATAAAAATTTATTTATTTAAAATTGTGTATTTATTCTTATATGTTGAAACCAGTCACTTTCAAGGTGTTCTCCATTGGGTGCAATATACTTGTCAAAACTTTTTTTCCACTGCTCAAACAATGGAAACTCATCAATGTTGAAAACATCTAGTGCTTCTGTCATTTTTTTTTTAACCTTTTTCACATCAGCACAATGTTTACTTTGAGGATGATTTTTTATCCAGAGGGAAAAAAGTCAGTCTGGGAAAGTTTGGTTGAATAGAGAGGGTGTGGCATGAGGGTCCTGCTGGGTTTTTTTGTTTTTGTTTTGTTTTTTCTCAAAAACTGCTGAGCACTCAGTGTGGCAGGGGTAGGTGCATTGGTAAGTCAGCCTTCATGAAATTGGTAAACATGTTAAAAGAGTCTTCAAAAAATTCACTGAAGCCAAATGCAGCCTCTCACAACAACACCAGCTGGTGCACTGATACAGATGAGTTCCTAGAACACTCACATAGTAGGGGAAGCCTATACTACAAGGGGCCCACCCTCTAGAAGGCAGTCACAATTTTTTAATAGTCCCCCTCAATTATTAGCTTCCAAAAGATTATTTGGTTCATTATTTTATAATGTCTCATGCATTTCTCCTCTGTATTGTCATTTTTAAACAGAAATATTGTACAAACCTTTTGAGAAAATCTTGACTAGGATTGCTTTTGTTCTGAGTATACTCATATACGTATATACATAGAAAGTTGTGCTCAATTTGCTAATTTTCTTATATGGCATAATAATAGCTATATTTGTAGTCAATTATTCTTGAAAATAAGTTAAACACCAGAGGATTAAATGTTCAGTGACTTCCAGGGTATATCAAGGTACTATAATCTAATCAGGCAACTAAAATATACCCTCCGGCATGTAGAGTATATGAAACTGTTGACCTACGTTAAAAATAATTTCAGGGGGAATAACTTCCAATTAAATGCAATTTTTGTCTCAGTGTAGGTGGAATAGGCACTGTAGCTGCAATTTTCTTAACAAGTAATCAAAGATTTTAAAGCCCCAATGACCTATTTTTCTTTCTTTTTAGTTGTTCTGAATTAACTGGGGATTTAGTTAGGACCTTTTTGGTAACATGGAAACATTGCTAACACTGACATCTATAATGGTAAACCTGACTGACTTACAAAATCAGCATATTATCAGATATTTAGTAGCAGGGATACTTGTAAGAAAAATTATCCAGAGCCGGAAATACTTTAGGAACAGTACTGCTCATACTGTGTTTCTGTAATAGTGACCAGCTGCAGCTACTGAACAATCTCATTGGGATTTTATTACTTTTTTATTTTTAACTTGAGAACTAAAGTGCTGAGGCAGCTAAGTAAGCACAGAGGTACTTTTTGAAAACTAATCTCTTGAACAGCAACCTCTGTAATGTCAAATACATTTTTAATGGAAAAAAAGAGAAAGTTTCAGCACTAACTTAATTTAGAATTTACCGTATTTTCTTATGAGATGTAAATTTTCTAGCACATGATTATTCATTTTATTACTTTAGTAGGGTAAATATCATTTGCAGAACTACTGTGCTGCTACAGAATACTATTTATAGCAAAAAACAACTATGACTTTCATCGTATTGACATACTTTGTAGCTACGCTGTAAAGTATTTTTGTACCTGGCACTTATGACAGAGAACCAAATCAAATCAAGCCTTCACGATGACTATTTTTCTCTGAATATATTTAAGAGAATAATGCCATCATACCTGAACATATATTTTCAGAGGCTAAAAAAACAATCAATTTGCTATTCGAGAACAAGAAAAAGAACTGTTTAAATTTGATAAGAAACAATGAGAGAAAAGGAATACAATCTCAGTCATATAAATATGCAGTTTATATTTCTTAATACTAATTAACTTTTGGAACAGGGCACAACTTCAATGATTTTCTCTAATATAAAAAACTATAAAGAAAAACTAGAATTAACCTTTTAAACATCATCATAAGGTTATTTTCTTGATTCTTCATTCTTTTCTGAAGATAATCACAATCAGTGCTTCAGTTATTAAATACCAATTCAAATGCCCAGTTATCTTAGTAAATGTTCAGTACAAAGAAATCTATCAGTGTTTTCTCCATTATTAAGAGTGTTTGGATGCCCTGAGATATCCTATAGTTGGAATATCCCCCAGTGATTTTTTTTCTCTGTTCAAATTGGATACATATATCTGACTCCGTGGAGGCTGTCAGCATATAAATAGATGGTAACTCGCCAAACTCAAATGGTACCCTCAATACCTGATGTCACTAATGCTCAGCCTGATGATTAGCTGAAGGATAAAATCTCTGTCAAGTACGAGTATTGCTCACTGAGCAATTGTTTCACCTGAGCAATCAGATTCAATGGGAGGGAAGACTCTTTTGATCTTATTTTATATATTATTACAGAGATAACTTTGTAAAAACTTTGGTCACTTTTTAAAAGGTTTTTATTCATTTATTTAATTTTTAGAGAGAGGAGAAGGGAGAGAGAAAGAGAGGGAAAGAAATATCAATGTGTGGTTGCCTCTCACTTGGCCTCCACTGGGGACCTGGTCCACAACCCAGGCAATGTGCCCTGACTGGGAATTAAACTGGCGACCTTTGGTTCGCAGCCTGCACTCAATCCAATGAGCTACACCAGCCAGCGCTCAGAGATAACTTTTTAAAGAACATGTTTTTATATCTTCAAGAAGAAATTTTAAGATTTTATTTTAATCAACTCAAGTATTCTGAATTCTGAAATTAGTGTCATATATCAAATATTTAATCATTGTCGTACAATATTATAATACATTTATATTAGTTATTAAAATGTTAATGCTAAACCTATACTTGCTATGGGAAATATGTTTAATTTGTAATATGTACTCTACATGTATAGATACAAATATTTTATATATACTTGTATATAAATAGAAATACTTTATATCTTAGAGTATGTTTTCTTAGCTTTTTTTCCATTTTAGTGAATTTGGATATTTTTATTTCTTAGAATGTAATCTAATTTGTATATAATTATAACTCTGAATTTAATAAATGTATCAAAATAGCTTTAGACAATAGATCATATTAAATTGTATAATAAATAAGTATATTAGAGAATACAATATTTGATTTATTATTGCTATTGTTGTCATTATTTTTAGTTATTAGTTCCTGAGTATTTGTTTGAAAGATATTCTTACTAAAAGTGTTCAGAAAATGACTATTTTATAATTAAGCATAAATGAAAGTAATATTTGAATGAACGTTTCCATTTCTTTGTTAAAATTTCAAATTTTTATTTTGACTAATTGTAAATCTACAATTTGTAGGTTAGTAATATTGCAAATATTAGTAATTTTTGCAATCAGTAATATTACAAAAATAGTACAGAGAATTCTAGAGTACCTCTTGCCCAGCTATACATCCTAATGTAAAAACGTCGACACAGTGAAAGGTCAAAGCTACAGAACTGAACTGTGCTGCATGCTTCATGGTTTTGAAATGAAAATTTAGTCCTGAATATGACTTTGTCTTAGCTATCTTTCAGTGTATCTTTTCCAGGAAGGCAAGTAATGTTTTCACTCCCTCTATTTTTGAAAATGAATATTAAAATAAAACTAGATCAGACTCCAGATTAAGAGGTAATACAGTGTCAGAGTTGTGACACTATAATTTCCAGAGGAAAGGTAGAGCCTCAACCTTCACACCTGTTCCTCGCAAAATTCTTAAGGCATCCATAATTTACAAACTTCCTAAGACCTAAAGAAATTATTTTATTCATTAGATCCTTATTGCAGTAAAACTTCAATGCATTTTTGGCTTGGTTTCTAAATTTTTTACAATTTAATTTCATTTTAAAATTATAGTTAACATATTAGTTTCAGGTGTACCATATAGTGATTAGATATCTATATCCTTTGCAAAGTGATCAGTTTTAATCATATAAAGAACATAATTTAACTCATAGTTCCGTAAGTTAAAATAAGTAGAAAATAGGTTTTGTTTTCATTTACAGCATTATTTCATGAATACCATAGTTATTAAAACACAAACAATATTATTAACTATATATTCTATAAATTTCTTTGCTTAGCCATCTTTTAACTATCCTCAAGAAGAAATAATGTTGAAATTATTTACCATAGCATCCCAGACACTTCATTATATGTCTCAAATTTCTACTACTACTCATATTTCCGATTCCCGCATTATACTATCAGTTGTACTTTGCCTCTTAACCTTGAAAACCTTTGCCTCTGTAATGACATTTCCACATTGTACTGCTCCCTTCCCCTCAACTGTAGATTTAATGTTCGGTATTCTGTAGTCTGATATTGCTTTGGCCATAAAGCAAAGAGAGCACTTAACATATTGTACTATATTTAGCTTTATGATCTTCTCTTCTCTGCTAGATAATAGGTCTCATTAAGCAAGGACCACTAAGGCATCTTTGCATCTACAGAGCACAGCATAATCTCTGGAACGTGGCAGATATTAAATATGGAGATGTTGAGTAAGTAAAAAAATAATGGGATATCATAGCTAAGATAGAATGCAAAAATGATTATCATTGTACAGATCTTTAGTAAAAATAGCACATTTTATTACATTATTTTCCCATTACATAATTGTAACTTGTTTCATAACTGGAAGTATGTACTTTCTCTTCTCTTTCATCTTTTTCACCATTCTCCTTCCCTCCGCAACTATAAGTTTGTTCTGTATGTCTGTGAGTCTGCTTTTATATAGTTTTGTTTATTTATTTTCTTAGATTTCACATAAGTGAAATAATATGGTATATATCTTCTGCTGTGCAATTTATTTCATTAACTATGCTCTAGGTCCATTCATGTTCTCACAAAGGCAATATTTAATTCTTCCATTTTATATATATATATCACATATATATTTATATATAAGTATATAAATCACATGTGATATACTATCTTTATACTATATATAGTATATGTATATATATATATATATATATATGATATATTTCACATCTTCCTTATTCATTCATTTATTGATGGACACCTAAGTTGGTTTCATATCTTGGTTATTGTAAATAAATGCTGCAATGATTATAGGGGCAATATGTTTTTGAATTATTTTGTAAATTTTATTTAGATAAATTCCCAGAAATGGAATTGCTAGATCTATGGTAGTTTTAATTTTCTGAGAATTCACACTGTTTTCCATAGTGTCTGCACCAATTTATAATCTCACCATATGCTCGAGGGTCTTTATTTCTCTGTATCTTTGCCAACGATTATTATTTGTTGGCTTTTTCAAAATAATAGCTGTTTTGACAAGTGTAAGGTAATATCTAACTATGGTTTGATCTGCATTTCTGTGATGACTAATGATGTTCAGTACTGTTTTTATGCCTATGTCTCCTATGGAGAAATTTCTATTCAATTTTTCTGCCTTTTGAAACACACTGTTTGGATTTTCTTGTAGTTGAGTTGTATTAATTCCTATATATTTTGGATATTAAGCTTATATCAAATATATTATTTAAAATACCTTCTCCCATTCAGGAGGTGGTCTTTTCATTGGTGGTTTCCTTTGCTGTGAAAAATACTTTTTACTATAATATGGTGATAAATGACTATCTTTGCTTTTGTTTCCCTTGCCTGGAGATACATGTCCAAAAATATTACTAAAAGTAATGGAAAAGTGTTTACTGTCCATATTTTTTCTAGATGTTTATGGTTTTAGGTCTTACATTTAAGTATTTGATTTATTATGAGTTTGTTTTGCAAATGATGTAAGAAACTGGTCCAGTTTATTTGTATTATTTTTTTGCATGCACCTGTCAAGTTCTCCCAATACCATTTATTAAGAAGAATGTCATTGCCACATTGGATGTTTTTGATTCCTTTGTTGTGGATTAATCGACCATATAAGTGAGAGTTTATTTCTAGGTTCTCTATTGTATTCCAATGATCTATGTGTCCATTTCTTTGTTCTTATACCATACTGTTTTGATTACTGTAGCTCTGTAATATAGTTCAAAACCAGAGAGTGTAATAACTCCAATTTTGTTCTTCTTTCTCAAGATTCTTTTGGTACCCTGGCTGGCGTGGCTCAGTGGATTGAGTGCTGGCTTGAGACTCAAAGGGTCACTGGCTGAACTCCCAGTCAGTGTACATGTCAAGTACCTAGTAGGGGTGTGCAAGAAGCAACCACACATTGATGTTTCTTTCCCTGTCTTTCTTCCTTCCTCCCCCTCTCTAAAAATAAGTAAATAAAAGATTTTTAAAAATTTAAAAGATTGTTTTGGCTATTCAAAATGTTTTTGTGGTTTTGTATAAATTTTAGAATTGTTTGCTCTAGTTCTGTAAAAAATGCCTCTGTCATTTTGATGGGGATGATGCTGAATCTACAAATTTGAGGAGTATGGACATTTTAACAATTTTAATTGTTCCAACCCATAAGCATGGCATATTGTTCTGATTGTTTGTATTATCTTCAATCTTTCATCAATATCTTATAGCTTTCAGTGTACAGGTCTTTCATATCCTTGGTCAAATTTATTCCTAGGCATTTTATTATTTTGATGCAACTACAAATGGAGTTTTTAAAAAAAATTTTCATAGCCCTTGCTGGTGTAGCTCAGTGGATTGAGCGCGGGCCTGCGACTCAGACAATGGCAGTTCGATTCTCAGTCAGGGCACATGCCTGGGTTGCAGGCCAGTTCCCTGCAGGCCAACTCCCAGCAGGGGACGCACGAAAGGCAACCATACATTGATGTTTCTCTCCCTCTCTCCTTCCCTTCCCTCTAAAGATAAATAAATAAAATCTTTAAAAAAAAATATATATATATATAAATTTTTCATGATAATGATAATTTGTTATTATTGTATAGAACCACAATGTATTTCTGGACATTAATTTTGTATCCTGCAAATTTACTGAAAAAATTATTTGTTCTCATAGTTTTTTGCTGAGTTATTAAGGTTATTGATATACTTTAGTATTATGTCATCTGCAAATGTGGATAGTTTTATTCTTTCCGATGTGAAAACATTTTGTCTCTTTTGTATGTGTGTATGTGTGTGGTTGCAATGAGGTCTGTCTAGAAAAAATTCAACCATTGTTAATATTATGAGAATGGTTTGCACAACATCCATGTAACCTGGTAGCCAAGGAGAATGGACTGGAATACACATGCATGAATAATGACGATATCACTGTACTAGTCACTGGAGGTGGTAAATGACCTTGAGTGAACATGTGTAGTTTGTGACTATTGCATTCAAAATGACTGAGCAAATAGATCAATGAAACTGCATCAAATTTTGCATTACGCTTAAACATTCCTCCATGGAAACTATTCAGTGATTCAGAAGGCTGTGGCCATGGGCAACTGGTGACTGGCAGCTTCATCATGACAACGCACCTGCTCATGTGTCGTATTTCACAAAGAGATTTTTACAAGACATCAAATCACCCAGGTGACTCAGCCCCCTTATATCCCAGGTTTGGTGCCCTGTGACTTCCAGCTTTCCCTAAAACAAAGTCACCTTTGAAAAATAAGAGTTCACATCATTGATGAGATTCAGGAAAATATAGCCAGGAAGCTCATGGTTGATGGGAGAACTGTTTGAGGACCCAAGGTGACTACTTTGAAGGGGACTGAGGCATCATTGTCTATATATAATGTTTTTTGTATTTTTTTATCTTCTTTAATAAATGTCTCTATTTTGCACATTATGTGGCTAAATACTTTCTGGACAGACCTTGTGTGCTAATTAAGAGTGGTGAAAACAGTCATCCTTGTCTTGCTCCTCATCTTAGTGGAAAAGTTTTCATCTCCCATCCATTCTGTGAACGTGGAGATGGAAACAAACAATGATGCTCACTGGCAATTCTGGTGCCAGAGAGTCCCTGCAGTTTCCCACCCATTTGGCATGTTTCTTGTTGTTAGTAAGCTTCTTTCCTTTTACATGTCATCTAGGTGCCCTCTAAATCACTGTTTTTTCACTGTGTCCCAGGGCAGATGAGTGTGTATATGGGCCGCTAATTGCTGTCTCTCCTTCCCAATGTTTCCTCAAGGGTAGGGAGGGCTCCCGTGGTTTCTACATCTCCGTCTCTTGTAACCTACCTGTATGTGGTTTCTCCCTCTCTCTCTCATTTATTATGCAGAGGATGTTCAATTAGCTCTCAGGTTTTCAGAAAGAATTACTTTGTGTATGGGTGTGTGTTGATGTGCTGTCTCCTTTCCACATTGCCATTTTGGCTCTGCATTGAAAATTTTAACTATTAATGAATTCAATGTTAGCCATAGATAGAGAAGTATTTAAATGGGAAGGTGACAAAATATTGCATTATGCAGAGGTATTACCTGGAAGAGTAATTTTTTTCTGAATTTAGTATCTCTCTAGTGTTGAAGGTGTTGAGTAACACTGTGTGCAGTTAGACAAGACAAATACAGAAATAGCAGCTATAGATCTCTTTATTTCTATCTGATTAATGAAAATAATGGCTAATATTGTTAGAGTACTTACTAGAATTAGTTCTAATTTTTTTGCATGTATCAACCTTTGTAATCTTTCCATGCTTTGTATAATGAAGATACTATTATTCTTCCTGTTTAAAAGATGCAAACCTGTGACTGACAGAGGCTACATAACTTGCCAAAGGACTCCAATAGGAAGTTGTAGAGCTTGGCAGCCAGGAGTCTTGCTTAAAATTCTGAGATGTTCCTTATATATGGCACTGCTTCACAGGAATGACAAGAGCAGGCTGTGGTAGGAGCAACGTGTGAAAGTAAGGATGACAACAGAGAAACATAGGCAGCCATAGCCTAATCATCTAGGCAAAAATAAGGGTGTGAATTGTTAGATGCAGTATGTGGTTTTCTATAGTTTTATCTATTTGGTTCATTTTGAAATTTTCCAAATAGTTTCCACTCATTCCTCATTTTTTTTTACTGTGATCCTCATTTTTTCCTTATACGTATTCTCTTTCTCACTCTGAGAAAATGAGGTCAATGAGTGGACACAGAACATTATCTCTTGGTTGTAAAGAGTTGGCTGCTATATTTTAAGGTCTTAATGAAAAACAAGAGTATTAGATGTATTTTTTGGTTGTACTCACATTTCAGAGTGTTTGCCTCTCCACAACTCACTGCCATACTGAGATCTATCTTTCATTAACTGGAGGATATTTCAACTCTGCATGTACTTCATAGAAAAGTTCTTTTCTTGGTGAGCCAGGAACAGAACATCTGTAATTGGAAAACAGTAAGGGAAACACATTTTTCCCCCTGTGGTGGTGGTATAATTGTAATACCCTAATGCATAATAATGACTCTTGAAATACATGCATACTTGTTTGAGTGGGTCAGAAATAAAATGATGTGATATTGAGTTATAAAACAGAAATAAAACATATTTGTTAGATAATGAAAATATGTATACATGCTATAACGCTAAAATGAATGAAACATTAAGAAAAGGAAGTTCTTGTTCAAAATATTCTTTCCCTAGTTACATGATAGCTAATGCCGTATGCATGGTCAAATTTAACTTTTGAGACCATCTGCTCTACACAAGATATCATGAAAATAAAAGCTGTTTTAAAATAAAAAGAGAATAAAAATTTTTCCAGAAAGTGCCTCCCAGCTGTTGCCAGTGACTGCGTAATCATCTTTCATTATACGTGCTGTGTGGAGTATGGAGGACAAGTAGAGTACAAACCTCATATTTGAATTTGTACATCCTTTTTGAGGCCTGATCTGCTCAGGAAGGAATTTAGCCTCAGATTTTAATTGTATCTCATAAAATGTTGTGCTAAGTCACTAGTATTTATTGAGTGATCATTCTAATATTCTAAAAACATGCGAAACAGGATGAGTTCCAAGGTTCTTATATTTATAGAATACTAGACATTAAGCGGTGTAGCTAAGCAAAATTACAACTATGTAGCTAAGCAAAATTACAACCATATACATATATTACATGGCTGATTAGCAATCAAACCAAGTCATTAAATGTGTGTGTGTATACACACACACAGATTTCCCTCAAAGTCAAGCATCACTACTAGTTTTGGGAGTATATTTTTCTTTATATTCTATCATTTTAAGAGTACAACTGTATGTAGTACATGACTAAATGGTACATAATGTCTAAAGCAGGAAAATAATATAAAATCTTTTGTAGCTCATTTCTCCATTCATACAGGATAATAAGAGCTGACTTATTCTATGTATAATTGCTTATTTCATTGTAGATATATTTTTCCATTTGTTGCAGTTATACACTGCTGCATAACAAACTACCTAAAATGCAGACATTTATTGTTTAAAATGTCAACAATTTTATTGCATCTCATCCTTTTTTTGGATAAGAGTATGCATGGGACCCAGCTAGGGGATTTTAACATCTACAGTGTATAGACTGGGATCATGAGTAATGCTTAGCTGATGCCAGGTATGAAAAGAATGAAAGGAAGAATGAAACATTACCTTGGAAGAGAACTAGAAAATTAACATTTAATTCAGTTTGTGGCTGTCAATTGGACATTGTCATTTCCATTGAAACACAATTTTTATTCCTAATTTGTGCTCATTTTATCAAAGATACTGCATTAAGTTCACTTTCAATTTAGCCTGATTATTTGTGTGAACGTGACAGGGGTTGTAATTGATTACATAGGCCCTTTCAGATCTGTTTTCCCAGAATTTTATAAGGAACCTTCAGATTGAGCTTTAGTCAACCTCTTAGGGGAAAGAAGCCAAGCCACACAGTTGCCATCTACCTTTGCCTGCAATACCTATAAATTTGGGTGGATTCCTCAAGTTCTTGAGGTGTCCAAACTGCCTCGAAGTTCATTCCTTGCCATCTTTCAGGAAGGCAGCCTTTGTTCCTCACCTGGAAAGACTGCTATGAACCATGTGACCAAACAAGGCACCAGGCCATTTCTCTAAATGGCTCTTATTGGCTTCAAAAGTCTATTTTAATTTCTTAATTCCTTCTGGTGACATCCAGAGTTCAGGTGCAACTCTTTCAATCAGGATGTTCCAGCTGAAGACTTAAAAACTCATGCTACGGCAAACAGAATATATTCTTTTTTAAAATATTTTATTTATTTATTTTTAGAGAGAGGGGATAGGAAGGAGAAAGAGTGGGAGAGAAACATCAATGTGTGATTGCCTCTCATGGGTCCCCCACTGGGGACCTGGCCTGCAACCCAGGCATGTGCCCTGACTGGGAATCGAACCAGCAACCCTTTGCTTCACGAGCCCGCGCTCAATCCACTGAGCTACACCAGCCAGGGCTTGCAAACAGAATACATTCTTATTGGATTTATGCAAACAAACATATTGCTCTGAAAATAATACTTATTATGAGTTGCTGAATTCTGGAGGTATTAGGTAGTGAGATAAATATAATTGCTCCAATATTGTTTATGAGGGTTTAATTTACAGATTGTCCTAGAGGAAAAAAGTTTTCTTATATCTGAAAAACAAAAAGATTTAAAATTAGCCATATTTTGAATCAAGTTTTGTTTGTCTTGATTATTTGCTTGTATTTCCATGAATCCAGTTATTCTTTAGGGTTCCAAAAATCTTCATTTAATTCAAAGATATGACCTGCTTAGATACTTGTAATTTAAAGTAAGCCAGAATTCTTTCCATGAATCTTTCCAAAGATACATTTGCAAATGTGTTAGAGTAAAACAATAATTATGTATAAATAGCAAAATCTAAAATGACATGTTTATAGATTTGATTATAATGCAATTGATAAAGAACTTTGCTTCTTTGTAAGCTATAACCTTTCCAAATAACCATTTCTTGGTTAGTAATAATTAATATGAAATGACATAAAAGAATACAAAGCCCATATTTTTCTATTTAACACCCAACCTCAATATATATATACACACACGTGTGTGTGTGTGTGTGTGTGTTTATAAAGACCAAACACTATGCAAGGTTTTAAAACACTGTACATTACTTACCATAAGTGTTCATTGACCACTGGAAACAATTCATAAATCCCCAGTGTTTGGGTTGCAAACACTCAGAGTACCATTGCTTGATGCCTCCACAGGGAACCATCACTCTTGGCTCGCCCGGTGCCATTGACAGAACACTTGTTACCACTGAGAGATTTCTGTTTTAACTTGGCTTTAAAGTTTTGCAAGTTTTGTCTAGGGCAGGTTGAAATTTCTAGAACATCTAGTTTGATAAAAATATATGCATATACATACAAATAGAACATAGTTATTATTTTGCTTGGCAAAGCTTCCCGTGTGATTTTAAGCATGTTAAATAAGCCTAATTAGTTCAAAAACGTTCCTTTAATGAAGAGAGCGAATAAATCCTTGAGGCCTTCCAGGGCCCATTGGGAAAACCAAGTCATTTCTTGATTAAAGGGTCTTTGAAACTTTAAACTTTGGGAGGGTTATCAAACAAGCTTAACTAAGAGATTATGACCTAACCTTGTTGTAAAACAGATAGATAGATAGATAGATAGATAGATAGATAGATAGATATTTGATAATAATGTAAAATAACATTAATCAAATTTAAAACTAGTTTTAATATCAAATAATTTGTCTAAACCACAGTATCCTGCTTAATTAAGTATTTAATTTCTCTGGGCCAATAAAATATTCCCTAGTTGTGTCACCCAGAGGCAGAAAACATGCCACATGTAATAAATACATGGACAAACATATATTACATAAAAAGCACACACCTGACGACTGAACACCTGTAGACCATATACATAATGTCAATTACTCATTTTTGTAGAGAAAGCACACATTTTGTTCTCATTTGCTTTTGACAGCTTTAAAGAAGACTAGGGAAGGGCATGGAAGGTCCCAACTATCAAGCAAAAAGACCTGTTGAGACTCTCAGTGAAGGCTTCAAGGACTGTGGATGAGCAGTGGAAATAAGGAAAGTGTTGGCTTCAGTCCAAGGAACCAAGTGGCAGGGAAGAGCCTGGGAGGAGCTGCTTTGGCCCCCTGAAAGGCCCGAAACCTGGTGACCGAGGTCAGTGCTCCAGATAGAGCGCCAGGAGTTACAATAATGAAAACAACGCCAGGTCCCACCAGGGTCAAGATGTCACCAGAAAGAATTAGGTGGAGGAAGGGTTACTGGGGCCGGAATGAGGTTCCTTTCTTTACAAATGAAAACTTTTACAAGCGCTCATAAACCTGTTTGCAACTTTCACAAACTTTCTTATCCTTTCAGAAATAACCATCTTTAGAATAACTCACTTTCAATCCTCATCCTTAAAAATTAGTTCTTCATGCTCTATGGCCTCTATTATTAAAATCATACAATTTCTTTCCAACTTAATTTGAACTTTTAACTCTTGGAGACCTCAGTTTACCACGATAAAATGATAAGAGTGCCATTTACAATGACACTCTCTAGACTGACTTTTATAAACTCAATTCATGACCTTTAGAAACATAGTTTCCTCTATGTGCAAACACATGCTCACTTTCAAGAAATACACCTCCAACAAAGCACAAGGCATTTATCTACAACTCCAAACCTATTCATTCTAAAGCTAAAATCAGGTAGACTTAAATTAAATTGATTTGCTCAATTTAATGTCTTTGGGTGCAGGGTCCGGTGGTCATTGTGGTCTGGTTTGTACTGTTTCCTAAGTCCCTGGCATCTCTGTACCTTCAGGGCATTTCCAGTAATTTTCTAGTCCTGAGGATAAAGGCTCATAAAACAAGTCGGGTCAGTCACGCTTTATGGGGTCCGGTCAGCTCTGGGAAAGCGGGCCCGAGAAGGGGGCTTTTGTCCCACTATTTAGTGCTGCTGCCAAACTGAACTACATTTCCTAAACCATTAATTCTCTCAGACAACTCTTTGATACATAGTTCTTTCTCTTTAAACCTGCTATAGCTGAAATTAATTTTTACTCTCAAGTACTGATCTCAGTTCTTACTAAACAACAAAAAAGTGCAATACTTGAGAACATTTTTTACAAGCTTCCACTGCAGGCCCTTCTCCCTGATTATCTATACTGCCCTCTGTGCATAGACCAGCATTTAGGGCTTATGCCTCTCTCTATTTGTGAGTTATATTCCATGAACCCTGAAAAGGTTTCTGGGTAGTATTCTCTCTCTCGCTCTCTGCTAGCAACATTACAGCAGGTCTGTGCATCTATTTTGTTTATTGTGGAATCCCTAGAGCCCATAACAGTACTTGGAACATAGTGGTTACTCAGTTATGAGTGAATGAAAGATAAAGTGCATAAAATAGAATGATAGACCAGTTAAATATAATAGTATCATATACTATTTAACCTGTCAGGGGTTGAAAGAAATGATTACTCACTCCCATGATACATAGAATATGAAAGTAAGTATTTCTCAAAAGCAGTCTTACAAAAGGATCATGGATTCATGGACTTAAAACATTGATATATAATCTTGTTTATAGCCTCCTCTAAGTAACATGGAAAGAATTAATATACAATAAATCCTCTGTTTATATAGTATAATTTGAGTGAAAAATTAAAACCAGGGCAAATAATTAGACACATTATAATGAGTCTTTATGTTTAGAAAATTGTGTTATTTCAGTTACATACATAAAGCACTTCTGTTTACTTTGGAAAGTTTTGGTGTATGGCCCCTTGTATGCCACTCCCGTAGTCTCCATGTGATAGAACTGGTCAAGAACAAGTTTTTAAAGATTATTTTTACTACTGGTCAAGTTTAGCACTAATGACTACATATTGCTCTCAGCAGAACTACTCTCCCCGAAAGTCATGTTTAATTGAACACTGGAAGTGTATCTAATTCATAATTTATGAGCCGCTTACTGATGAAGTCGCTTGACACGGGAGTGTGAATGGAAGTGTTGTCAGGTGGCTTCTAAAGAGGATATATAGTCATGAAGATTTGGCGTTAACGCAATGAAAAAGTTAAGTGGTTTGTGTTTATGATAATCATTTTATTTATTCACAGTGATATATTTGACTAAAAATTATCCCAAATGGACTTTTGCTTATAGATAGATGGGGGGGGGGGGGAGAGACAGACAGAGGGGGGGGGGGAAGTAATGCAAGCTGCCAGGAAAATAATAAAAGTCATTTCCTTGTTTGTGAAAACAAAGCTACAACATCTGTTTGCTTCACCTGCTGAAAAGAATCCTCCAGCTTGTACTTTATGGTTAACGAGACTGAACACTTTGAAACACATTTCTCTAGTCCACCCAACCTGTAAATTAAATACATCAGCAACACAATTATCGCTTTGTGCTCTTTTCACAGATATCAATCACCTATAAAAGAGTTGCAGTGCTGAGCAACAGAAACTATAATTTGTGCTTCACTGTCAGTGCCTGAAACTTCACAGTGCAAACCTGTGCTGCTGACACCAAAAAACAGGTTCCCTGGCTGCTGTGATGAGGTGATCTCAGGAGCAGGCAATAAATCGAACTAAAAAACAGTGATATTTTGTGGAAGCTTTCTCAGAACTTGTTCCTTTTTCTTGTGTTATGTATAACTTTAATGGAATGTCCATACCATTTTTTACAGTTTAACATTTGGATTACACAGTAATTTTTAAATAAAAATTGAGGAAACTAGATAAAGAGAAATCACAATAGTAGTCAATTCTAAAACACTTATCAGAGAGAATCATTATAAACAATTGAAGAACATATATGTGTGTGTGTATGTAACTACAGATGTAGTAGTATATGTTCAATGCAGAAAACATTAAGAGAGGAAAAATACTGAGATAGTCAAATATAGCACTGTACAATCAAAACTCAAGGATTTTAATATTTTGACAATTCTGGTATTCTTCTTTTGCTTGGGATTTTCCTAACTAATTATTTAGACTGAAAATTCATATTTTCTTTCACTTCTTCTTTGTCTCTGTCATTATCATTAATGGAACAAGATCTTTGCTTAATATTTTTCAAAATAAATGGTACTGTTCTTATTCATCTGATTTCTTTTCACCTACTTTAATAATTTCTATTTTTTAATTTTCCTAGGTTTTACTTTGCTACTACTTTATATACTGAGCTACTTAGCCCTTTAATTTTTTATTTAATAACATTTTTTACAATTTAAGAGAATTATATTTTCAACATCAGCCTATTTTTCTATTTTGTATGTTTGAGGTTTTGTCTCACATTTTTAACTCCTCAACAAATTTAAACACACAGTCAATTTCTAAATCATTGTCTCAAAGTTGGATTTTTCATTAGTTAAATAAATTAGCTTGCCAAATGTTTTCTAGATGTGGGGTTTAGAATAGTGATTCTCAGACCCAGCTGCATAGAATTTACCAATTCTCTGGCCCCAGCATTTGATTCTGATAATAGTTCATTGGTATGAGACTCAGACATAGATTACTTTATATTCCCTAGTGGTTCTAATATGCAATCAGGATGGAAGACTGTTCAGTTTAATCCACAAATTTAAATCAGAATATAGACAAAATAATTTGGACAGTAAAGGTCTAAATGTATAAACAGGTTGTCACTACAATATTTAATTTAATTTCTGACCCATGATTTATTTAGGCTGTTTTTTTTTAATTTTTAAAAAGATATTTATTTATTTTTTTAGACAGAGGGGGAGAAATATCAACGTGTGGTTGCCTCTTGTGCACCTCCTACTGGGGACCTGGCCTACAACTCAGGCATGTGCCCTGACTGGGAATCAGACCAGCAACCCCTTGCCTCACAGGCCAGCACCCAATCCACTGAGCCACACCAGCCAGGGTAAACAGTTGTTTTTTAAATTTTCTAATATTATTAGTTTTATAAATTTAACATGAGAATACAAAGTTATTTCTGCTAATTAAAGAGTACTGTTGACCCATGAACAACATGGGGGGGAGGGCAACCAAACAATAGCACAGTTGAAAATCCACATATGACAAATCGACTTTCCACGTACACAGATTAACTCCATCAAACTGTAAAGCTTCTACATAATACAAGGCTCCATCCACAAAATGAAAGGGAAACCTACAGAACAGTAGAAAAATAATTGTAAATCATATATCAGATAAGAGGTCAATATTCAAAATAGATGAGAAACTAATACATTTCAATAGCAAAAACAAATAAATAAAACAATTGGATTTCAAAAATGAGCAGAGGATCTGAACAGGCATTTTTGCCAATGAAACCTATAGGTGTCAACAGGTACATGAAAAGCGGCTCAGCATCACTAGTCAGCAGGGAAATGCAAATCAAGACCACAATGAGATATCACCTCACACTTGCTAGAATGCCCATTAGTGAAAGAGAAGAAATAATGTAATTTGGCAAGGAGGTGGAGAAAAGGGAGTCCTCGTGCATTGTTGGTGGGAATGTAAATTGCCGCAATCACTATAAAGAACATTGTGGAGTTTCCTCAATAAATTAAAAATAGAACTACAATGTGATTCAGCAATCTTACTTTTGGATATTTATTTAAAAGTAACAAAAACACTAACTTAAAGAGATATGTGCACCCCATGTTCACTGCAGCATCATTTACAATAGCCAAGACATGGGAGCAACCTAAGTCTCCACGAACGCCCGAATGAATTAAGAAAATACGGTATATATACATAGTAGAATATTATTCATACATAAAAAAGAAGAAAATTGTGCTGTTTGCAACAACATAGATAGATCTTGAGGACAAATGCCATGTGGTTTTACTTTATGTGAAATCTGTAAACAACAACAGCAGCAGTGGTAACAACAAACCAAAAACCTTATGGATAGAGAGAAAAAATTGGTGGTTGTTAGAGAATAGGGTTGGGGGTGGGCAACATAGATGGAAAGGGTCAAAAAGTACAAATTTCTAGTTAGAGAATGGATGAGTCACAGGGAGGTAATGTAGAACATGCTGACTATAGTTAAGGATAATGTATTTCATGTTTGTAACTTGCTAAGAAGTTAAATCTTTAAAGCTGTCACCATAAAAAGAATATTTTTGCTTTATCCTTCCACCCCCTAAATATGGACATGGACAACAGTGTGGTGATTGCTGGGGTGGGGGGAGGTATAAAGGGACTACTAAATAGTAATGGAAAACATACAATAACATTTTTTTGAAAAAAGTTGAGAAGTATACTTGACCCCTGGACAACACGGGATTTAGGGTAACTGCACAGTCAAATATTTGCAGATAACCTTCGATTCCCCCACAACTTAACTGATAGCTTACCACTGACTGGAAGCCTTACCGATAACATAAACAGTTGATTGATGCATATTCTGTATGTCATATGTATTATGTACTATATTATTACAATGGAGTATGCTAGAGAAAATAAAATGTTAATAAAATCATAACGGGGTGAGAGGGGGAAGGTGGGAAGGTTGAAAGAAGGTGAAGGGGGTAGACAAAGAACACACATGCATCGGGATTTACTGTGGGAAGAGAGAGCTGGGGGGAGGGGCACCAAAGGGGGAACCTGGGGCAACTGTAATAGCATAAACAGTAAACATTTTAAAAAAGAAAGTCATAAGGACAAGAACATGAAAAATACATAAAAAATTCTAATTGTGTCATGATGACCTATTGTGTGATCATTCTGCAGTATATATGCATATGAAAACATCATATTGTAAGCCTAGAACTACTATAATGTTATATGTTGATTATATTTCAACAAAGTCTTTAAATGATTTCTGGTATCAGTATGGAAAATCTAGTTATAGAAACATAAACTGTGTCTTAAATCATATCAAAATTAAACATTAAGACTCTAAAACTATTTTTTCAAAATATATGGTATCAATATTTTTAGAATGAAATAATATTTCTTTCTCTCCCTGTTCCCATGTGGCATAGAGCTAAGATAGTATACTGTTCCTTCTTTGCAGCTGTGGTGATTAGGCACCATGAGTTGAGATTTTACTCAGCACTCTTTGCTATCTAAAATATCTTTTGGGAAATGATTTATCTTAGGCCTAGCCCAAAAGGCAGTTTGGGCTTCTGTTTGTCTTAGAGTTACTAAGATTTTATCTATCAGGTTTGATATGACAGATCGTTAACATTATTTTGAGAATGCCAACATGTGCAAGCAGAGACACTGATCTAGTCTGAAGATAACCAAAGTGTAAATTGTAGCATAAAGAACAATAACAGATCTTTAACCGCATTCATATGAAATATGCTTCGTCAAACACAAGTACAAAGCATCCAGGCATCTTGAATGTAAGTCATACACAGAAAAATATGCATGTACGCATACTTATTTATTTTTCACAGGATTCTCAACTGATTATATTTCCATTGTAGTTATAAATCTAATGTTTCATTTATACTGAGTATAGTATTCATTTTTACTAATATTTACTACAGAAGTGTCCATTTTTCTATGTAACATAAAATAACCCTTTATCAGTTAATGTCATTAAATCAATTTAGTATTCCATACATTTTAAATAAAATGAAAGAATTTCCACACATTCCTGTCAGTAAACCATGTGGATGAATATGTTGACAATGTTAATTTAATTTAAGCCATTCAAGAACTGAGGTTATACAACAAAAGTACCTTGTCTGTTTCATTTTTTTAAAATTTATTTATTTACCTTTAGAGGGGAAGGGGAGAGGGAGAGAAACATCAATGTATGGTTGCCTTTTGTGTGTCCCCTGCTGGGAGTTGGCCTGCAGGGAACCAGCCTGCAACCCAGGCATGTGCCCTGACTGGGAATCGAACAGCGATCCTCTGGTTCGCAGGCCCGTGCTCAATCCACTGAGCTACGCCAGCCAGGGCTGTTTCATTTTTAAAAAGAATATTTTATTTAAAAGGAAAAAGCCAGTTTACATTTTAATAAATGAATTGTTTTAGTGAAAAATCTTTAAGCTTCATGCAATAAAAGAAGAATAAAATAGTAGCAATATTTTTGACTAATTAATAAACATGTTTTACCTACATTAAAGTGAAAAATATGAGACCTACAACATTATATGTGCTCTTCCCTTCCCACGCAAACTTCTCCCCAACCTCTAACTTCCATTTCCTTATTCTTATTTTTAAAATTGTTCAGTGGATTGACTGCTTGTCAGCATCCGTGGACTGACAATTGAGAAGGATGAAGCATTCCTTCCTCTGCTCAGGATCAGTAGAGAAGAATGAACTACTCGGCTCACTTGGGATCCTTTATACCATTTTGTGAAATACAGACCAAAGACAAAAGTCAGTTTTAGTCTGCCCTTCCTGAATCCTTTCCTTTCAATCCTTTATTCAAACATGGCACCTAAATATGCCACCTAACTCTTTTTTAAAAAAATACTCATCCAAGCATATGTTTATTAATGGAGGATAGAGAGAGAGAGAGAGAACATGTGGTGAGGTCAGTGTGAGAAACAGCAATAGGTTGCTCCCTGGCCAGCGCGCATCCCAGAATATTTCCGGAGTGGGGACTGAACCCAGCCAGGGCAGTCACCTCACTGTTGACTAAAGTCTCATGAAATCCCCAGACATTCAATGAATATTTATTATTATGTCACAAATTTAAACATGATAATATCAAAGCTAGATATGCTGTACTATCTAGGGAAGCGTTATGTTACTACTAATATTTCTCCCAAATATGTTAAGTATTTATTGTAGGAAAGTTTAACACATGAATCCATGAAAACTAGTTAAAATGAGTTCATAATAACTAATTAATCAATAGGTGAATGACTGAATGAGTCATGAATGGGCATATATATATTAATATATTCATGTTTATGTGTACATATATTATGAAAAAAACAAAAAGAAAATAAATATGGGGCTGGAATTAATTCACTGTCAGAATACACTTTTCTTTATAGCAATACATTACCCACAATATGAAAATTTGCTACTAATGGGAACCTTTGATTTTTGTTTTCTCTGCCATGGCCCATCAGCCATTAGTGGAGAAAAAGATGTTTTACTTAATACCATGTGATATAGTCCAAATGATGGTTTTGAATTAATAGCTCATGTATTATAAAAAGATACATTATTCTATCATGTACCAGAAATGATAAGAAATATGTCAATTTTTTCCCATTCCATTTGGTCAAGAACTAACTATAAAGGGTCTGAGAGTTGATACAATTTACAAGCTAACAAGTTAGTCTTTCTTAGGATGCTGGGAGAAGACTGAGACATCTTAATGCAGAGAAACAAGGCACTGTTAGGGCAACAGCATTTGCTGGAGGAGCGGAAGTACAGAGAGGAGGCAAATAAAACTAGGATGGAAGAAAAGTCATACAGTGAGGCAGTATTGTTGGTCACATTTGCAGCCACTTAGGGATCAATATGCTTGGGATTTTCTGAGAAGAATAAAAAATGGCTTACAGAATTGCCTTTCTGACTGAATGATATCACCAACATGGCATCTATGTCATTCCATATCTCGCTCTCCCTCACCAGAAGGAAAACAACTATTCACAGAAAAGGCTTCTCTGAGGAAATCCTAGAGCATGGGGATGAGGATGAATGAAGTAAACCTCCTGCACCACAGAAACCAAGACAGGCAGACCCCATTAGAAGGGTAAGAGTAGCAGCTACACACTGACATGTGCCTTCCCCAGGCTGGTGTTACACCAAAATGTGTCCCCCGAAGCTGTGAATGCTCCAGAGGGAAAATGAGAACCCAAGAATAAAGGGTTATATATCCTCATGGAGAATATAGTTCCCAGAATACAAATTAGATGTCAATATCAAAAAAAAAACACCAACAGAAAATAAAGCTCCACTCCTATTACAAAGATTATAGTTTAAATTATATTTTCTTAGCATTTTAGCAGCCACAGGAAGACAGTGGTTGTATAAAATTCAATTAAAA
This sequence comes from Sturnira hondurensis, assembly GCF_014824575.4. Classification (NCBI taxonomy): domain Eukaryota; kingdom Metazoa; phylum Chordata; class Mammalia; order Chiroptera; family Phyllostomidae; genus Sturnira; species Sturnira hondurensis. The sequence goes on along the minus strand of NW_028077910.1, from coordinate 12,290,882 downwards.
TCATCTAATAGATGCCGGATGCTGCAAAGTAGAATTTTTTTAAAAAATAAAGGCCAACGTTTTATAGATATGAAGTACAATCAAATAGTTTTTGGTGCACACTACATTTTCTTTCTGACAGAGTAAATATTAGAAAGTTTCATATGAAGTTAATGTTTCTCAAATAAAGATTTTGAGTGTATATATAACTTTTAAAGTACTTTTATTCACTACTTAGTACTTGATTTTAATAGTTTAAGTAGAATTATATGTAATTATATATCAATTGTTGAAATTTTATTTTATATGAAAACTTCACAGATAAAATGTGATAAGTATAAAGTGATAAACTCTAAAATTAAGTCCCAATTACTCGTTAAAATAGATGTTATATTCTGACAATTCTAGCTTAAGAACATGCTTGTGTGTTCCTAGACGCAGTTAAAGTTCAGGGAAAGTTAAAAATAGTATCTATAAGGCTGTCTGTCTTCATGATCACTGCTGTCTCTTAACGCAGCTTTCTAATGACCTTCAAAACCTTGCCCAGCTCTCTGAAAGGTATCACACACTCACCTGTATTTTTGAAAATGTTGCTGGAGGTAGGCATGGCCCAAGGGATGATTCTTTTAATTTTCATATTTCATAGAGTTAATTTTCTTTATATAATTACATCCATAAATTTAAAACAAAGCTACATAAAAAAACAGAACAGAAAATATATATTTTTACTATTTTAAGGAAAAGCACACACTTATTCTCATTGTTATTATAAATAATCAAATGAAAACAAATGTCTTAAATAGCATTTTAATATAAAATAATAGCAATTATACATATAACATCAAACATTAGATAAATAAATGAATAGGGGCTATGAATCTTGTCCTTAGTAAGATTTATGTGTTTTATTATACAGAAATAATCAACGGAAGCAGAAGTAAATATGCCATTACTTGATAACAAATTGAGAATCAAATAGTGGATATACAAAGTTTACTTAATCCCCTTATAAGTTTGAAAGTGTCATTTCTTTTTTTTTTAATATTTTATTTATTTATCTTTAGAGGGGAAGGGAAGGAGAGAGGAAGAGAAACATCAATATATGGTTGCTTCTTGTGCATCCCCTGCCGGGAACTGGCCCCTGCCGGGAACTGGCTTGCAACCCAGGCATGTGCCCTGACTGGGAATCGAACCATGATTGTGTGGTTCACAGGCCCGCGCTCAATCCACTGAGCTATGAAAGTGTCATTTCTTGTCTAAGCGTTTTCCAGATAGTCTCATATCTCCCAATGGCAAATGAGGATCTGAAATAATTAGATTATATTTCAAAAATATTTAGATCACCAGTTCTCTATTTGTTTAGGTATTAATTAATTAAGCCATGGTGGGACAATGGTTTCTTTGTGGATGATGTCGATTGTTTCCTTTCATATTTTGTTTTTAGCATGTATATTAATCTTTCTGGATATTTCTCATTATGATGAAGCATTAAGGCGATGAGTTCTCCTTGATGAATGCTGAAGGGCATCACGATGTGTGCATGATGTGGCATGTGCCACCTGGCTGTGCTATCTTGGTGCATTCTGAGAAGGCTTATGTAGCCAAGTCTTTAAGCTTACCTGCGGAGTACATGATCACATGATAGAGAATGACATTGAAATTCAGTGCCTAACGAAACATTCATGCACAGGTATTCTCGTTGTTACCCTAACTAAACAAAAACAAATCCATTGCATAACATTTTATGCATGAAAGAACACCAATTATGCATGCATACACCAAAAAATAGATAAGTAAATAAATAGGGGCTACCTTGACATTAAGATTCTATACCTATTCTAAATAAATGAACAATGGAAACAGAAGTAAAAATGCCATCACTTGATAACAAATGGAGAACCGAAGAGTGGATATACAAAATTTACTTAATCTTCTTCTAAATTTGGAAATGTCATCGTTTCAGGTCTGAGTATTTTCTAAATTGTCCTTTTTCTCCCAATGGTAAATTGGGATAAATAGTATTCAGATAAAAACCCTGTATAAATTTTCTTGTGAAATAAGTGTTACATTTTCTCTATTATTGAATTATAAAAATAGGATTTAAGTCATAGGAAAACATAACTATCAATGACGAATTTAGAACTCTTTTTATTTTTGCTATCTCCCTTTTTTGAAGCAGAATACACAATTAATAAAACACATAGTTCATTTGAACATGGGAATGGCAACAGGACAGACTTCAGATTCAACAGTCTGGCAGGACCCACATTGTGCGGTTGTCCTAGCGAGGACTAGTGCAGGGTCCTATCGTAGTTGAGCTGCCAAGGCAGAGCAGGAACATGCAAGCTAAAGAAGGGAGCTGACCCAGGCCTTCATGTGAATACACAAAGTGAAATAAAGCAAAACTACCCTACTTTGCAAATAATCATGGGACAATATTGAAACATTCCACAATTTTAAAAGATGAATAACCTTAGAACACAGTAATATTTCTAAATGTATGGCCTATACAATATGTTATTATAATATATTTTAATTAAATAAGTTTTATGCGTGTGGTCTGTCAGGATAAAGTCCAGCCGTTGTTAATAGAATGAGTATGGTTTACACAATAACCTTGGCTCCTGGCAGCCAAGGAGAGTGGACTAGAATGTGCATGCAGGAACAATGACGACTTCACTGCACAAATCAGTGAGAGCAGTAGATGATATTGAGCGAGTGTGTATACTGTGTGGCCATTGCATTCAAAATGACTGAGCATGTAGAGCAACACATACACATCAAATTTTGCATTAAGCTTGAACAATCCTCCACGGAAATAATTCTTAGGATTCAGAAGGCTTTTGTGGAAGACACAAGGAGTGCAGTGCAAATAAAAGAGTGGCACAAACATTTTAAAGATGACCAAGAACCTGCTGAAAACAATCCACGTTCTGGAAGGCCTGCAACAAGCAGAACCCCTGAGCATGTCGAACATGTCCAGGCTGCAATCAGCAAAGATTGGCCACCGACAATGAGAGAACTAGAAGCTGACCTGGGGATTCCAAAAATTACTGTGTCTGAAGTTTTGACCCAGAATCTTGACATGAAACATGTCATGGCAAAATTTGTTCCATGCTTTCTAATACCAGAGCAGAATGAATATCATGCTGCAGTAGCTAATGATGCTGGGAGAACTGTGTAAGGTCCCAGGGTGCCTACTTTGAAGGGGACTGAGGCATCATTGTCTTATGTACAATGGTTTTTTTATCTTGTATCTTCTTCAATAAATGTGTCTATTTTTCATAGTATACAGATGAATATTTTCTAGACAGACCTCATATAAACTATACATGTTTTATTCATACAACCATTATGTATTTTATATAGAAAAAGGAATGAATGTCATATAAATTAAGTATGTTGATTTATAGGTTGCCTCAAGCAAGCATGCCCTGTGTGGCTCACAATAAGGATATTCTTCCTTGTATACTAAATCTACTGATATAAACCAATATTTTTCTGGCTTTGTTTAATTGGGACTTTATCGATCAATACTGAATTAATTTGTTAGTAAAGGGAACTAAAAGGCAAAACCATACACTCTGACCTTTTGTTTATATGTTCATTATTTGGCTTATCATTGAAGCCCACAAAAAATTAGTTATCTCTGGAAAGTTCTATTTCATAACTTATAACATTGAAATATTTTTAAAAATTAGAATATATATTTGTGCAAAAAATTGGATCTCATCTATATTTTTTTCTCAGTGCCAGCCACTGCAAACTGAGTGGTGTTTCATGGTTATCAAATCCTTTGATAATTATATAAGATCACATTTAATAACAGGTAGGTAGTCATGAATAAATTTAAACTTTTATATTGTTGCAGTTAAATACTGAGACCCAAATTCAGGGACATTTGGTTTTAAAATTAGACTTTGTGAGGTATTGTTTGTCAGATTTTGTACAACTTCCTTAAATTCTCTACACTCCAGTGTCCTCATCCACAAAATGAGAGAATTATGGTAGCTCAGTATTAACTTGAGTTGTGCTTATTAAAGGATACAATGCATCTAAAGCATTATTTGACTACTTGACAGAGAGTGTCTAATAAATCTTAGTTTATCATTTTTAGTTGTTTACTTTCTACATAAACTTTTACCGAGTAAATAAAATAAGATACTGAAAATTTCACATGATGACTCACCAAAATATTCTGTCTAAATGAACTACTTTAGTACAATTTCCTCTAAATACTATATTCAGTGAGTAAAATAATTTAATTTGAACTGGTCAAAATTGATTGGCTTACTGGAGCTTGTTCTTATATATTTCTCACAGCATTTGTTATGTGTTCATTCACAGAGCATCAATTAATGACCCAAAGAGAGAATTAATTACAAATGACAGCAGAAGGATAATCCTAGAAGTGTTATGGATTTAGCCACAAAGAGTATAGAGAAGTTTCAGGAGATCCCATAGTCACATTACATTTATCAGAGTGACATTTAAAGTTTATGAAAGATGATTTGGAGAAACTTAATATGCACTTATAATATCTCTCTAAAATATTGGAAGATTGATGTATACACATGAGTGTACAATGCTATGGCATTTTCTAATGCAAAATAAATTAATTAAGTTAAAGTTTTCCTAGAGATTTGCATAGTTGACCTAGTCAATCAGCAGCTGGATTACTCACTTAACTCAACAAAAGCCTAAATGAATACACCAGAAAAGAGCACAAAGTAGAGTTTGAGAACCTGAGACTAAGGTTTAAAGGGTCCTTGAACACACGGTCTGATGGTCTGAATAAAAAGACCAAGTTATACAGGGTCTGGCAGAAGCAACACCTGGTTGAGTGTGGTAATCATATGGGTGTAATAATTTATACTTTTTAATCTAAACATTTCATGTAAAACGCCACATTATGTGCTTGAGTGTGACATTGTTATATTATAAAATTACATGCCTATGATTTGATAATAAAATATTTTTTAATAAAAAGGGGAGCTATTTGTGTCAGACCCAGTACATAAAGTAGTGGGTGTGGATCCTTGCTTCTATAGACTTGAGGTCATAGCAAAAAGTACTAGAACACTGGGAAGAGTGCACTAAGAGAAGAAAATGGTGGTGGGAACACCCCTATGGGACCCAGCTTACCCTCCCTCATTGAGGATGCTAGTCTATTTGCCTTGCCTAAGTCGAAGGACCTGAATTGACACTTCTTCGAATAGGACATACAGATTGTCATTAAACATATGAAAAGATGCTCAATATCACCAATTGTCAGAAATGCAAATTAAAACCACAATGAGGTGTCATCTCACACTTGTCAGATGGCTATCATCAATAAACCTACAAACATCAATTGCAGGCCAGGATGTGAAGAAAAGGGAACCCTCTTGCATTATTGCTAGAAATGCAGATTGGTGCAGCCCCCATGGAAAACAGTGTGAAGACTCCTCAAAAAATTAAAAATGGAACTGTCTTATGACCCAGTGACTCCACTCCTGGATATATATCTCTAAAACCCCAAAACACTAATTTCAAAGAATATATGCACTCTTATCTTCATTGCTGCGTTATTTACCATAGCCAAACATTGGCTATAGATATGTCAGCCAAACAATAGATATGTCAGGAAAGGTGTTGGTACATATACACAATGGAATATGACTCAGTAATTAAAAACAATTAAAATTCACCATTTGCAATACCGAGGATAGACCTAGAGAGCATTATGCTAGGGGAAATAAGTCAATCAGAGAAAGACATCAAATGAATAATAAAAACTTTCTTTAAAAAAAACAAGGAAAAGATAAATGAAATATAGGAAAGGATAGTTTAAAATCATCAGCAAACATAAAGCGAGATGGAAAAAGCATGACAACTATGCACAACCATTGCCCCATGTGTAGACATAATTATGACTCCTATGAACCGACAGGGCTCAAAAACATCTATTTAAATGAGGTCTAAAGAAACAGACTTAAAACCAATAATAAAGAAAGGTTGAAAATGAAGGGCTTGTCAAATATGTATCAAAACAAAACTAGAAGCGGCTTTGTTAGCATCATACATGAACATGCTGCAGTCGAAAGTTAGAGTTATGAAACTGAAGAAAAATATTTTGGCGTGATAAACGACACACTTTACAAAGAAGGGAGGTAAAACAACAATGACATATAAATAGAATAGCTTACATGCTAAATTGACAAAGAAAAAATCATTAGAAATGCAAGGAGAACTTCACAGGGTGAAGAGGGAGTTTTAAAACAAAACTTCAATAAAAAAGAAAAAGTTAGGCAGAAAATATGGAGATGCCCTTAGGAACTGACAGCTGATGTTTAGGGTATCAGAGGATCAAACACGAACAGGGAAGAAACAGCCAAGATTACCTGCATATGAAATTCAGATGATCAGTATGAAATTCCTGCATAAAATCTCTTTAGGGATGACGGAAATAAAAAAAGCCAAGATACTGAATGCCCATTTGCACAGTGTGCCAAAAGCATACAAAGAAAACCCTGGTAGGCACTATAAAAAAGCTGTGCAGCCTTCAAAGAGAGATGCTGTGTTCTTTTCATATGTTAAAGAAGCTCTATCCTTGTAAAAGCAAAGTATACACAGTGAAGTATCATGGCATATACCTACCATAGTTAAACTCATAGTCAGTTTTACAGACCAATCAGTATTTATTAAAATAAGTACATTTTTAACATACTTTGTGTTCTCATGGGCATTGTAGTAATAAGATACTTTCTAAAAGGATCTCCTGGAATCCAGACATCTTCTTCCTTACTTCTATTGTGGAGCAGCAGTGTAATTTCCCCTTTGTACTCAGGATCAATCACTCCAGCCAGCACAGTAACTCATTACTTCCCTGATTCAGAGGCAAGAGTCACCAGGTTGACTGGTGGCAGTCTTAATTAGTTTCCAGTTCAAAGAAACCATTGAAGTTTCTCCTGGTGGAAGCTTTCCACCCTTTGGAACTAAGTTTTTAGGCTAGTAGAACATAAAGTCAAGGGAACAGGAAACAAAATTTTGCCAGTGAATCACTAGAGATAATGATGAGTGGTACCAGATCTATTTCCATCTCCTGATTCCTAGACCCATGAAACCTGGCTGTTGGAGAAATAGCAAATCACTGGCCGCAGCCCATGTATCAGTATAAAATTGCACATTGGCCCAATTTTTCTTTCAAGTAAAGTGAACAACCAAGTGCAGGACATGAAGTTCTGCCCTCTGTAGGATTTCCCTTCATCACTGCCCTCGAGGGATCTTCCAGAAAATGGCTACACTGCTGTCTGTCCACTTTCACGTGATACCTGCATACCATGCAGAAGCATCTGGAAATCAGCCTGAGTCTTTCTTCCTCTGTCCACTGACCATAGGGAACTCCCCACGAGGCCTTAGAAGCAGGCTGCGAGAGACAAGGAAGTATAGCAGGAGTGGGATGATATGCATTTGGATCATTTTATGCAATTGTGCCTTCAGGATCTGATAAAGTATATACAACCTTTATTTGATAATGGAATGTTAACTGTGCATGCCCAACTTGATGGCTTGGTGGGTCAGATAATACCTGCTCATCATCATGGTAATTTGGTGACCCATGGTCAAGCACTCAGCCTTTGCTAAGGCTCAGTAGCAGGCGAAGAGATATGTGTTTAAGGGAAAGTAGTTGTCTGAGGAAGATGGCAGAGCTTTGTCCCAAGGTCCTAAGATTCTGCACTGATGCACTTACAGATGACTGCAAAGGCTCCAAACAACACCCCTATAGGTCACTCTCACTCCAGCATCATTAGATCTGCTGGGTCATATATACATACTATGTTTGGAGAAGTTTTCACGGCAGCATAGACCTCTTCCAGAGACTTTTCTTACTGGGTACTCCATTCAGAACTTGCAGTTTCTTAAGTCGTTTGGCCAATGTGCTGGAGGACACACCCCAAAGAGGAATATGTTGCTTCCAAAATCTAAAGGGGATTTTGTACCTTTTCATTGTTGTAAGAAGGGCCAGATGCAGCAATTTATCCCTCAGTTTAAGGGATATCTTGACATGGCTCACATCACTGGATCCTTGAAATTTCATTGAAGTAAAGGGCTCCTAAGTTTTAAATCAGTTGTATTTATCACCTTTTGAAATGTAAATGTCTTACAAACATGTCTACAGTACTTGTTATTTCTTGATTGCTAAGCTAGATCTAATCAACATAATATAATCAATGTATGGGGGTCAGTGTGATACCTTGTGAAAGGGAAAGGTGATCAGTTGCTGCAAACTAAAATGACAGTAAAGGTATATTGCTGATCTTGCCAGCTTCAAGCAAACTGCTTCTGGTGAGTTTTATGGACAGTGGGAGAAAAAAATAAATTTGCCAGATCAATATCTGCTTGTCAACGTCCAGAGATATATTAATTTGCTCAAGCAATGAAACCACATCTGTTAAAGCACCTGAAATTGGAGTTATCAACTGATAAACCTTAAGATAATACACTATTATTCCCCAAGATTTTGTCTGCCTTCTGTACAGGTTAAATAAGCCAATTGAATGAAGACGTTGTATGAATGATCAGCCCTGTATCCTTTAGTCTTTGATAGTGAAAGTAATCTCTGCAATGCTCCCAGGAGTGTGATAATGATTTTGGTTTATGATTTTCCTAGGAATGTTGGGGAAAAAACTCGGTTCTTATTGCCAACACAGGAAAGAATTAAAGATTAGCAAGTCTATTAGTATGTTAGCAAAGTTTATGAGTGATACATTCTCATGGAAGGGAACCGGCATTTCTGAGGTGGGAAAGAAAGGTACAGGACATAGATAAACGCAAGTCCAGGGCAGTAAGGCAAGACACAGTGTCAGATCCTTTGTCCTGAGGAATGACATAATTGGCAGAATGGGGTGAGAGAGTTACATATGGATCACTGGGTAAAAGAGGTGACAACTTCCCCTGGGACAATGTGACCATCTAAACATACGTATGTGTGGACGGTTGTTTCCCAGAATTCTTATCTTGCTCCAAACCATGTTTTGTCATCTGTTGTAAAAGAGATAGGTGACCATAGGCAGTTAAAGTTAGGGAAATTAACTGAAGTTATTCATGGGCCTTTTCTTTGAGTGCTGTGGACCCCCGCTTCATCCTCCTTCTAGACCTTGGGATGAACAGACAGTTTCAAGGGCTTTCTTTCCCAGATAACAGAAATGATACATACAAAAGTTCAGGGGCTCCCCTCCTCCTGTACCATTGTGGTGTTTCTTGTAATGTTCAAAATACCTGGCCATCTTATTGGACCAGGCTCAGGATAGCTGAGTTAGTGGGTGAGACATGTCTCCTTCCTTCTTCCTGCCTTGGTTTTGCTATTTACCCTACCTAACAGGTAGAGGCAGTTCTAGTGAATTGTACTTGCCCTTACCCACCACAATAGCTGTCACTCCATAATTCAGGAAACCAATGTGTGGATTCTGCTGAGTGTTGTCTATGTCTATTCCAACTATGCAACTTAGAACTTCAGAATTAATCACAGNATATACTATTATTCTCCAAGATTTTGTCTGCCTTCTGCACAGGTTAAATAAGCCAATTGAATGAAGACGTTGTATGAAAAGGCGTTGTTGAGTGCTGTGGACCCCCGCTTCATCCTCTTTCTAGACCTTGGGATGAACAGACAGTTTCAAGGGCTTTCTTTCCCAGATAACAGAAATGATACATACAAAAGTTCAGGGGCTCCCCTCCTCCTGTACCATTGTGGTGTTTCTTGTAATGTTCAAAATACCTGGCCATCTTATTGGACCAGGCTCAGGATAGCTGAGTTAGTGGGTGAGACATGTCTCCTTCCTTCTTCCTGCCTTGGTTTTGCTATTTACCCTACCTAACAGGTAGAGGCAGTTCTAGTGAATTGTACTTGCCCTTACCCACCACAATAGCTGTCACTCCATAATTCAGGAAACCAATGTGTGGATTCTGCTGAGTGTTGTCTATGTCTATTCCAACTATGCAACTTAGAACTTCAGAATTAATCACAGGGTGGGTTCAGGGGCCCACTGGGCTCACTCTGAGATCAAAGGAAAATACACAGTGAGACTGAAAGTGTAACAACATTTTTCATAGCTGATGACTTCAGGTCAAGTGGGAGGTGTAGGTAGACATGCTTCACCTCCTCCTACAACCACAGAAATAACTACAAGTCAATTTCAAAAAAAAAATAAAAATAATAATAATACTCAGAATTGTCAGAAAATGGAGCTATATGGAAGTCCAACAACCAAGTATTTAAAGAAGCCACATTCAATTAAATGGATAAAAGAGATAGAGTCACAGAGACAGGCAGAGAGATGCAGAAACATGGTCTGGAGTGGAGAGGCCACAGTGATGGCAGAACGGGCAGTTGCGCATTCATTATGATGGGTAAAAATTGGGAGGGATACTGTGGCAGACCCTGTCCAGCAGAGTCCGCCTGTTGTGGCTTACGACGAGAATCAATGCACAGGCGACAACAATCCTCTGTGGAAAAAGGGAACGGCACGGCTGTTCTCTCAAGGGGAGAGTGCCTCTGGGTGCCTTGGCCACTCCCTCAAGAGAGGAGCACCTCAACCCTCGCCTAGACAGGCTTTTATTGTTTTTCTTGGGTCTTACATCAAAGAAAGATTTATTATCTATCACACAGAATATTATTGTCTACATTCTAGGTACAATCAAGGAAATAAAGTTCAAAACACTGGTGATCAGGACACTCAAAGAACTCATTCTAGGTACATGCAGGGGGGATGACAATGAGCTGATTAGCTGTCCTTGGAGAGCTCACATAAGGCTTTGAAAATTACCTTGAAGATAGACAATACACATTTGTTGCTTTAGACCAGGGTGAGGGAATTTTAGCAAGAGCAAGCCATAACAATCCGTAAGCATTTTCTAGGCCTGATTCCCATGGGAAAACTCAGTTTGCAAGTCTGGGTTCTGCCCACCACTTCGCACCTGTAGGTTTTCCATACAGAGCTGAGTCACATTTGCCAGGCGAAGACAAAGTGGTCCCCAGTAGGATACCATGGGAGTGAGCGATCCCAGCTCCAGGACAGATTGCACAGCCCAGAGTTCCAGCAGCAGGGAAATAAACCCTATAACTTCTGGCTGCAAAAACCAGTGGGAGTTGAGGCAGTGGAAGAAATGGCTGGATTTTCAAGAGATTCTGTTTGAAGGGTCTTCACAGACTTAGAAAGTATGCAACCCCTCCCATTTTGGGATTCAGCACTAGGGCTACAGCAGGAAGGGCACCTGTAGCATATGGAAAAGGGGTAAAGTGACAGGAAATGAGGTTAGTGCCGAGAAAACCTCCAGAAGACAGGCAGTGGCACTGACCCCTCTCTGAGAAACAAAGTATTGAAGTGGATTGCTACACCCTGGTGATTGTCTAAGGCTCCACCCCATACAATTTACATGTGCCTGTTATACAATAGGCCATGCTACTAAGACAGAGTGAAAACAGCTCTACCTAATACACAGAAACAAATACAGGGAGGTGCCGAATTTTGGAGACAAAGAAATATGGTCCAAATGAAAGAACACAACAAAATCTCAGTAAAAGAACTAAATGAAACAGAGATAACCAAGCTATCAAATGTAAAGTTCAAAACACTGGTGATTTGGACACTCAAAGAACTCATTGGGGACAACAACATAAATGAAGAAATGAAGTTTAAACTAACTGAAATGAAGAAAAATCTACAGGGAACTGCTGTGGACCACTCCGCCAGGTTCTAGGAATTTAACTCTACCCCCTGTGGCTAAGGACAGTGGTAACCTCTGGAATGTGAGCTACAGGAGACAAAGCTTGTCTCTGGTAGCAAATGCTGCCTCAGTTTCCTCCCTGCCCCCAAAGTGGATATGACCCCTTAGAGGAGGGATAAACTAAGCCAGACATGACCATGTGGGAGGCCATCATGGAAGGCCTTGGGGGTTGGGACAAAGAGGGAGCAATGAACTCTGCCCCCCGCCCCCAGCTTTGACATAGCCCGAGTCCCCATGTTCTCTGGGAGAAATGCTTCCTGGCTCTAATCCCCTTAAGCCTGAATACCTGTTGGGGAGTGGTGCAGCTCCTTGCCTTGCTAGAGCATGTCCTGGGGGAAAATCTGGCATCACAGAAACTTCCTGATAAACCTGTGAAATCTGCTCTGCTAAGAGTGCTTTCATTCATATGTTAAGGGTTTGAGCAGGAACCCCTAAAACTCTGTTTCTGACAAACTCTGACTCAGACTAAGCCCTCAGATTTCTTTGATCCTTGCCACCCTGTATTCCTGTGTATTACAACCCAATAAAAGCCCCTGGAGGAGGTAGCTCGATGCCTTTTTCCCCCGAGAAACTGGCCACTGCTCAAGGCCTTTTTCCTCTGGGAAACTGGCCACTTCTCCTTCCCAAGCAGATCATGTCATGTCTCTTGTCTTGTTTACGGTCATCTGTGGTGGTCGGGGGAACTTTCGAGGAAAGTCGCCCTTGCAGGGAACCATCAGTGGAGGGAAGGGAGCTGGAATTCAAATTAATGATTTGGAATATAAAGAATACACATTCAACCAGAACCACAAAAAAAAAGAATTCAATATAAATGAAGATAGTATAAGGACCATCTGGAACATCTCCAAATGTACTGACATATGAATCATAGAGATGCCAGAAGGAGAAGAAGAGCAAGATATTGAAAACTTATTTGAAAAAGTAATAAAAGGAAACTTCCCTAATTTGGTGAAGAAAATAGACATACAAGTCTAGGAAGCATAGAAAGTCCCAAACAAGTTGGACCCAAGGAAGACCACACCAAAACACATTATAATTAAAGTGTCAAAGTTTAAAAATAAAGAATCTTAGAAGCAGCTAGAGAAAAACAGATAATTACCTACAAAGGAGTTTCCATGAGCCTATCAGCTGATTTCTAAAAAGAAACTTTGCAGGCAAAAGAGACTGGCAGAAAGTATTCAATGTCATGAAAAGCAAGGACTTACAGCCTAGATTTCTCTGCCCATCAAAGCTATCATTTAGAATGAAAGGGCAGATAAAGTGCTTCCCAGATAAGGTAAAGCTAAAGGAGGTTATCATCACCAAGCCATTATTACATGAAACACTAAAGGAGCTTGTTTAAGAAAAGGAAGAAAATTAAAGCTATGAATATTAAAATGGCAACAAATTTACAACTATCAGCAACCAAATCTAAAAAAAAACAAACTAAGCAAACAAACAGAATAGGAACACAATCATAGACATGGAGATCTTTTGGAGGGTTATTAGCTGGGAGGGGAAAGGGGGAATGGGGAGAATGATGAAGAAGATTCAGGGATTAGAAAGCATAAATGGTAGGTATAAAATAGACACAGGAATGTTAAGAACAGTGTAAGAAATGGGGAAGCCAAAGAACTTACATTCATGACCCACGGACATGAACCCAAGGGTGTTTGCTGGAGGGAAGGGGGATACTGAGTGGAGGGTGGCAATGGGGAGAAATTAGGACTACTGTAATGGCATAATTAATAAAGTGTATTTTTTAAAAGAGAAAATACTCGTTGCTTTCTAAATCTAATTATTTTTCAATATCTCTCCCACAGAGATCACCTATATTCGCATAAGAAGTATTTTGAAGGAAAAAAACCCTAAAATTATTGAGAAACTATTTTCTGTTAGGAATATGAAGGTTCCCTATTTTAAAGAAATACTCAGCCCTAAGATGAAATACTGCCATTTACAACAACGTGGATGGACCTTGAGGATATCAGGCTAAGCAAAATAAGTCAGTCACAAAAAGCCAGAAAACATATGATTTCACTCATGCATAGGCCTTGAAACAGAAACTCATAGAGACAGATATTATGTTGGTTACCCGAGAGAAGAGGTTGAGGGTGTTAGTAAAGCTCGTCAAATGTGTGGTGACAGAAGATGATTTGACTTCTGGTGCTGGGCACACAGTGCAACCATAGATCATGCACCATAGATATCCGCCCTCAAAACCTATATAATATTATTAACCAATGTCGCCCCAGTAAATTTAATAAAATAAAAATACATTTTGAAAAAGAATTAAAACAATGTTGGTAGAGTTCAGTGATTCACCCGAGTCTGGGGATTGGCCATGTTAAAATTCAAATGTAACTTTGCCTCTTTATAGTAAACACTCTTTGGAGAGTATGACTTTAGGAAGTACTATGAAAAATACAATTTGAAGTCCTAACTCCCTCAGGTATCAAAATTTACCTTCTAATTAAAAGAAATTATATTTCTACATCCCAAAGTTTGGAACATAGGCAATAAAATCCTTAAGACAAAATATAATGACAAAGCCTCAGGGAAAAATTTTAAAATATATAGCTGCAGGCTAATGCTAGTTAAACTAATTATAACAGCCTTTAAGAAGTCAAAAATCCTATGAATTGGAACTTCTTTTGTTTGAATATTATGAAAACATAGCCTCATCAGCATAATGCAATAAATGTAGATTTCATTAAGTGGCTTCCTCTAAAATGTCATTCACTATGATGCTTGATCAATTTAAATAGATTGATATTACAAGAAAAAATTAAAATAGCAACTACAATATAAGTATTTTATCTTAAATTATTTAATGTATTAAAATATAATTGTTCCTTTTAAAGTTAGGTGTTTTAATAACAGCATATGTACCTTATTTATATTTAACAACATATCTTATTAGACTTCACATTATGCTAAATAAAAAGAGTAATAAGATACTTGACAAAGTTTTGTACACTTTAAATCTTATAAATTCAATTTCATAAAATATTAGGTATATGTTTATACTAGCTAAGCAAAAATGCTATGCTTCATCTCTGGTCTAAAATACTTTATAAGATATAGTGTGGGAACTAAAATAATTCCATCACTATTTTTTACCATGACTTACAACCAAATGTGTTTTTAATTAAAATAATCCAGACTAATTTAGCATATAAAAATAATTTTACAAAAAGTAAAACAACACATTTGAGTCCACTTTTTATTTTCTTTTTTCTTCTTTATGTACAGAACTCCTCCAAACACCAAATTTCTTGCAGCTATAAAGTTACTTGATGTTGGTCAGGTATCATTTTACCCCCCATTTTTTTTACATTAAAATATGATAGTTAACCAATATTAATTCCATAAATTATTGATATAGCATAACATTAAGCCTTAGGCACTTAAGCAATCAACCCTCATAAAAATATTTCCAGATTCCTCAATTTACAGGTTAGAATTTGGTGTTTTACTGTTCCTATCTGGTGACTATATATGCTCATTCAGAAGATAGCAGAGGCAACAAGCATTTACTTTGGAGGACACCGAACATGATGACCTGGAAGTACATTATGGTGTTACCTGTTGTCACATACCACCCTACCTTTTCCAACGTGGTCTCATAATTCTGGAATGCAAGGTCTAGTTTATATAAAATGAAGACAGACAACATGACATTTGCTCTGTAGATACATCTGACTCATATTGCACCTGCGTTATGGTATTGAACAAAACTAGTCCTAAACACCTATCACTATCAACCTGTTTTTTTAGTTTGGGTGATGTATCAATCCTGCCCCCCACCTTAATTTCTCTCACAGTACTTATAGGATTAAAGATGACCTAGACAGTAAGCAACGGCTGTAGATACCTATGGAAAGTATTTTGAGCCTATATTTCCTTTGGAAGGATGAGTTCGTAGAATGGCTATGCTTTCATCCTTTGAAATACAAGCCTTTCTAGGTTCACCTTTGTTGGGGGGGCTCCCACCACAGGGCACCCCTGGCTGCCACAGATGAGAATAAGTCTACCAAGACATGAGCTGCTTGGATAGGAAAGAGGGCCAGTCTCTCAAAGGAGAAGGGGCAAGAGCCTTTTCCTCGATGGGCTTTTATTGGGTTTGTTTTACACAGGAATACAGGTAAAACTCATTAATCATTTTTAGGCAGTAAGGATCAAACAATAGATAACACACAAAGAACTCTGAGGGCCTATTTTGGGTCAAGGTCAGATGGCTAAAGAGCTATAAAACTTTGAGGAACAAACTTCCTGCTTGTACCTTATTTAATTGAGAGCACTCTAAACAAAGCAGATTTTACAGGATTTTACATATTCCTTCTAAGGTCTGACCACCCTAAAGAACCCCTCCTTTCTAGCACAGGGCAGAATCCACCACCAGCATTGTTTCAGGCTTAAGGCATTGTCTCAAGCTTAAGTCAGGCAGGGGTAGTAAGGCGGCCAAGAGATTAGGAGACTTCTTGCAGACAGAATGAGGACTCAGGCTTTGTCAAAGCTGAGGGGCGAGGATCCATCACCCCCTTTCTCCATAGACCCCCAAGTCCTTCCCTGGGGCCTCCACGTGGACCATGCCTATTTTATGTGATTCCCCCCTTGGAAATCTTACCCGTCATTGGCTAACTGATCAAGAATTAGGGGCCAGTTATGGAAAAAGGAGCGGAAGTGGTGCTCCTTCCAGGGAGATAAGTTTTGTCTCCTTAGTGGCTTAGGTCCCAAGGTCACTCACTCAGCCTTAGCCACGGGGGTTACAGCTTCTGAAATCAGGCAGGGTGGTTCCCAACACACCTTGAAGCTTTAATCCAATTATAGTATTCTATTTTCACAAAAAATACAAGAATTTCCTGTGTAATAGCCCAAATCAGGATCATTCACACCACTGCATACTTGAAGTAAGAAAACAAACAGACATGCAACATTAATTGGACCTTTTTGTTCAAAAAGTGCTCTATGAAGGCTAACTGTGGGATTCTTCTGTTCTTCTAAACCACCACTTCAGAAACTTCTAAGGATCTTCAATGTACCTGTTTATAGGAATTCGGATTCACGACAATGTACAATTGAGTGTAGTCACTGGTGTTGGGAAAACCACAAGTCCTGGACTAGGAATCAGGCCACAACAACTTGGGACCTCGAGTTCAGAGCACAAAGAATAGCCAACATTTTGAATGAAAAGATTGCAGCCAGGAGCCCAGGAAAAACTAGGTAGAAGAACAAAATAAAACTCCAGCTCTTGGCAATGCACCCCAAGAGCACTGGTGGTGTGGCGGTAGATAAAGATCTTCCACTAGGCCAGGTTCTGGTTGAAGGAGTTTTTGTGGTGTGCATAGGAGCGGCCACTGGTAGAGGCAGCTGGGACAGAGGTGCTTCCCAGCTCAAGAAGTGCAGCCCTGGGACAATGGAGGGAGACTGGATGGCCAATGGCCACCTCCCTTCAGAGAGGCCTTTCAGCAACTCCAGAGGTAACGCTGATTTTCATGCCAGGTGCTCCAATCCAGGGACACTATACTGGTAGTGATTTGCCATTTAAGAGTTGATGAAAATAAGTTTCAGATTAATGAATGATCACTAAGTAAAAAAGTAGTTAATCACTGAGCTGGGATTTAACCCATTTTTTTGTCTGATTCCGGTGCAGGTGATATTTACTAGTATTTGACACCAATATCGTGTTATCAGTTCTGATTCCCCTTTTTATTCATTTAACAGATATCTTCTCAGCACTATTAAGGCCCACTACTGTTCTAAGCAATAGGAACACATAGTGAAAAAGATAGGAACTCCTGTCCTCTTAAGAATGATGATCTGTATTATTCTGAGTTATGACATTATGAAATCCTGTGATCCTTAAATATTAGAGAGCTTTCTTTGATAAAATTTTAACAGCTTTTTGAGCCACACATTTTAAGAAATGCATGCATAAATCTCTAGAACCTATAGCTGAGTCAATGCTATTACCACATTTACAATTCAATTTTTCAGTAATTTCCAAAATTCAGCTTTTCAATTGTATATTTTATCACATAATGTAGAGAAAAAATGAAAATGGAATTTTATGTATATATAATTGACAATTTTAAATTCTAATCAACATCCCAAGATGCTACTTTTGTGTATAAAAATATTTCATGCCCTGTATTACTACTACTATTACATATTCACACTAACAACTTTGAAATATATAACTTCCTTATATAACTTTAAAGTACAAAGAGTGATGTCCTACTGGTCACAAAATCTTTTTACTAAAGGGACTTAAAATATTTATAGAGACTATCTTTTTTAAGAACAACAACATACATAATGAAAAAAAATCTTTCAGGGAAGTAGGAACCTAGATCGATGCTTATTTTTCACTTTGTATTTTTAACACTGAGTGAAATAAATACTGTTTCCCCATCAGACTCAGAGTGGCAATCAAAGACACTTCAAAGGACGCTGGTATTGTTCTTGCTTTGTTCTCAGTGACACTGACAGCAGCTGCCATGTAAACCGGATGAATAACCTTTGACTTCAGACAGAAGGCTGGGAGAACATATCCCTGGAGTTGCTTTATTTGTTGGCTTCCTTACTGATTATCTGCTATCCGGAAGATGCTTCTTTAATCATTGATGTTCCTGTGAGGGGTCTGTTTCTCAGCAGCAACATAAATGCAAATAGAACTGAAACTCAAAGACTTGCACGTCTACTTATGTGAATTTCAGCACCCCAGAGAGTATTAGATAGTTAATGAACTCTGTATTTTTTGGATCCTTGAGTATTGTCTTCTTTAAAGTTTGTGAAGATATGACCAGAGACAATAATACCCATCTTTTGGGAATAGAGGCAATTGGCTCAAATTACTGCATAAGCAGAATTTTCACAATACACTTATATGCTAAAATCTTTAAAAATTTCATTTTAATTTTATAAGATAAGAAAATTTTTGTTAAGTATATATTCCCTGAAAGTATAAAAAGAATGCTAGTTTACTACAAACTGTTTAATATTGAAATAATAATATTAATCACTATGCAAAATGTAACTAGTATTAAACTTATTGATCTCCATATGCAAGTTATAAAGCAATTTTCTTTCTTCCCCAGGTCTCTTTAGAGTTACCCATTAGCCTGATACTGTGTGCTTCTGGGAGAAATTAATGGGTGGATCCTCAGGTATTTCAAACCTCGAAATAGCTTTATTAAATGAGATGAAGTGAATTAGTATAATAATCAAAATGCTGAACCTCAAATGTGTTCAATTCCTCTCCTTCTTGAACTGAATGCGGTTTCAGGTCTGGATGTCTGCACTCGATAGGAAGAAAATGTCAGCTTATTTCTTCCTTCGCCAATCCCTCCCTGATTGTTTGGCTCCATCTTTTGATCCCGCTGCCCCCATCAAAGGTTCCATCAGGAGAGAGGAGATTAGGGGTGAGGAGTGCAGCCTAGTTCTGTTTTGATCTGCTAGTG
Source organism: Sturnira hondurensis (assembly GCF_014824575.4). NCBI lineage: Eukaryota > Metazoa > Chordata > Mammalia > Chiroptera > Phyllostomidae > Sturnira > Sturnira hondurensis. The sequence goes on along the minus strand of NW_028077910.1, from coordinate 12,271,689 downwards.
GCCCTTTCTAAACCTGGCAGACATGACCCACTGATTTCTTTCTTGAAATGATTCTTCTCTGTGTTTTCCTGAAAGTGCCCCCTGCTACCCTGCCAAATTCCAAACACCACTAACTTGGTACTGAGGTCTCCAGCTGACCTTTATGCCACACCCCACCCTAACCCAGCTTTGGCCCTAAGAGGACACTCGTGTAGTCTTATCAATCCTAGTGCACCTGGGTGAGGTCCTATCAGAACATGACATATTCTCTTGCAGCCCACATCTGGCCCACGGGAGACATGTGCATTTCCCCCTGCCATCTGCTCTGCCACTTTAAGCGAATAATGGTATTCTTTTACCATTACATTTTTTGAATGTGTTACACACTCACTTCTGTTGTGTGTGAAACCCGAGGATAGGAAAGTCTGCTCTTCTTTCTCATGACACTCTTCTCATTTGGCTTAAGATGAGGATGAGAAGTGCCGTCACACTCCAACAATATTTGCCACTGTTTCTTAATATTGTTTCTTTCAACAATATTCTGCTTGTTTCTTTAACTGCACCTTCAACTTTCTACCCACCCCTTACATATCCCCAAATAGAGGATGATCTCAAAGTTCAAAACATTTGACAGCCCCTCTTTTGCAAGTTCCTCATACATCTTCTATCACATTCTGCTGGAATTTGAGTGTTCTGGCCTGAACCTCTTCCGGTAGGGGCTATTTTGTTTTGATTGGAGGGCCACACACTACAGCAGCAACACCACCAAGGGTACTGTGTTCTGATCCCTACAAATCCAAGAAGAGCCAGTTTTTTGCCATTTTTAGAAAAGGATATTATTGTAGACCGTTTGTGATCCCTCAACACCCAAATTCATGTGCTGGAGCCCTGCGCCCAATATGACAGTATTGGGAAATGTGGTCTCTCAGAAGTAACTACGGTTGGGTTAGTTAGAGTAGGATCCTCTCGGTGGCATTAATGACTTATAACAAAAGGAAGGATCTTTCTCTCCCCTCCGATCCACACACTATGGGAGGGTCATGTGAGGACATATCCAGAGAGCGGCCTTCTGCAAGACAGAAACAGAGCCCCCACCAGCCCCAAATGCCCTAGCATCTTGATCTTAAACATTCTGTCCTCTAGAACCGTCCGAAATCAAATTCTTTTGTTTAAGCCACTCAATCTATGGTATTTTGTTTGACAACTCAAGCCGACTGAGACAGATACAAGGTTTAAAACTCTTGAAAACTTGCCATACTGTCAAACCTAGGCATTTAAGTCAGGATTCAAACCTAGGGCTGACTGAATGCAACCCTGCTCTTTCGACATAGCCCACTGTTATTGCCTGAAGTTTTGGGCTTCTAGGACATGTTTTGTGGCAATGTTTCATAATTTGTCTGCTTCTTCCATAATTGTGTTGATTCTTCCACTAAATATTCCCCAGCTTCTCTAAAGTGGGTTGAGATTTATTTCCTTTGCCTGCCACTAACAGTAATCCTATCCATCCTTTTGGTTTGTCTTTAAGTGCTTGCTGTTTTAGTCAGCCAGTGTGCATATACACCTGTCTATTTTATATACATCTGTACATTTATATTGCAATTATAACACGTTAAAATAATGACAACCAGTGTATTTGGTAAATTACTAACACCAAGAGCCCTGAAATTGCTGTGTATACACTCCTTTTAAAGTAAAGCAAGTATTTGTATCTCTTTTGTTAGTAACATGCATAGACTTAAAAATGTGATCTGATTTTTACCTGTTTGGCTTTTCAGGAGTCTTCAAGGGATCAAATGTTTTAAAGCAATTAATGTTAAGTGATACTTGATGGGATATTATGAAGACTTATATTTCTGATAAAGCACACAGGTGATACAAAGGCCAGAAGTACAATGTATAATAATTCCATGCAGTAAATCCTGACAGACCCTCCCCACTGTTCTTTTCGTTTCGGAAGCCCCTCCCCTCTCTCTACAGGAACGAAAGGACGGCTGCAACATCACTAGCCCAATGTTAGTGTCACAGCTGAACGACTCTGCTTTGGAAACCCATTCAAACCCCACAGATCCCATTGAAATGCCTACACGCGTTCTTATCTGATTACAAACCGTTTACATCGCTGTTAGATTATTTCAATATTCTACATATGTTCTGAGATAAGAGAAGTTTCTCATGTTTTTTTCCTGTAAAGATGATATTTATTTGGTATTTATCCAAGGGTATGAAAAAAAGCAACAGAAATGTTGAAAAAGCTCAGATGTAATGATCACAAAACTTATAATTAAAATATTCCTGTGAAAATCTTAGAGCGGTGTTACCCTGTAGGATATGTAATATATTTCAGTTTCCTTTGATCATGCTTGTGTTTAACTGACTGAAAAGAAAACATATTTTCCATCTCCCAAGGTTAATACTTCAGACGAATTTTATTTTGAAAACAAAACTGATAGAGATTCTTAGTCTATAAAAAGAGTTACACTAAATCACTTTATTTGGGGTTGAGAATTCTCCTTCTACATATTATTTGTTAATTCTTTGTCAACATAAAAGCCCTACTGTAAATTTGATCAAAGTTTTTTTTAAAATGGCCTATTGTACAAATGGAAGCAACGTTTGGCACAATAAGGTGAACCACGTCTCAATTTCCTAAACAAGCACGTTCAAGAAAAACTCGAATTCAGATGCATAAATCATAGTTGTTTTCAGCAATGCTAAAATTTACCTCTTTTGTGTCCTATAGTATATACTGCACACATTTGAACTGCTAAAATTTAGGCATTTTATATTATGGGATAATGCTGAATGGATGAAATGCAGTTTGAACAGTAAGCTGTCTACTAGCGACAATAGAAACAGACAGAAGAAAACTGACTATATATATATATGATATCCTCCTAAGTGTTAAAACCTTAAAACAGTATTTATCACCCTATCACAAGTGAGGGATAGAGGAGCCTGCTGTTGTTCCATTGTATTTTTTTCCATTAGCAAGTGTCATTATTCAAGCCTCATTATTGCTCCTAATGAAGCAATACACCAAAGCTAAATTCGAGTCAGTATAAATATTTAAATGAGCTCCTACAGTGCATTGAACTCAGTGAGAAACATTTTGAGAAAAAGAGAAAACAACAATCTCTCAACTATCCTAATTTCCATGGTGATAAATGGTGACATTCTTATTTCAGTATTTCCCCCAAACTGATACTCATATAAATAACAAAAAAAAGCTTTTTGGGGGGCTGTCTACTTCTCTCAGTGCTTCTGCAAATAACATTTCATGATACAGTTTGTAAGGAAGGTATCAACACAGAACAAAGCTACACTCTTGAAATCTGCACATCCCTTGACAGGTAAGCTTGTCAAGGAAAGTAATAAGACTGCTGGTAACTATATGAGTTTACAATGTTCAGTTTTCCTCAGAAATTTTTACTGTATAAAATTTCCATCAGAGGACCAAAGATGTAGAGCCCCATGTTTTCATGACCGCATGTCAATAAGACAAAATTGTCTTCAAATGTAACTTAAAAAACACTGTCTGTTGTCAACTTTCAAAGTACAACCAATCTAAATAAAAAGGTACTATTTCCCAAGATAAATACATAATATAAGGCTTAGATATTTACATTGAAATAGTGAGTAATAGTAAATTAGAAAAATGAACCAGTTGAACAATTACACAAATAGGTGATAACACAAAGTCGAAAAAAATTAGTGAGAGAAAGCAAGGAGTTGAAGATGGAAAAAGTAGAGCAATGGGATGAATAATGACCAGGAAGGGAAGGGGGTTGCTATTTTGTTCAGTAAAGTCAGTTAGACATTTTTAGGGAGGGTGTGGGGCAGAATGGAACTCATCCAGGAGAATCCAGGAGAACATGTGGGTAGAGCATGGTTGGTGGGGGGCAGGACAGAGCAAGGTTAATGTACCTGGAGATGCGACAACGTGTGACTGGCTCACCAAGATCAGAGGACTTTCTGAAAACACAGCCAGAATTCAGAAAATCTCTAATGATACTAATTTCTCACACCCTGCCTGGATGACAGATTAGATGTGCTCTGGAGAGACAGTATCTCTTGTCTTCCATCAAACATGCCACCAAAAGCTTTTTTTGAAAAGTGGTTTCTATGAGAGCTACATCTAATAATACCTTCACAAACTTCGCTCTATCTTGGCTTACTCATTTGTAAATGGGAATAACATTGCTTTATACTGGGTTTTACTCCTGTTTATTTTTAAATATACAGAAACCATAGATGAATGTGTGATACTCCAATGTTATACGTAGTGCCCCACACAGAATAATAGGTGTTTTGTTTTTGTTTGTTGGTTTCTTGTAGTTATTTTAAATTCAGAGGTTTATTTTCAGTAGAACGTTAGTATCTGAACATTCTGTACATTTGTTGAGACAGCCATGTTCTCCTTCACGACAGCTTGGTAAACTAGCACTGTATCATTGCTCAGATGTAGGCAAAGCTTTCAGTTTCTTTACTGACTTGTGAACACATCCATCTAATTTCAGGAAAAGTTGTCACTTGTAGTTATAAATCAACTTAACTTATGTATGCATACTAAAATTTTAAAGTGCTTTTCTCTGTGACCTATTGTTTTGTACTATATGTCACCGTCTTAGGCCCTTGATGGAATGATGACATTACTAGAAAGAAAAGTTATTGTCTCTAAATGCAAGCAGTGTCCTTATGAAATAGAAAATGATGTACCCTGACATACACACTATAAAGTTCCATTTTACCATGAAATGAGTTCCTGCCAAAATACAGCATACCTGACAAAGTAAGACATAAAAAAACGTAGAATTTCTTGAGCATTTTGCACAATGGATCAAAAATGTTCATAGTTTTTTATCTATTCATTCATTAAACATAAATTTATGGATCACTGACTATTTCTCAAGTATTGTCTAGTTTCAAAATTCAAAGCACTCAAAATCTGGTAAGTAAATATTTACAAAACTATAATGAAATGTCATGGATGGTACTAAGTTTTCTGTTAAGGGAAAATGTCCTGTAATGCTACCTCAGATAAAGAATGCCAAAGAAGTTAATGTTATTTCAACTATTTCCTGAGAAAGTAATATTATCCTCAAGCCTTAAAATTATTTTTAAAATTCAGTCACATGGAGCTTATATGAAAGGAAGCTATCTGAGTGGACAAGAAATACCATTCCTTTTTTTCAAGTTTATTTTCCTGGTTATGCTATTGCAGTTGTCCCAGTTTCTTTCTCCCCTTTCTCCCCACTCCACCCTGCATCCTCCCACCTAACATACTCCTTAGTTCATGTCCATGGATTATATATATAAGTTCTTTGGTTTCTCTATTTGCTGTACTATTCTTAACCTCCCCTCGTCTATATTATGCCTACCATTTATGCTTCTTATTCTCTGTACCTTCCCCGCCTCCTTTCACCCTCCCCTTCCAATAACCCTCCATGTGATCTCCATTTCTGTGATTCCATTCCTGTTCTAGTCATTTGCTTAGTTTTTATTTTTTAGGTTCAGTTGTTGATAGTTGTGAGTTTGCTATCATTCTACTGTTCATAGTTTTTGATCTTCTATTTCTTAGATAAGTCCCTTTTACAGTTCCCTTTAACAGTAACAAGGGCTTGGTGATGATGAACTCCTTTAACTTGACCTTATCTGGGAAGCACTTTATCTGCCTTTCCATTTTAAATGATAGCTTGCTGGATAGAGTATGTTGAGTGTAGGTCCTTACCTTTCTTGACTTCAAATACTTCTTTCCAGCTCCTTCTTTCTTGTAAGATTTCTTTTTAGAAATCAGCAGGAACTCTCATGGGCACTCCTTTGTAAGGAGCTGTCTCCTTTTGTCTTGCTGCTTTTAAGATTCTCTCCTTGTTTTTAATCTTGGGTAACTTAATTATGATGTGCCTTGGTGTGTTCCTCCTTAGGTCCAATTTCTTTAGGACTCTCTGGGCTTCCTGGATTTCCTGAAAGTCTATTTCCTTCACCATATTTGGTATGCTTTCTTTTATTATCTGTTCAAATGTTTCAATGTCTTCAATGTTTCTCTTCTCCTTCTGACAGAGCTATAGTTCAAATATTGGAGCTCTTAAAGTTGTCCCAGAGGATCCAAAGCCTCTTCTCATTTTTTTGAATTCTTGCTTCTTCATTCCGTTCTGGTTGGATGTTTATTTCATCCTTTTATTTCGAATGATTGATTTGAGTCCTGGTTTCCTTTCCTTCACAGTTGGTTCCCTGTATAGTTTCCTTTATTTCATTTTGTGTAGACTTAATTTCTTCCTTCATTTTGTTACTGAGCTGAATCAATTCTGTAAGCGTCCTGATTACCAGTATTTTGAACTCTGCATCTGATAGGTTGTCAATTTCCTCTTTGCTTAGCACTTTTTCTGGAGTTTTGATCTGCTTTTTCATGTGAGCCATATTTCTTTGTCTTGACATGTCTGCTATATTGTTAAAGGGGCAGAGCCTTAGGTATTCACCTGAACAGGACAACCCTCTTTGCCGTGTTGTGGAGCTGTATGTGGGGGAGGGGCCTGAGAGGGAACAACGCAACTTATTTGTTCAGCTCTAGTTCCAGTTTTCAAAGAGTTCTCCTGTGAGACTGGAAGTTTCTACCACCTTTGCCAACCTCGCAGTGTTTTATAGCCACAGGTTTTGAGTCTTTAGTTTCCCAGACAGCCAACCCCTCCTCGCCTCTGTGGTCCCCAACCTTACCATGTATCCTCTCCACCTGTCTGGCTGCCTGTCTCCACCCCTCCTACTGGTCTGGACAAATATTTCTTTAACTTCTTAGTTGTCAGAGTTCCATGAAGTTTGATATTCAGGCAGTTCTGGTTGTTTATTGTTTTTTAATTGGTCGTTACCCTTCTTTTGGTTGTGAGAGGAAGCCAATCTTTTCTACCTATGTCTCCATCTTGGCCAGAACTAGGAAATACCACTGTTAAAAAATACAAGTGGTGCCCTGGCTGGTGTAGCTCCGTAGACTGAGTGCAGACTTGTGAACCAAAAGATCGCAGTTCGATTCCCAGTCAGGGCACATGCCTGGGTTGCAGGCCAGGTCGCGGCAGAGGACACATGAGAGGCAACCACACATTGATATTTCTCTCCCTCCCTCCTTCCCTCCCTCTCTAAAGATAAATAAATAAAAATCTTTTAAAAAAATACAAGTGGTAATATAATTGGAAAAAATACTCAATTACTGTTCACACCAGTAGTTTTCTTTAACATATATGATCTTACTTATTTATCGACTCTTATGTGCTATTTCTTGCCCTTACAGTGTCTATAAGTTCCATGAAAATAAGAACTTTTCCTGTCTTTGCTTGTGTCTCCTATATTAAATAATTGAGTAGTTTATTGAGTGAATGAATAAATAAGTTTTGCTTGGAAAACAATTTTGTGGCTTTAGAAAGCATACACTTAACGTTATAATTAATGTTGAAAACATCTGTCTAAGAGATGTTTGTCTGGGAAAACAAATCAGTAATATCTACTCTCACCACTCATATCTAGTGAGCATTGTGCTAATGGCTTTAATTTCTAAGAAGGCAAGCAAAAGAAAAATAGGCACAAGTAACAGAAATGAAGAAGGAATACTCTATTTGGAGATGATTTAGTTGTTATTAAATCATTTGGAATTTGAGAAAAAGAAAAGTACACAAACTATTAAGTGAAGTGAACAATACAAGATTCAAGGCCAACTTCAACAACCATGTGTAGTTTTATAACTAGAAGCAAAAAATTGGAAAATAAATTTAAAATACCATTTGAAACAGCATAAAATACATCAAAGCTTAATAAAATAATAAGGCAAAATGTGATGTTTATATCTCTATAAAACATGAATAAAAGTAACTAAAAACAAATAAATAGAGATATACAGTATCATGAATTAGAAAAATCAACGTAACTAGGGAAACACTAACTTTAAATCTTGATGTTATATAGTAGTTCTATATCTAAAATCTTAATTTAACATAAAATATCTTGCTGAAAGTGTACAATAACTTGAAAATCTTTAGAAAGACAAAAATTTTTTTGCTAAGACCTTTATCATAACACTATGGCAACTAAACCTTTATTTTAAAACTAAGGCAATCAAATTTATAAATTTATGCTAAAATAAGACACTTTCAGAAGTAAATAAAAACAGGTCATATGCTGGGAGAAATATTGCAATGCTTCTATTCAACAATGAACCTATATGTAGAATATGTAAAGAATCTTCTTAATTGTTTAGTAAGAAAATAAACACTCCAATGACAAAACTGACAAACTTCATGTATAAAAACTTCACAAAGAAGATACATGAATGCTCAACAGGTGCAGTGAAGAGTGCTCACTACCATTACTGAGCGGAGAATTGCAAATTGATACCATCAGGATGATATATCTTTCACACTAACCATAATGACAAAAATGACTGACAAGACCAAGTGTTGACAAGGATGTAAATACATTTGAATTCCCATATATTATTGGAGGGAGTACGAAATGTTATAACCACTTCAAAAAAAGTGGTTTCTTATAACATTAACCATGCACTATTGTATGACATAACAATTTCCTTATGCGTACTTTACTCAAAAGAAATCAAGACCTATATTGACAACACAAATTTAATAAAATCATTGACATACATCCTTTCATAAAACTGGAAAACACTCCAATGTCCATAACCAGGAGAATGGATAAGTTGATGTATATCCATTCACAGGAATACTATCTCAAAATTAAAAGAATGAACTAATGATATGCAACAGCAAGGCTAAATCACAAATGCTATTTTTAACAACAGAAGGAAGACATGAAAGAATTTCAACTATTTGATTAATTTTATATTAAAAACCAAGCAAAACTAGTGTGCAATGATAGAAATCAAAACTGAGTGATTATAGGCATGGGAATTTACTGAAAAGGGAACATGTGAAGATTTTCTGGGATAATTGAAACTATTTTATGTGTGAATTTTTATTGTATGTATGTATAAATTGACAAGCGCCATCAATCTGCACACTAAAGGTGTGGATATTTTACTGTAGACAAGTCTAACAGGAAAGCACTCACTAGATACATTTGATAGCAAATGTGACATGCTGAAAAAAATTACTAAACACAAAGTGAGAAAAAAATCACAGAGATATAGAAGGAAATATCCGGAAAATAGAGGAGAGAAATTAGAGATGTAGAATATGCAGTGAGAAGTTCTAAACTGCATTAAATTGGGTTCAAGGAAGGAGAAGAGTAACAGAATGGGGCATAAATCATATTTAAAGAGATAATAATCTTTCCTATCTTGTTCTTCTTTTTCAAAATTATTGAGGCTATTCCTACTCTTCCCCACAGCAAGAATGGAACTAGAGTGTCTTTTGTTAGGTGAAATAAGCCAGGCTATGAGAGACAAATACCATGTGATCTCACCTATAAGTTGAACTTAATAACAAAACAAACAAGCAAACAAAATAGAACTAGAGACATTGAAACAAGGAACAAACTGACAGTGACCAAACCATATGGGAGGTGGGAGGGAGATAATGGGGGAAAGAAGGGGAAAGATGAAGTCAAGAAACATGTGTAAAGGACCCATGAACACAGACTACAGAGGGGGGCGTATTGAATGTGGGAAGTGGGAGTCGGGTAGAGGAGAGTAAAGGGAGAAAAATGGGGACAATCGTAATTGAACAACAGCAATAAAAAAGGGATAATAGCTGGGAATTCTCTAAAATTGATCAGAGAAATCAATTGATAGAATCCAAGAACTCAACAAATATCAAGTGGGATGAATGAAAGGAAATCCACAAAGAAAAACAATGCAATAACACTGTTAGAAAACAAACAACCAAACAACAGCAAAAACAAAGATAAAGAGAACATTTTTCAAAGACACCATTCAAAAAAACCTGACAAGGTGGACACAACATTTGAAAATCTATCACCAAAACCAACCATGTTCACAAAATTAGATAAAAAGATTATTCTAATAATGCAGAAAGGTACATATTAAAATCAGTATCTGATTGTGACATGAGAACAATAAAAACCTGGTATGTACACTGGTGCTGCTAGAAATAGAGGAAAATCCTAGTTCTGCCATTACTCAACTTAGTACCTTGGACAACTTTGTTACCTACCTTCTTTGCATACCTAGCAACAGAAATAAAATCAAGAATTGTGCCCCGGCTGGTGTAGCTCAGTGGATTGAGCGCAGGCCTGTGAACCACACCATCGTGGTTTGATTCCCAGGCACATGCCTGGGTTGCAGGCCAGTTCCCAGCAGGGGATGCAGGAGAGGCACCCATACACTGATACATATCTCTTCCTCTCTCCTTCCCTTCCCCTCTAAAAATAAATAAATAAAATCTTTTAAAAAATCTCCCCAGTTAAAGAAAAAGAAATAAAACCAAGAATTGTTAAATCTCATTTATCAAAAAATCTTTGCATTAAAATCTTTAGATTTTGAAAATTTGCAGAAATCTTTAACATGGGATATACAAAACAGAAAATAAGACAGTTTCTTCATTTTTCAAAAAACATTTTTTTCTAACTACAAGATAAATTATTGAGGACACTCTAAGTTCTAGTATTTTATGAATTTGTAAAATTTTACAACAAGGGTATCATACATTATTGTAGTCAGAAGAATTCTGAGATGGCCCCCAAAACTCTTTCCTCCTGGTGTCCACATTCCATGTAATCCCCTCCCCTCTTGCATGAGCAAGCTGAGGAATATGACACATGTATTGTCATAATTAGGTTATATTACAAGACAAAAGAAGATTTGCAGAATACATCAATATGTAATTTAAGGTCCCACATTAGTTCATTTAGAGTTTACCAAAAGAGAAATTATTGTGGTGGGAATAACCTGGGAGTCATTAAAAAGAACCAGACTTCTCTGAAGGATGCAATTGGGAGTATGAGACATATTCTCCCAGGTGTGTTGAAGGAAATGCCACATTTGAGAGGGCCAGGACCCGAGGGCGAGTTCTAGGAGATGAAATTGATCCCTGGCCCTGGCTGGCATAGCTCAGTGGATTGAGCACAGGCCTGCGAACCAGAGGATCGCGGTTCGATTCCCAGTCAGGGCACATGCCTGGGTTGCAGGCCAGTTCCCTGCAGGCCAACTCCCAGCAGGGAACGCACGAAAGGCAACCATACATTGATGTTTCTCTCCCTCTCTCCTTCCCCTCTAAAGATAAATAAATAAATAAAATCTTAAAAAAAAAAAAAGAAAGAAATTGATTCCTGGCCCACAACCATCAAGAAAACAGGGATTTCAATCTTAAGGCAAACTGAATTCTGCCAATCACCTGATTATTTTTGGAAGAGGGGCCCAAGCTCTATATGAAAACAGCCCAGTTGACACCCTGATTTCAGCCTTGTGATGTGCTGACCTATACAACATTTGAGCTTGGACCTGCTGAATCCGTAAGATAATAAGTGATGTTGTTCTTAATCCTCTAAATTTTTGATAATTTGTTACATGGCCGTGGAAAACTAATAGAGTTACCAGTGAAGGGCAATCAATTTTGGTAATTAAGGGAAACTCTTATACTTAATTAATTAGGGAACTTTAGACAAATAAAGGAGTTTATTTATAATTGTTAATTTACAACATCTAAGAAGTTTTTAAAAATTCTATAACCAATTTAAGAAAATGGAATTATGAAATATTTTGTTTTCCATAGACTGGTACTTTATTTGTTGCTTGATTTTCTCATCTTTCTTTCTTTTTTTAGACTTTATTTATTTATCTTTAAAGAGAGGGGAAGGGAGGGAGGAAAAGAGGGAGAGAAACATCAATGTGTGGTTGCCTCTCATGTACCCCCCAATAGGAACCTGACCTGGCCCACAACCCAAGCATGTGCCCTGAGTGGGAATCGAACCAGCAACACTTTGGTTCTCAGGCCAGCACTCAGTTCACTGAGCCAAAACAGCCAGGGCTCTTTTTAGATTAAGTTTATTTTTGTGCATTGCATATAGTGGATGCTCATTCAGAATTTTCTAAGTTGTTCCTGATTTTGTTTGCAAGTAGCATGAACTGTGATAATGACTTGAAAATAAATATGTATTAAGCTACTAACTCAAATGTGTTTGTTGTGGATCTAATAATGTCAAAGGACAGTTTGGTTAATAATAGCTCTGCAAATTAATCATTTAATTACACACTGGAAAACTCCACTTCTTTACAAGACAATCTCCCCAAAGCTTTAGAATTCCCTTGTCTCGATCACAGTGTGTTATATGTAGTTTTCAAGTTGCTATATTAATTATAATTAATTCACTTAAAATGTGTCTGCATGCTATTTTCATATGATTCTCAAGAGTTCCACACATCTTCAGATTGAGATAGTAGTATGAACAGCCTGATTTTGTAATAATATAATGCAATGGGACCTGCACTATCCTTATTTCTGATGCCCATATAAAACACATTCTGCAAATCTACTTCTTAGGGAGCTATTTCCAGACTGAAAATACTGAGTATGTTCAAACATTTCCTTAAGTACCAAGTATAGTTGTATTGTGAAGTCAAGCTTTCAGTTAAAGTGAGATATGTAGAAAATAAAGCCAGGTACTCTGCTGATGTGTAGATAGGGTATGTATAAACTTTATTGTTGAGGGAATAAATCTTATCACTTCTCTGCTAATACAGTGCTGTGATATTATTTCAGGACCTGCAACCCATAATGTGCTAAGAATTTCTCTTCAAAAGAACTGTAATGTGGCAACATGACAGGGGGGTGATTTATATTATTGTCTTGTGACTATCAGAAAACTATTATCTTTAATTTGAGATTCAATATATTTAAATATGAAAGTTTCAACCAAAGTCAAATAGAATTGAAATTAATGGATAAAACTCATTGGTACTTCTATTAAAGTTCTTGGCATAATTGCCCACGCTGTCGTCTACATTCATTTAAGCCTTTTTTATTATTAACTTTAAATTGTATGGTAACTAGATTAATAGCATGAGGGCAGGACAAATTAAGGTACCTTCACTGCAGGTTTTCAACCTGTGTCCTGTTGTGTGCAACTCAATTCATTTTTCATTTTGATTAAAGACAACATATCAAGCTATTGACCTCATAGATTTTTTAACTAAAGTCTTACCTAACATCAGGCCTCCTGATGTTTGAAATAAATATTTTATTAGCTATATTAACAAGAATAGTTTATAAACCAATGACAAATATTTGGAAACACTTAGCTATTTATAAACTTTGCAGAATGTTGTCCTGCTGGGAGAACAGCAACTCCGAGGACTTATAATGACCTACACATTCTTATCTCTGTTACCAGAAGGGAAACTCGTTATGACATTGTGATTCTTTTCTTTTTAGATATAAAGTTAATTGTTTTACTGTTTTTTTGTTTTTTCATTTAATTAATTGGGGTGACACTGGTTAACAAAATTATATAGATTTCAGGAGCACAATTCTACAACACATCCTTGGCACAGTATATACTGTGTTCACCAACCCAAGTGAAATTTTCATCAGTCACCATTTATTCCCCTTACAGCCTCCTCCACCTTACTCTCCTAACTTCCTCCCCCCCACAATCACCAAACTGTTGTCAATGTCCATAAGTTTTTCTTTTTTTTTCCCTTTTTGATCAATCTCTCCATCACTCAACTCCCAAGCCCTGACAACTGTCAGCCTATCTATGAGTTTTTCACTATTTTGCTTGTCAGTTCATTTTGTTAATTAGACTCCACATATCAGTGAACTCATATGGTACTTCTCTTTCTCTTACTGGCTTATTTCTCTTAGCATTAAGTTCTTCAGGTCCATCCATGCTATTGCTCAGGGTAAAATTTCCTTCTGTTTTAAGGTGGAGAAGCATTCCATAGTGTAAATGTACCATTGTACTTTATCCACACATCTGCTGATGGACACTTGGGCTGCTTCCAAATCTTGGCTATTATAAATAACACTGCAATTAAAACAGGGGTACATATATTCTTTCAAATTAGTGTTTCAGATTTCCTCAGATGTATTCCCAGAAATGGAATCTCTGGGTCATGAGGTAGTTTCATTTTATTTTTTTTTGAGGTGACTTCAGACTGCTTTCCACAGGGGCTGTACCAATCTGCATGCCCACAAAAATTCAAGAGGAGGGAGGACTCCCATGCTCATTTTACCAGGCCAGCATTATACTAATTCCAAAACCAGATAAAGTCACTACAAAGGGAAAAAATGTGTAGATCAGTACCCATGATGAACATAGATGCTAAAATCTCAACCAAATATTAGCAAACTGGATCCAGCATTACATTAAAAAGGTCATACACTATCATCAAATGGGATTTGCTCCAGGGATGCAAGGTTGCTACAATAGCTGCAATCAATAAATGTGATGCACCACATAAACAAAATAAAGAATAAAAATCGCATGATCATATCCATTGATGCAGAAAAAGCATTTGATAAAATTCAGCACCCACAATAAAAACTCTCAGGAAACTGGAAATAGAGGGAACATATCTCAACATGATAAAGGCCATGTATGACAAACCCACAGTCAACATCATACTCAATAGGCAAAAACTGCATTCCCTTTAAGATAGGAACAAGACAGGGACATACACTTTCATGTCTCTTATTTAACTTAGTAGTGGAAGTTTTAACCACAGCAATCAGACAAAAAGAAAAAAATAGGCATCTAAATTGGAAAGCAAGAAGTTGAACTGTCATTATTTGCAGATGATACTATGTTACATTTAAGTAACCTTAAGGAGGCCACCAAAAAACTACTAGAACTGATGGATGAATTCGAGAGAATAGAACTATCCACAATAAATATTCAGAAATCAGTTGCATGTTTATATACCAATAACAAGCTATCAGAAAGCTATCGGAAACTATTAAAACAATCCCACGCACAATTGCTTCAGAAAGAACAAAATATGAAGGAATAACTATTGCATTATGGTTCTTCAGTAATATTTATATTTGGGGAGCCTTGAAGAAATTATTCATTGGATTCAATTAAAAAAGCCGCTCTGACACAATTTACAACTTGCACTGTGGTTTTCACATAGTATCATATCTCAAATTTAACCTTAATTATACCTAAGACTATAAAACAAAAAATCTAAGTCAGACAGGATTACTGTACACCAAATTCATACATATTTGCACCAAATGTCCCTTTTTAAGGTTGCTACTATGTAAGTTATTCGATGATTTGATTTTCAGTTATTAAAACCTGGTGCCATTGGTGTGGAAACCAGTTCCTTGTCAAGGGTTTATTCACTGAATTCTCATTACTGTGTGAAAAATCTTATTAAAGTGGAGGATTAAATCAGCTTATTATTTCTTATTAGTATAAAAATGCAAATAAGTCTTTTAGTATATTGAGTCAGTTTAGTGTCAGGGATTCAGGATCAAGTCTTGTGCTGTGTTTACTATGACAAAGAGCGGATCGAGTAGACCACTGCGCGGGAAGGAAGTCTACTGTCCAGAGATGTCCTCCTGGAGATGCTGAAAAAAAATCCAACGTGGAAATATCTTAACAAAATCTCTGATTTGTTTCAGTGAAAATTATTATGAGGAAACAAAAGCAATTAGCACCTGATGCCAAGTGAGGGCCTCAATAGTGACACCTACATTTTCTTCAGAGCCACCTGGAAGTTAACACCAAAAATAAGTGGTACTTACAGGCACCTTTCTATTTACTTTATTTTATTAGTATGTAACCATTTCTTAATAAAGGCTTTGGGGGAAATGAATAAGCTTTGTCTTCACAAAATGACTTTACTCATTTACAATGAACTGCTTTTGTTCTTATAAGCTGCAGAGCAAAGGAAATCCACCAAAGATTAAAAATTACCCATACTGCCCTGTAGTCACAATCATTAACTCTGCAAACCAGTTGTAACTACATGTGGTAGCCACATGCTAGACATTTGAGTTGGCTGCTTATCCCATCCATCTGTTTTAATATATTGCCCATTTTAGCAAATGGGCTATTGTAAAAACAATTATGAAGTCTTTGTTAAATCAGTCACTGAGACCTCAAATAAGTGGCATTACAGTAGCTAGTTAACATTTTCCCTTTAAATAATGGAAATACACACTACTGAGACATAGAAAGTTTCGATAAACCAGTGACATTATATCATATTTTAAGTGTGTAGTTTATAAGTCACATACTTCATATTTTTGTTCTACTTTGGATTTGTGTAGGAATTTAAATCAAATACTTTCATAAAAGTATAAAACATGATCCTCATAAAATTTACTGTGAATAAGTTTTGAAATGATAAAATTTGTTTTACTATTTTATTTCTACCACTATTAGCCTGGAATGTGCACAGAAAAATGAACTAATTAGTGTGCTGGGAATCACAGAGGTTATAAATGCCAGAATTCATGGCATGCCCTTGAATTATGAACCTTGCTCTAGAACCCATGTTCATAACAGTTATATATCATTCTGTTCTGCTTTGCCTGATAGAAGCTTTGAAATAACACTTATCCAACTAATTTGGATCTTAAAGTTCAATGATTAAGGAAGAGAAATAAACTTAATTTATGTTACATCCCAAATAATGATCAATCTTTTGCCTAAGACGCAACCCAAAGGAAAGTTTCATTTTTGTCATGCACTGACACCAGGATGTCCAATTGAGTTGAGTTGCGTATTGGAATTGACATATATTTATATAATTTAAGAGACTGGAAACAGTGCCAAGAAGTAAGTTGAACCAAGGAATCTATAAATACAAATACAAGGGAGTAGGGTATAAAGTATCTGCAGATACTTTACAGTACCTGTGTCTGATATAGATGATAAAGAGAGCTATGAAAATTTAATCCCAATATTTTGGTCACTCAAGGTCTTTTCAATCTATCCACAGCTTTTGAATGTCCTCTTCTACCTTATTCAAAGCTCAGCCCCAACTAAAATTCTGGTACTCTGTTCTACTTCTCTCCTTCCATCACTTGTAGCCCATATGTGTATTGATTGTTGACTTGTGGGTATTTTCAATGATCAATTTTATCCTCAGAATATTTAAAAGTTTCTTTAATCACTTTCAAGTTGTCTTTACACGCTTTAATCTTCTTTCAGACATCCTTTGCTTATCCATTAAGTTGCATCCCTGCTGTAATAAAGTTTAGACACTTAAATTTTAGGAAGCCTTGAACATATTTTAAGTTGATGTTTTGAACATCCAGTGGGCTATAGAAATGCAGAAATTAAAAGTTCTGTCACATTCCCTTACTTTAAACCTGGTTAGCATATTTCCATGTGCAAATGATTTTAAATTATGCTTACACATCTGAGTTACATGAGGCCTTTTAAAAATTCAAGTATACAGGACTCAACCCTAAATCTCTAGGCAAGGGACACAAACAATAGTACATTTTAAAACTTTAGGTGACTGCAGTGTGCAATCAAGTGTGAAAATCTTTGGACTAGAATATTTTCTTGTTAATTAATCTGATTATATTTTATTGGTCTTTTCCTACTACAATGCATAAACCACTGGATCAGGAATCTTTTCTTACCCTATAATTCAATACCTAGAAGAGTTGGAGCACTTAAGAAAAAAATATTTTAAAGAAACAAAAAAAATTAATGCTACTTCAGTGTTTGCAATTATCTATAACTTAGTGATTTTTATCATGGTTGAATTCTCTTCTTCAGATTTGAAATTTTAGAAAATTAATTTTATCAAGAATCTAAGAGATATTTATGTTCATATGCTAAATAGATTTACAATGATTATTAAAACCAAATAACACTTCAATCAGCAGAGTGATAGACCATTCCACTACTCTGAATGTAAAGCGGAGCATTATTTTTCTAGTTCTGAACTACCTGTAAAACCAAAATAATTTGGAACATTCTGTAATAAGCATGGGATCACCATATAAAGACTTTGATAGTCATCGCATGATGATGTTGTATTCAATTTTTTTCCTTTTTTATAAGTTTTATTGGGTTAGTTTGTACTCCAGAGCTTTCAAATGTTAAAATTTCTTAATTATAGTATAACTTTTATGCCATTCTATTTACAAACACCAAAATTTAAATAAAGCAGATAATTTAGTAACTTCAAAAAAGTAAAAGGAGTCATTGAGGGCAACTCTCTCCAGAGATCGCAATCCACTGGCCATGCTCCACGTTTGGTGTCAGGAGGGCAGCTTCGCCCCGTGAGGCCTGCCAGACCCCGCCGTCCCTAGAGTAAGGACACCGGATTAATGTCACGGTGTTAGCAGAAATCATATTGCCGTGAACTGGGGAGTGAACTTGCATGAAGGGGGTAGTGATAAGTCAGAGGACACTCTAAGGTGCTGCCCAGAGGGGTGAAAGTTTAGCTCCAGATGGACTCTGCTAAGATCAGAGAAGTATGGGAGAGGGACGGATTTTTTGGATGAAAATAATGTCTGAAGTCCATGCGTAAGGGAAGAAACGCAGCAATGACGCAAGGCCTAGAGTTAGATCCAGTTAAATGGGTAAACATTGGTATCTTCATAAAATAATTTAAGGAAGGAGTGACAGTGAAGAAAGGACATTTATCTCAGAAGCACTTTAACATTTTTAAGGGGATGTAATGATGGCTCCTGAAACCGTCTTTGCCACCATAACAGATAAAGTATGTAGAATTTAAAAGGTGGCCACAATTCTCCTATTATGTTACATTTTCACCAAGAATTTCAGATGACTTGAAAGCATTTCTTTTTATATTTAAGCATTTACCTGTTTAGCTTTCATATATTTTGTTACTGCCTAGCCTATGGTTGTGTGTGAGAGTGTATGTGAAAAGTAATGAATCTTAAAAGAAGAAATCTATAGGCAGTTTACATCTATTCTTAATTACTAAAAATAAATGGCTTAAGGTATTACCAGACCTACACTGAAAACAGCAAAACTGCCCTTCAAAAGTCAACTTTGAACATTTTGGAGAATTTGTCAGGTATTATACTTGGTGGGATTCACATGCCAGGGGGATTTTATTCAATTTGGGAGAAAAATAAAAATAGCAGGCACTGAAAAGAAAAAAGAAGTGCTCTTATCTACCCTAAAAAAAACCCTTTTATCATCTTTGCTTCCCTCGGGAGCAAGATATACAGTGATGAACTTTTGAGAATATTTATGGCACACATCTTGCTATCATGTATTAGTGCTTAAAGCAAGATTTGCTACCTCCAATGCCTATCGGGGGTGAGCAGGTAATGTGGATGTTTGAGATATGCCAGTTTGAACAATATTCTTCACTTACAGGGAAAAAACATTTTTATCTTTTCTTGAAACATGTAGCCCTCTGGGTCAAATCTTACTTTTCCCACTTGTGAAATAGATTAAGGGTACCAGTAGTGGTTAGCTTTCCTCTTAACTGTACTATGAGAAGTATAAAAGTGGAAGGGTATGCTGGAAGTCCCCTGTCAGTTGACCTATATGCTGCCATGACAACAGGAAATGATGGGGGATGTAGCAAAGGGGCCCACTGTTTTCTCATCCAAAAGCATAACCGCTTTCTGTCTCCAGGAAAGTGTCGGCCTGCCTACAGGGCCAGCTCTTTAAAGTGTCAAGAGAATCTAGAAACCTGTAGCTTTATGTAGAAGAGAACTTTTTCTTCTTTGATGTAGCTAAAGCTTTGGTTTTTAAATACCCAGTAAAGGGAGGGATATGAAAGACACATCACCAGATGTAACTCTCGATCCACCATTTCATAACCTCTACTTTTAGAGACTTAAGTTTTATTGATACAAATCAAGAACTTTTAAATAAAATGTTATGTCCACATGTGAAAGAAGGAAATTTGCCTTACACAATGGACAAAAATCAACTCAAAATGGACTAAGACCTAAATGTAAGACCAACACTTCTAGGGGAAAAAAAAAAAAAACAAGAGAAAAGCTTCATGACATTAGACTTGGCAGTGAGTTCTTGCATATGATGACAAAAGCACTGGCAGCGGCAAATAAAGGTGAACGGAAAAACGGAAAAACTTTATGCTTCTGTGTGACAAGGGGAACAATACAATGAAAACGCTGCCTATGGAATGGAACAAACAATCACAAATGATCTTTACTGAAGGGTTAATACCCAGAATATATAAAGAACCTACATAACTCAACAACAAAACACCGGATAAACCAATAAAAATTAGACAGAGGGATTAAATAGACATTTTTTTCCAAATAAGATACACAAATGACTAACAAGTGCATGAAAATATATTTAATATTACTAATTATTAGGGAAATGCAAATCAAAGTCACAATAAGATACTATCAAAAGATTGTAAAATAACAAGTGATGGTAAGAATATAAAGAGGTCAAAACCCTTGTACACTTTTGGAATGTAAAGTGGTACAGCTATTATGGAAAAGAGTTTGGGGGATGCTCAGAAAATTAAAAATAGAAATAGCATATTATCCAGAAATTCTACTTCTAAATATATATCGAAATAACTCAAAGCAAGATTACAAACACACTTTTCCACAGTAGCCAAGAGGTGAAAGCAACACAAATTTTTATTAAGGAATGAATGGATAAAGAAAACATTGTACCTAAGGGGGAAACCTGCTCTTCCCCCTTATCTAGTAGAGTGGAATATTTTATAGTCTTAAAAAGAAGAAATCCTGTCACATGCTGCAACGCAGATGAACTTGAAGGTCGTTTAATAAAAATAAGGCAGTCGCCAAAGGACAAATGCTGCACGATACCACTTCCTGGATGTGTCAAATGTAGTCAAAGTCACGGCATCAGAAAAATCGATGATGATCACCAAGGGCTCGTGGGGAGAGAGATTAGTACCTAGTGGATTTCAGTGTTGACAGGTGAGCAAGTTCTCGAGATCTTTTGCACAACCATTGTGAAGATACTTCACACTACGAAAGTGTGCACTTAAAATAATTAAGATGGTAAATTTAGTGTGCTTGTACCACAATTGAAAAGTTTTACTGTATGTGAGAACTGTTAATCTCCACAATCATTACAATTTGGAGAGCATTTTAAGATTTCATGTAACAATCCCCTTACCTTACCTTGACTATTTATTAAATGCATAATATATTTATAAAGAACTTGTTTGAAGCTATGAAGGCATATAGATATAAGGATCAGGCACAAATCATTCACCATAGGGGATTTTACCACTGCTTTATTACTGGGCCAATTTTAATGGTATAAGAATTTAACTAAGCATATAAGCCAGTGAAGCTGCATAAATTTATGTTTCATAAATAGCCACATCTAAAGAGAATACTGTCTATGACTTTTCTGTCGAAACTTTCCAAAAGCATTCACAGAAAATAAATGTTTTTTGTAATAGCTGAAGGTCAGTACTGACTTACAAAGTTCTGCTCTGAGTTTTGACACTCAAAGTGTGCCCACAGATTCAGGCACTGAAAAGTGCTGATTTTACAAAGGCAAGAGGCACTATTAGAAATATTATTCTCCCAAGAATAGATAAGGGAAATAGAAGGTTAAATGGTTTGGTGCACTCTCATAAATGCTGTTGGAATAAAGCGGGTTTATAGACACCACACACATACAAACCAGCCCTGGTTTTTCTGTAACTCCATTATTCCAATTGTAATATTACTCATTGAGTTGAGAAATCCCAAGCTCTTTTCCAACCTAAGGAACACTGCTTCTTTGCCTCTGCCTACTTACTTTTTTTATTATTTGGAAACATATCCTTAGAAATGACAAATGCTCTTTTTAATGAAATCTCCACCATCCCAATGTGTTGGAAAATATCTAAGCTAAAGAAAAAGGTCTAAGAGCATATTATTGCTCACGGTGTTGAGCCATGTAAAATTGGGAAATTGCACTCTTCCCTGATTCTGAGCAAGGGTCAATCAGTTTGGCCTGATAATTTTTTAATGAGATCCTTCATAATTCCCATCTTGATACCGCTTAAAACATGGAAACGCACTTCATTTGCTGTAGAGATCAGTGAAACTATTCTTACTTGAAAGTACAGTTGACCCTTAAATAACTTGGGTTTGAACAGCCCCGATTCCTAAGCCCCATTAATCTCCCCTCTCCCTCCTGCCACGCCAAGGGCAACGATGCTCAGAAACCCAGAAACTGCTCTTCCCCCGACACACATGCTTCTGATAGTATCACCTGCCCCTTCTCAGGCCTAAACCAAACTGTACTCTCCCTCACCACTTACACTTTGTCATGGTTGGCGCCAGGCTAACCCCNTTTGGTGCACTTTCATAAATGCTGTTGGAATAAAGCGGGTTTATAGACACCACACACATACAAACCAGCCCTGGTTTTTCTGTAACTCCATTATTCCAATTGTAATATTACTCACTGAGTTGAGAAATCCCAAGCTCTTTTCCAACCTAAGGAACACTGCTTCTTTGCCTCTGCCTACTTACTTCTTTTATTATTTGGAAAGATATCCTTAGAAATGAAAAATGCTCTTTTTAATGAAATCCCCGTCATCCCAATGTGTTGGAAAATATCTAAGCTTAAAAAAAGAGGTCTAAAAGCATATTATTGCTCATGGTGTTGAGCCATGTAAAATTGGGAAATTGCACTCTTCCCCGATTCCGAGCAAGGGTCAATCAGTTTGGCCCGATAATTTTTTAATGAGATCCTTCATAATTCCCATCTTGATACCGCTTAAAACATGGAAAAGCACTTCATTTGCTGTAGAGATCAGTGAAACTATTCTTACTTGAAAGTACAGTTGACCCTTAAATAACTTGGGTTTGAACAGCCCCGATTCCTAAGCCCCATTAATCTCCCCTCTCCCTCCTGCCACGCCAAGGGCAACGATGCTCAGAAACCCAGTAACTGCTCTTCCCCCGACACACATGCTTCTGATAGTATCACCTGCCCCTTCTCAGGCCTAAACCAAACTGTACTCTCCCTCACCACTTACACCTTGTCATGGTTGGCGCCAGGCTAACCCCCTCTCCACTTACGATGGTAATTGGAATGAAGCAAGTCATCAAGGTGGCTTCTCCATGGCTGAGAGGTGGAAGATGAAGAATTGGCTTTGTGGTTGTTTGCGTGTGGGTCCGCTCAGTCCCCACTGAAGGCAGGAAAGGGAGCCATCTTCTTCTTCCATCTCGCACCATGGGGCCAAGGGCTGGGAGAGAGCCCTGTCTTCCCCTCTGAGGCCAGGGGTTCTGTTCTCAGCCTGGGGGCTGATGCCTGTGTGTGTTGTGTACGTGAGCAGCCCCACTCGGTAACAGAGGGTTGCGGGGGGATAAACACCTGCCACCAAAACAAAAGGCATATTTTTTACAATAGATAATGTAAACACATTTTCCTCCTTGTTATTTTCTTGACATTCTCTTTCAGATAGCTCACTTTATTGCAATCTTATAGTAAAAAATACATATGGCATACAAAAAAGATGCCTCTCAACTTTTTGTTATCAATAAGGCTTTCAGACAACAGTAGACTATTAGTAATTAAGCTTTGGGTTTAGTCATTTAACTTCTATTACAATCATATATTATAGTAGAATCATGTGGTCTTATATTTAGCATGTTTTTAGAAAAATATTTTTAAATTTATTTTTAGAGAGAGGGAAAAGGAAGGAGAAAGAGAAGAAGAGAAACATCAATGTGTGGTTGTTTTCTCATGCACCCCTACTGGGGGCACATCTTGGGTCACAACCCAGGCATGCGTCCTGACTGGAAATCGAACCAGTGACCTTTTGGTTTGCAGGCCAGTTTTCAAACCACTGAGCCACACCAGCCAGGGCTATTTTTAAATACTTTTATTACATCAATAATACCTAGAACCAGAACCCAAAATACTTAATAAGCCATGCCTCACTACAATTTTTAAATAACTATGCTCAGTTTTTTTCTTATATTGACAAAGAATCAGCTCAACTGTCTTGTGTTTTCTTTTTTGTGAAATATGTTTAATTTTTAGGTTAATTTCTGTCTGTATTAATGGTGGTCCTTTAAATATAATACATTTTTAATAAACTCTATGTATGAATGGAAGAATCAATATAAACAGCCAGTTTTTTCAAGCAAAGAAAATATAAACATTCAAGAAAGAAAAAGAGATATTTGATGCAAAACATGATGAAAAGGCTATAAAAAAACCAATCATTGTAATTGCATAGAAATAATGAGGTTATTTTTCATTTCTCACTTTTCACTGGTGTACAGCTATAAATTGAAACAGAAATATCTCAGGAATAGTCATAGGCCATTACCCACACCTGGAAAAATATTTTTGTGTCTCTAAATTATGAATAACAATAGCTGAGAAAATATTTGGAAAGAGAACAATGATTACATGGATGTATGTTTTAACATATACTGTACTACACTAAATTGTGGTCAAACCTATGTATTGTTTTATGTTCTGGCCAATTATTTTCTTCATTTACTAGGAGCTCAGGTACCATATTTTCCCATATATAATGCATGCTTTTTTGCTCAATTTTTTGAGGGAAAAATAAGGATGCACATAGTAGATGGGTGTAACAATTATACACCATGGGTACAATAATAGGACTAATAATTCCATGTATAATGTGCACAAACACATGGCTGCACATTATACACAGCAAAATATTTTATAACAGCACATTTCTATAAAGGTGAATTTAAAAATTGCCTTAAATAATTAGTAAGAATAACTAGACATGTGAGAATCAAAGTTTTTTATTTTTTAAATTCTATTTTATCAATTATGCTATTACAGTTGTCCCAGTTTTTCTCCATTTGCCCCTTTCAACCCAGTGTTCTTCGCTCCCTCAAGCAATCTCTCCACCATTGTACATGTCCACAGGTCATGCATATAAGTTCTTTGGCTACTCCATTCCTGTATTGTAATTTACATCACCATGGCAATTCTGTAACTACCTACTTGTACTTCCTAATTCCCTCATCTCTTCACCCATTTCCCCACACCCCCCTCCCATCTGGCAAACATCAAAACACTCTCCATGTCTATGATTCTATTGGTGTTCTTGTTTGCTTGGTTTGTTTTTTAGGTTGAATTGTTGACAGGTATTTTTTTGCCATTTTATTTTTCATAGTTTTAATCTTCTTTTTTAAAAGTAGAATTCCTTCTAATTTGATCCAAATATTATATTCTGCCTGAATATTACTTTAAAGAAACGTTACATACTGAGGGTCATAAAAGGCTATAAATTAGATCCTTTTTATCTTTGGTTCCAGGACAAGGATATAATTTTATCTTTACCAAGTTGGACGTTTCTACTTTTGATAAAAATAATTGTAAGCATATATCAAGCACATGCAGTATGTCAGCACAGTGCTAAATCGTATACAATGTTACACTTTATCTTCACTATAAAAATGGACAGGTGAGGAGCTTAAAAGTAAGTCACATTTTGTTCACACAGTAATAAACAAATTAAGGAAAAACAAATCAAATATAAGCACCTTTTGGGACTGAATGTTTGTGTCATCCCCAAATTCAAATGATAATGCAATGTATTAGATGGTGGGGCCTTTGGGACATAATTCGGATCAGATATTACAATAATGGTGGGGAGCTCTCACGAATGGATCTGTGCCCTTAGAAGAGATAATACAGAGCTTCCTCCTTCTGTCTGCTTCCTGACATGTGAGAATACGATGACAAGATAGCCATCTACAAGCCAAGAAGCAGGCCCCTAACAGACACCAGGTCTTTTAGCCCCTTGATCTTGAACTTCCCAGTCTCTAGAACTATGAGAAATAAGTGTTTGTTGTTTAAGGTACTCAATGTATAGCATTTTTTACAGCAGCCTGAACTGACTGTGATAATTACTAATGACTATTTCTCTAATATGCAATATAAAATTCATATATTCAGAGCTGTAATTTTAAAATTTAAGTTTCCATAGGAAAAATGATTAATAAAATGTTCTCCCATTCTTTTTTTTCAGTTGTAAAAATAGGGAGATCTAGTTTGAAGTAATTTTTGTGTCTATGCTTGGATCTGGGACAAGAGGAAAACATAAAATAAAAAAGGAACTCTGCTTAAGAATTACTAATGACATTCACCACATTACATAGGCTTGAGACTTAAATCTATACTACTTGTTTATTAACTTAAAAAACAGAATAAATTATAAGGCATATTAGTGATAGGGTATAATAGTGCCCATCATACAATGTGGTGAAAAGGAGAATTCAACATTGTAGTCATCTATCCCAAAACTCATTACCTCTGTCTGACCAGGAGGAACATGTCATCCAATGACAAATTGACCAACAATCCTCAAAACTGTCAAATAACCACAATCAAACAAACAAGCAAGCAAAGTATAACTGAAGACACTGAAATAGAGAACAGGCTGACAGTGACCAGAGGGGAGAGGGGAGGGAATTTCAGGGGATGAGGGGAAGGGTTTACAGGAACAAGTATAAAGGACACATGGACAATAAGGAGGGGGGTAGAAATGAGAGGGAGGTGGGGAGCACTGGGCGGGAGGTGAGCTGGGATAGAAGTAAAAGACAGAAAACTGTACTCAAACAACAATTAAAATAAATTAAAATAAACAACAATTAAAATAAATTTTCCATCTTTTTAAACAAAGATGGAAAACAGCCACACACCAGAAGAGGGGAAGGAGGTGTGACAAGTGAAAGCAGTATGGCATCTTGAGTTGGATGCAGAAAGAAAAAAAAAGACATTAATAATCACAATAGTACAATGTCAATATAACCTGGGATGTAATAACATATCAGTGTTGGTTTCTTAGTTGAGACAAAGTTTCCATTGTAATGTTTAAGATGTTAACAAATGAGGATACTCACTAAAGTATATGGGGACTTTCTTTGCTATATTTGCATCTTTTGTGTGATTGTAAAGCCATCCTAATAAAGACTTTATTTTTTTAAATGACATAAAAAGTCCAGGTTTACAATGAAGTTGAAAGTAATCCTGAGTTTTTACTGTCATCAGATATGGCAAAAGCAAAATCAAATAAGTAAAATCAAATTCTCTTTTGAGGAATATAATCCCAAACAAAACTTCAAAAATGTCCACAGAAAGAGTGTAAAAGCAAATGTGTTCATTAAAAAAAATCCAGACATGGAAGAAAAGAAACAGACTTAAATCAGTCTTCAAAAATCTGGACCAGTTACTGGATTTATCATACATGGTATATTCATTTGAGCCATAATGTTACAAGTTTTATCCTTTAACATAATTTAATGAGTATCTTTATTTTCATTTTTGTGACATATATAAGGTTCACCAAGGAATGGGGCTCAGAGCCCCTAACCACCCTTCTCATTTGGGTCTCCGTTCAGGTTACTATAACCAGGATGCCTTCGACAAAATGGTGGTAAACCGTCACACACAGTATGTTCAGTTGAACCATAATGTTGCGTTTTACACCCTTCAACATAATTGAATGAGTACATTTATTTCCAGTCCATGCCCAGTGCCATGGTGAGGTCTAGATGCTGTTTGAACACTCATGGTAAGAGAGGCATGTTAAGTTCAGGAGATTTTGATGTTGCAAAGGGTGCTGGTTCACAGACCCACCTCGAGACAGAGAGATTTTATCTTAACTCTGAAAGGTAAACTGTTTTTTTCTATAGAAGAAAAGAAAATGTCTTTATTTTTATTACCCCAGAACATCTCCAAGGAGGAAGTCATCACTAAACTTTACTATACTAGAATATGTCTTTATACTGACATCCTTAACTTAGCTACAAATCCCTTAGTTCATACGTAGAAATGCAAGCTATGACTTGCAGGGTAAAGCAAATCATTACTGTCTAAGTTACCAAGACTAGGAGGTCAGTTGTTTGTTATGCAACATAAATTAACCCATTCTAACTGATATACCATGAAAACTGGGTGTCATGTTCTCTGCCTTCTAGACCCACCTCCTCTTTTTAGCAAGTCTTTGTTTTACTTAAAAGACAAAAAATAATACCATTCTCTGAAGTATTTTGTTGTCCTGGGAATTGTTTTTCCTTTGCTCAGTTTTTATCTTACCTATCCGTATTTCCAATAGATGAAATCCTGCCCCTCTTCCAACACAAAGATCATTACCTTCTAACCAAAGTCTTCTCTGATTTCTCTGGGGAAAATAATAATTTTCAAGCCCAACACTCTAGGATATTTTTTTTAATTTTTGCTTTGTTTCATAATTGTATCTATCTATTCATATCTCTTGTACAAAAAATAAGCATCTGGAGATCAGGAGCCGTATCAAAGAACCCAGCATCAGGCTTTGCACTAAATGGAAATAAATAAATGCCTACTGAGTTGCATGATTTTCAGTTTAACATAAGTATCTCAGAGATATGCAAAAACATTTTCTTATAGGTGAATTAAATTCTCTGTTTTCTATGGAGAATCTGATCTTTTCCTCCCATTCATGGAGTATGGTATCATAAATTGTACAAATTTAAAGGGGGCAAGTATGTTAAACCTGAACTTTGTATCATGAGCCCCAAATCAGTTATGTGTCTGGATGAAGGCAGTACTCAAACTCCAACGCCTAAGGACACTAGCATGTAAGCAGTGGGGGAGGGGGGCATGGAGGCAAACCGGAGAGCACATGCTTTCCTTGAAAGAATCGGTGATGAATGAGTGCTAAAGAGTACGCAAGGAAGGAGTTGGGATATTCCTGTCAGAGGTTTCCAGTGATCAATTAATCCTTATCATACACTCATTAAATTGAAATATATTTAATTTCAAAGTGAGAGCAGAATGATGACTATTGCTTTATTTTAACTTTAGGTAAGTAGCCTATGCAGTTTTATATTAAAATATTCATTGTGTATTTTATTAAAGTAAGTTAATAAGCATTGCCATATAACAAATAATTATCCAAAAGACAATGCATTGTTTCTACAGTTAAATTAAAATCATCGCTATAAAGTTATCTTTTGCAAATTGTTAGGATGCTTTTTTGTCTTTAATATATTCACTATCACATAAAATTAGTTTTTAAATTATGTATATTTCCATAACAGATGGTAAGATTCCATCACTTATATCCATCTTATACAATTGTTTTTGTTTTATTCTTTGAAAAGTCAGCTGCTTTAAAGATTATAAATTCCCTATTTAAAATTCCTAACAATTGTATTCCATTTGCATTTTTCTCTCTTAAGAACTTTGTAAATAGAAGTATATTTCCACGAACTCCCAGCTTCCCCTATCCAATCTAGTTTCTATTTCTCAAAAGAAAATAGCTTCAATTCTTTTGACTTTCTCAAAGTCTTAATTTGTTCTGAATTTTAAAAGATGGATAGACAGCTCCCTTTTGAAGAGCATGTCAGCTCCCAGAATGAAAAATGAAATCCAATGAATCTCACCTTAGTTCACCTAGCAGAAGAGATCATTTCTCCCTTTCTTTTACTCTCACATTAATTTTCTGAACTCACTCTCAAATTCAAGTTCTGATGTATTCTTAGAAAATCGCACTTGAACGCAGGGTACCATCCTATCTTGACAACGATTTATTATTTTCACCCAGATTTTGTTTGCAATATAAACCATACCCTCAGGAAAATATTTTTAATTCCCTTTGTGAAGATTAAAAATATGAAAAACTTTTGAGCAAAAATTTCTACTTTTTTCTAGCTGAGACCTGATATTTCAGGACTGCTTTCCCCTGCTTTCCCATGGCTGCATTCACATAATGGTCCCGATGTGCTGCTCCCTGGCCTTCCCTCCTAGAACAGGGACAGTTTTAGGGGTTCCTTTTCTGCTATAGTTCCTAGTTCTTGCTCCAGCATAAGGCCTAGGACACTGAGATTTTAATGTTCAATGAATACATTTGCTTGATCACATTTTATTTATTGAATTTTAAGATATCAAAACAAATATACTCTTAACCAGTAAAGTTCAGTCTTACAATCAGAAAAACTGTTGATATAGGTTTCTTGATATTGACCACGATATGCTTGTTTTCTAGACATTTTTGTATGCCAGGAATGTAGAAAAATTAACCTAACTGCAGCTGAGTATGGCAGAACAATTCGGATCATGGAATCTGTAGTAAAATAACTTACTTTCTGATTCTCCTTATTTTTTTAAAGAGAGAATATTTTTTAAAATATCTTTTTTATTTTTAGAGAGAGGGGAAGGGAAGGAGAAAGAGAGGGAGAGAAATATTAATGTGTAGTTGCCTTTCACATGCCCACCACTGGGGACCTGGCCTGCAACCCAGGCATGTGCCCTGACTGGGAATCTTAGCCTGTGACCTTTTGGTTAGCAGGTCGGTGCTCAATCTACTGAGCCACACAAGCCAGGGCATAATTCTTATTATTTATTCATAGATTTAAGTGTTAAGTGAGATATTGCATAAAAATGCTTTTTCCAGTGCTTGACATATGGGATATTTTAGTATTTCACATTTATAGGCCCCTTCCAACACTGTAGGAGGGGCTCTGGAACCTGTTCAGTTTTTTTAAAAAATGTGTTTTGTAATTTTTTACAGAGTTAAAACAGTTTAAATCTGGTATTTCCCTCCCTTCTCATTGGTATTTTTCTCTCTAACATTCTTTTCTTGTGCCAAGTACACTGGAATAGCTGTGGATATGTTTAAATTTAGGTTAAGGGGATGTTGAATCAGAAATATCTTTAGTTTGGTGTTAGGAGAAATGTGTGTGTGTGTTATATATTATATCTTTTATGCATATCATCATTATATTAGCCCTTTATCACTGTATACAACAAATTACCGCTGACCTAATATTTAAACAATGCTGATTTTATAAATCTAAAAATGGATATTTGTCTCAAAAGTTGGATCATGGCTGAGCTGGGTTCTATCACTGGGGTTTCACAAAGCACAAATCAGGGCATTAGCTTGGCATGATTCCTACCTGTAAGTCAGAATTCTCTTTAATCATATGTTTTTGTTTTTGTTTTTTGGTAAAATGAAGTTCTTTGTACCTGTAGGACTGAGGTCCCCATTCCTGTCAGCCACAAGTTACTGTTTCTAGAGGCTGCCCAAAGTTCCTTGGCATATGGTTTTTTCTCTAGGCCTCCTTATATCCTCATGCTCTGAGTCTCTTCCTTCAGGAAGAGCCCAGTCCATTTGAACAACTCACGGTTCATTGATTTGCAACATCAGTTACATCTCTAGAATCTCTTCACCTTTGTCATGTAAAGAAATTTAATTATGATAGTGAGGTCATGATCATAGTTCTGCTTATACTCAAGCAGAAGGATAACAGAGAGTACAAGCACCAGAAGGCTGAAATTTCAGAATTCATCTCAGAATTCTGCCTGCCATAATTAATTACCACTAGCCATCCCACAGTAACAGCGGTTTTCAGGAACATGACTACCAGGTGCTCTGATGACTCATTAGGTGCTATGACACTGAAGAGCTGAGCTAGATATCACACAATATAGATGTGGTCTTCAGAACCTGGTGATAAAGATATGAGTGTATATAAATTGAAGA
The DNA here is from genome assembly GCF_014824575.4 of Sturnira hondurensis. Taxonomy (NCBI): domain Eukaryota; kingdom Metazoa; phylum Chordata; class Mammalia; order Chiroptera; family Phyllostomidae; genus Sturnira; species Sturnira hondurensis. The sequence goes on along the minus strand of NW_028077910.1, from coordinate 12,240,350 downwards.
TGACTCGACATTCCCTGAAATTTCACAGCATGACTGAAAATTGATAAGCTTTTCCTCAATTTTGACAATAACCCTAAAAATTTACATTATACAGGGTCCAGCACAAATAAGCCCCCTTTTAATTATAAAGTCTTTTATTACAAAATCATAAGCATGCAATTTTGTAACATTACAATACTATACTCAAGTACACTATATGACATTTTAGGTGAAATGTTTAAATTAAAACTATAAATTATTTCACTCATCTTATTTCCCTACCAACCACACGCAAGCAGGCATTACTCCTGTGGGAGCCTGTATGAAGAGCTATGAAGCTAAAAGAAACTTTTTGAAACTCCAAATTATAAAAACCCCATTCTAGTAAACCATGCAAGAAGAAAGACAAAAATATCTTTCTCTTTGGAAAATGTCATTTAAAGAGACAAAGAATATATACCCAGAACATGTAAGAAAATATTTATTTTAGAAGTGTTGTTGTTGTTACCCTTGTTCCTTTTTTAGATTGTGAATATGTACATGGCATTTGGCACCTTTTTAAAAATTTATAAGTTTGAATACTTTATTCATCCTAAAATATTTAATTTTTAATTTGCAATCTCTTCCTTGGAGAGTCCCCATATTTTATAAACTTCAGTTTCTACAAAATCGGTTTCTCTGTTATCATTATTATTGCTAATCTTTGAATATACAGAGTTTCGGGTCATATTATCTAATACTTTTGCAGTTGGAGGAAAAGTAATACATGTTTGCTATTAGCAATATTTAAAACATTAAAATAGAATAAATAAAGCTTACCTCAAACCCCAGTATATAAAGATATAGGCATTTCATGGTATAATCAAATATTCCCTAAGTACTCTGGGTATATATTTTATTGGTTATCTTTATTATGGTATAAATCTAGTGGTTGGGGGTTTCTTATAGGTTTTCTTTTAAAAATCACATTTAAATTTGTCATACAAGAGTTTTGTTTTAGTTTCTTAACAGTAGAGCAATAACTTAAAAACAACTGTAAAGCAAACTGAGGGCTGATTTAGAGAGTTTCTATAATTTTTTCTCTATAAGTTATTTTTAGCATCCCAGTTTTTGGGGTTTTATAATACATTCATAAACAGTTGCAATATATACACATAGTAAATGCAATGGAACATACCTGTAATATGACAATATCAGGTTTATTGACTCCACGTAGGAATAGAGCTCTTTTCCAAGGAGCTGTGGAAAATGGTAAAAGGTAAGGTTTAAGTTCCCTTGAAGAACTTGGAACAGGATCTAAGGGAAGTATGGATGGGTTGTGGATTGGTGGTTGTCTCTGAGGCAGATCGAAACAGAGATTAGCTAAGGATGGGTGCTCTCCTGAGGATACGAACATCTATGGCACCATAGCTTTTTTTTTTTTTTTTAAAAAAGCAGTACTACCTAAGGGATAGGTTATGGCATTTTAGAGCCACGGAATGAGTTTGTGAGAAGCTGTGTTTTCTGGTAACTTGGCAGCTGATTTTATCTCTCTCTATCCTCCCGACCTGAGTACATTGCAGAGCTGCTTTTTTACTTTTCAGTAAGATATGATTTTTAACTTTTTCAAACCCCAGGCTCTTTTACACTCTTTGAAATGTAAATCTCTGATTTAGGAAGTAGTATCAACTTACACTCTTTCAGATATAACATGCAAAAGAAAGAGAGAGAAAAAGAAAGGAAGGAAGGAAGGAAGGAAGGAAGGAAGGAAGGAAGGAAGGAAGGAAGGGGATACATTTTATGTAAATGTAATGATCTCACGGGTTTAGCAGATGAATTAATATTGCCAAAGGAATGGAAGAGGAAATTTTGACTTGGTAAAATTATTTGCCAAAAAAGAAAGAACAAGGTCTAAGGGAAGATAGAAATAACTACCTGAATGCCATCAGCTATTTTGAAAGACTACAAAGAAGCATATTTCACTGTTTGATAAGAAATACTGCTAGGATTATATCTTAAGAACCCTGAAACACCAATCCAAAACAACCTATGCACCCAATGTTTATAGCAGCACAATTTACAATAGCCAAGAGTTGGAAGCAACCTAGGTGCCCACCAGTAAATAAATGGATCCAAAAACTATGGTACATATACACAATGGAATTCTATGCAGCAGAAAGAAAGCAGGAGCTCCTTCCCTTTGCAACAGCATGGATGGAACTGGAAAGCATTATGCTGAGTGAAATAAGCCAGGCATTGAAAGACAAATACCATACGATCTCACCTTTGACAGGAAACTAAACAACAAAACAAACAAGCAAGCAAGCATAATATGACCAAAGACACTGAAATAGAGAACAGGCGGACAGGGACCAGAGGAGAGAGGGGAGGGAATTTCAGGGGAAAAGGGGAAGAATTCACAAGAAGAAGTATAAAGGACACATGAACAAAAACTAAAGGAGATGGAAATGGGAAGGAGGTGGGGAGCTGAGGGGGTGGGCTGGGATGGGAGTAAAAGAGAAAACTGTACTTGGACAACAATTAAATAAATTAAAAATAAATACATTATTAGAAAAGAAATACAGATTAGAAGTAACATTCATTTTAGTAGCTCTCAGTTGGGGCTCTCAGAGTCTAGTTTCACTGCAAACATAAGTATGTATGATACATGAAGTGGTATTATTATTGAATCTTAAGTTTGTGGGCCAATTCTCTGTTTATTTTTATTTTTTGTAATTTTGCATTGTTCTTTTCATCACTCTGTTATTTGGTAGTCTGAGAAATATTTACAGCATTTTAAAAAGGACTGACTTTAATTGTGTTATTTTATTATTCTAAAAAATAATATTTTATCTGATTAGCTCATAAAACATTCAAACAACCCAGCCTATTTATTTTGTCAATTTTATGTACTGAGTCCAATTCTATACCCTCAATATGTTATAAATTCTTTCCTGAATTTGAATCCCTATATCTACTGTATTGGCTCAGGTTATTATTACTAAATAAATAAATAAACTAAATTAAATTGTCTTTCTTGCTTTGACTCTTACCCATTTCATCACGTAGGACAGCAAATAGTATTTTCTGTAAAACTAAGATGAATGATACAGGGTACAGCCGGGAGGGGGGCAAAAAAAGATTTGGAATGGTGTCCAGAACTCAAAGTGTATAGGAATATTGGAGAGACATATAAGATGTCCTCACCCCTTCCCCCCACAGGTGTGAGTTGGGGGAAGGGATACATGGAGCAGGGCTGTTTCGTACAGCCACAGCCTTGCAGCTAATCCATGGCATGGTCATTTAAAATATCTATAGCCTTTGGTGGGTCACTTGGATATGTTAAATGGCTGTGGCCAGGCTTAGAGCTAGGGGAGGAAGTCACTTCCCCCAAGATGTAACTGGGGGCAGGTCCCCCGAGTTACAGCACCTGCATAAGAGCTTGGAGAAGATTGGCTCCATGACATGGGGGCGTACCTGCCTAGACTCACGATGGCAGCCCAGTAACGCTGGGAGGGTATGGGAGTCCTGGCAGGTGTAACTGATTGTAGGAGGAGTAGGAAATGGGGCTGCAAAGGAGGACTGGCGTGGGGATTTGGACGCAGAAGTGGTAGCCATTGGAGAGAGCTATGTGGTTTTGGCAGAGTGCAGACCCCCTCTTTCCCAGGTAAGAGAGAAAACCATGCAGCTTTGCCAGAATGGAGATCCCTGCAGCTAGGCGAAGAAGAAAGACACACCCTTTTGGTGGAGTGCAGACCCCTGCAGCTTTGGAGGAAGAGGCCCACACAGCTTTGTGGTGCTCCCTTTGGCCGTGTGGCCTGGAAAGCAGGAGAGACTTTGACTGGAAAAGTTGGTACAAAGAACTCTTGCCAGTGGAAGGTGCTGCATGACTTTGGGTTAATTGGAGATCCTGCCTGGACATGTGCTCTTTTCCTGATTTGTGGTACCTGGAGTTGGGACAGGGGGAGGAGGGAGTGCAGTGTGTGTGTAGGTGTATACCCTAAAGGTCTTTGATCTTTTAATGAAGGCGTTAGGCCTGAATAGCATTAAATAAACATTTTGTTTCCTTTTCACAAATCTCTGGCATTGAGAGATGTCTTTCCAATTGGCTATGGAGCATTGGGCCCAGTAGGGGGTCCAAACAGTATTAATATGCCATCCTCTGGAGTCTGGGCCTGGTGTATCTGTTCTATAACAGTTTTTTTGGCATCCCTGTGTGTGCCAAATATTGCCCCCCCTTGGACCTCTGCTCAGAAACATGAAGACTTCAATCTCTTATTACTATGCTAAAATACAATTTTATAACAAATGAGGTGCTGTTATAGTAAAATAAATTTTAAAACTTTGAACATACCATAATAGAATTTTAAAATATTTTAAAATTCTACTATAACTTGCTTATTTATAATCATAGAGAATGTGAGATTTAAGAGGTCCAGGGACCAAAATAATATTTTATTGTTTTTCTGTGAACAATTTGGAAAGACAGAAGGTACTCAAAGTCAACATCCTAACAAAATCCATTATACTCTAAAGTATTCACTTAAGTAACAAACTATAGAAAAACTAAAGTTAAATGTAGTATAACAGTATTATGCACTTGCATTATAAATTTCAAACATTTTAAACATGTTTCTAAAATTAAATCTGGTTTCACTCTGTTACTTACAATAATTCTTTTCAAGTAACAAATAAAATATTCTTAGCTTTCATGATCAGGTTAGTTTTAATAGCTTATTGGAATGCTTTGCAGATGTATCTAAGCATTAAAATACTTCAGGAGAACAAATACTATAAAATAATTATTCTACTGAAAATGATCAGTAATAAAATGTGTTCAAATTTCAGATGATTATGACAAATAATTGGGAAAAAACACATTTTATTGGCCTTTTAAAGGGTAATAAGATCTATTTTCTACCTGTGTAGTAATTTTATTTTAGAATATTTATTATGATATAATCATTCATCCTATATTTTTAAAATCTTTTCTTGTCTTTTATAAGTTCATACATACATTTCTCCCAGTTTATAATGATTGTATGTTATTCACTGCCCAGATTATATGACTCATTAATTTCCTGGTTTTTGAACTATATCAATAAAAAAAGGAAAATAAAACCCTAAAAAATCTTTAAAATGAAGCAGTCAACTATATTTTAGGTGACTGTCTCAAGTTTGCTAAAAGACAAGGCATGTTCTCTTAAGTGGATTACAATGTATTGATAATTTCCCAATATTTTAAAAAGAATAGGACTGAAATTGCCAGTGTTATTTTGAATAATAATTTATAACTATGATACACTAACTTTTTTAACTTTTTAATTACTGATAACTATCTTTAGCTATTGTCAAAAAGGTGTCCTATTTTATGGAGTACATATGACTGGAGAAAAATTTTTATTAGAAAAGTTCAAATGTGATTGCTAAGGTTTTAGATGTTTGTTAGTGAGAAAAAAATATTTTACTAGAACATCTATTATGAATGATAAATCAAGAAATTTCATAAACTTAATATCTGTGTGGGAAAATAAGTTCTATTTTCAAATGCAGTGGACAGGGGGAAAGTCATTAAAAGAATAACTTTTGAAAGCCACCTACCTAACCTGTCTTTGCACTTCTAACAGTAACCTGTCATCTTATTGAAACATTGAGCTGAGTGCATATTTTCTAACAATAACTCATAATATATTTTTTAAATTCTAAAATTGTTAATGTTATCATAGACTAAAAAAATCTTGTGTGTAAGAGAGAAGAAAGTCTTATCCCTGGGAGGATGATTTGAAGCAGATCAGGAGGACCTGAGCATTTTTGCTCAAAAATCAGGAGTTAGGCTCTTGTAGGAAACCTTGGTAAACATGAAAATGTTATACTTAGGAGGGTAGAGGCAGATGTCTTTTAAAAGAGAAATTGGGGGTGGGCCTAGAAACATTTTTAAAAGAGACATTTCATTCCCTTTGTCTTCATATGCATGTACTTAGAAGGTCCTTTTTGAAATAACTAAACATTTTTTCATAAACCTATGGACCATCTATCTGTATGTCCTTCTTGGAGAAGTGTCTATTCAAGTCCTTTGCCCATTGTTTAATTAGGTCATCTTGCTGGTGTTCAGTCCTACAAGTTCTTTATATTTTTTGGAGATTAAACCATTGTCCAATGTGTCATTAGGATGCACATTATACATAGGTAGTGCTAATTTCATATCTATATAAATGTTTTAATTATTTTATTTATGCTTATGCATTAACTGTATAACTCTAGAAAGCAATAACAATATCTGTATGTAAAATAATACACTGTAGTATGATAACTGATTTTTATTTTAAATATAAATAAAAATTGAATTAAAAATTAAAACAAAAGGTTTTTTTTTCCTGAAAGTTTGGGACAAAAATGTGGGTGCACATTAAAAATGGCAAAATGTGGTGTTAGCATTTTATTAATACAGAAACTAAAGAAAAATATACATCTAAAAAAGTTTGCATTCCATTTCACTCTGCATTTCTTTTTTGTTGTATTTTGAGGCTTTATTTTTTAATTTCTATTTTTTAAATCATGTATGCTGTTACATTATTCCCAGTATGCTCTCTTTGCCCCCTTTCATCCAGTACCCCTCACTGCTTCTGGCAATCCCTCTTCTTTTGTTCATGCCCATTGGTCATGTATACAATGTTCTTTGGCAACGTCATTTCTTATACTTTCTTTTAACATCTCCCTGCCAATACCGTAACTACTAATTTGTACTTTTTACTCCCTTCAACTTTTCCCCAACAAACAAAGGGAGACTGCCAAAATAAAGAGAAAAATAAATTATGGCCCAAGTGAATAAAGACAATAAGACTTCAGAAAAATAACTACACCGAATAGAGATAAGCAATCTATCAGATGCAGAGTTCAAAATACTGGTGATAGGATGCTCACGGAACTCAATGGGCACTTCAACAACATACGATGATCCATCAGAAATGAAGGAGACACTTTGAAATAAAGAACAATTCACAGGAAATCAACAGCAGAGTGGATGAAGCCAAGAATCAAATCAATGATTTGAAACATGAGAGCAAAATGACATCATTCTGAATTTCTTTAGTGTTCTTTTGAAATAAACTGACTTTTGACAATATATCAATGATGTACCAGTTCTAGTTATTACAATTACTTAGACATATTGAAATAAATATATTGAATTTTTATTTAAATATCTTATAACTGATACTATATAATGACATTAATCATCTAGTTTACTTGGGATTTTATTATTTGTATTTGTACAAAATATTTTGTACTGTCTATTGTTTTAAATACTAAACTATGTAGTTTGTCCTTCCTATAAGTCAAAAAATCTTTTAAGATTGTTATATTTAATCATTTGCTCCCCCTAGGAGAGTATATTTTTGTTACATTAATTATAATCTATTTAATTAAAGTTTATGTATGACTAAGTACCAATAACAAATTGGACAAACTGGGAAAAAGGTATTAATAGACACAAAATTAGACTTATACCTCAGGTCTCAAAATACCTTATAGCTTTCAGTGTAAATTCAGTCTAGTCTCATGAGCCAGCCTCTATATATATTGATTGAAGTGTACATCATATGTACAGTAACTACAAAATTAGAGATTTTGGCTATGCTATAAGTTCTGCTGAAGCCAGAAAACATATTTTTTAAGCAGATTCTCAATCCAAATTATTTTCTATTAAAAATTGAATAATAGTGCACTCAATTTCACTTTCATGGACTATTTATACTCTTGAATATTGGCCAGGTTATTCTCAGAGATAGATTATTAAGTATCTCATTCTCAGGAAAGCTAGGATCATAGGGCATATTTTTTTTTCCAATTTTTTAATTTAATTATTTTTCAAGTATTTTTCTGTCTATTAGTCCCATCCCATCCCACCCCCCATCCTCCCCCCTCCCTCCCATTTCCACCCTTCTCAGTTGTTGTCCATGTATCCTTTATATAGGTTCCTCTAAATCCCTCCCTTATTTCCCCTGAAATTCCCTCCCCTCTCCCCTCTGGTCACTGTCAGCCTGTTCTCTATTTCAGTGTCTTCGGTTATATTTTGCTTGCTTGTTTGTTTTGTTGTTTAGCTTCCTGTTAGAGGTGAGATCATGTGGTATTTGTCCTTCAACACCTGGCTTATTTCACTCAGCATAATGCTTTCCAGTTCCATCCATGTTGTTGCAAAAGGTAGGAGCTCCTTCTTTCTTTCTGCAGCATAAAATTCCATTGTGTGTATGTACCATAGTTTTTTGATCCATTCATTTACTGACGGGCACCTAGGTTGCTTCCAACCCTTGGCTATTGTAAATTGTGCTGCTATGAACATTGGGGTGCATAGGTTCTATGGAACCATAAAAGACCCTGAATAGCAGCTGCAATGTTAAGAAAGAAGAACAAAGTAGGAGGGATCACAATACGTGATGTCAAACTGTATTACAAGGCCACTGTAATCAAAACAGCCTGGTACTGGCATAAAAACAGGCACATAGACCAATGGAACAGAATAGAGAACCCAGAAATAAACCCAACTCTCTACAGTCAATTAATATTCGACAAAGGGGGCAGTATCATAAAATGGGGTAAAGATAGCCTCTTCAACAAATGGTGTTGGGAGAACAGGACAGCTACATGCAAAAAAATGAAACTCGAGCACCAACTTACATCATACACCAAAATAAATTCAAAGTGGATAAAAGACTTAAATATAAGCCATGACACTATTAAAGTCCTCATAGGGCATATTTTGTTATAAGCAATGTTTTTTTAGGAAGAAAATATACCGAAAAATAACATTAATTAAAATAAAACTATCCCAATTTTCTTTGTCCTGTGTCTGTACAAACTCCAATTTTTTACATTTTCATATATTAATTTAACCATTCCAAGTTTTCTTTTTAAATGTTTTTTAATTTTATTTTTTATTGTTGTTCAAGTATAGTTGTCTCCATTTCCTCCCCACCAATCCCAACACCCCAGCCATTCTCACCTCCCACCCTCTATCCTACCCCCATTTGGTTTTGTCCGTGTGTCCTTTTAGATGTTCCTGAAAACCCTTCCCTTTCTGCCCTCCGCTCCCATTATACCCTCCCACTACCCCTCCAGTTACTGTCAATTTGTTTTTAATTTCAATGTCTCTGGTTATATTTTGCTTGCTTGTTTGTTGTGTTGGTTACGTTTTCTACTTATAGTTAAGATCATATGATGTTTGTCTTTTACTGCCTGGCTGATTTCACTTAGCATAATGCTTTCCAGTTCCATCCATGCTGTCCCAAAGGATAGGAGCTCTTTCTTTCTTTCTGCTGCATAGTATCCACTGTGTAAATGTACCATAGTTTTTTGATCTTTTTATTTACTGCTGGGCACTTAGGTTGCTTCCAGCACTTGGCTATTGTGAACTGTGCTCCTATGAACATTGGGGTCCATTGGTTCCAGATTAAAATGTGGAACAAATGTATTTGTATGGATGTGTTTGCTTACTGTTGTTTATGGTTTAGTATTAATGTTATGCTGGATTCTTAAAAAGACTTAGAGAAATAATTATCATTTTATATGACTTTACATAGATTTAAATATTAAAAAATAATTATAGATTGAAAAGCTAAATTTTGGACTTTTTAAAGGTATTTAATGCTTATAAATCTTCTGAGTGCAGATTTCATTTTTCCATAAGTTTAAGTATGTAGTGTTTCCTTTTCCTTGTTTCCTAGAAGAATTTTTAATTTCTATTTTGAATTACATTTTGTTTTAGGGCAGTGACTCTCAAATTTTAGTATTTATCAAAATTACTTGGCGAGTTTAAAACACAGATTTCTGAGTATATCCACAGAGATTTTAACTCAATAGATTGGACCAATAACATACATTTTTGACAAGTCCCCAGGTGATTGAATGCTGGTTAAGGAGGGGCCACACTTAGAGAACCACTCATAAACAGTTGCATAGCCACGTCTTCCTTAATGTCCAAGTAAAAATTTAGTTTGCTTGGTTTGGGTCAATTTTTTATTATTGACGTTTTAGTGAAGTAAATTTTGATCATAGAATTGATCACTTTGGGCAACTTGGGTGCAAGTGAGATAAGGAACACAAGACTGGACACTCCACGTCCCATCTGCCTCTGCTCTGAGAGGCATAGACCTATCTCTGTTGTTTTTCCTGGAAAAATACTGTTATTCCTTGGAAAGGTTGTGCCATGTATTTATTAACAGCTTTTGTTAGCTAAAGAGTCCATGGCTTCCTTTTCTCAGTTATGAGTCTGGTATAAATCCAGTTATGTACAAATCCAGAGTTGAGAACCAAGCATATTCGTATGTGAAGTACTGAGAAATGATTGCACATTCTTCCAGAACTTCTTGATATCTTTGTGGCATTCACATCATTTTCATGATGAAATATTCAGTATATACTTGATTTATCTTTAGGAATGTCTACAATTATGTTATTTTTGTTAAAATTACGAAATTCAGTATTCATGTCTTAAGCACTAGATTCTTTTAAAAAATCTCTCGCTTTCACATAGCAAGAAAATGCATGCAGCTTGGCAAATATGCAATTTATTTATATTGAACCATCTGCTTGCTGGGCAGTTTGAAGCTTTTTTTCACTGCTATCAAGTCTATCTAAAAAATTTTTTTTAACAAGCCACTCTTGAAAGCATTGCCAATTAGTTTTAACTTCACAAAATGAATGACAACCTGATGAATGGCATCACAGAACACATCATTACTTGGAAATCTGGCAGTTATAAAGAAATTCACAAAGACAGTAATTAAAATTAGCAGAAAAAAGCATGCTGTTTCAACTTGGTGTTTGCTACAAAAACATATCCTTATACGTTAATGATGGTTTTCAGTGATATTTTCACTAACTTTTCTACACACAGGGTAAATCTCATCCTTTCATTCTGCAACTCTAACTTCAGCACTACAAGAAAATGAAGTGCAGTGTTAGCATTCCAGGAAGAAATAACATAAGTTTATCTTGATATTGTAATTATTCATATCTCTGTATTATAGCAGTGGCATGACGTCACTATAAACTAGAATGTTTCAGAAAATTTGAAAAACAGTGGAAACACAAGTGTCTTATGTGAATCAAAGAGAACTGATGACAAATCCAAGTTATTTATCAAAATCAATGTGTGAACACTAATATTTTTCTCCGTATAGGGCATGTAAGGAAGTGAAAAGCAGCCTTGAACAGAAAAATACAGGCATCAAAATTACTAGCAATTTTACAACTTTATTGTTTAAATCCATTTGAAAATAACAGTGTGGTATCATTTAAATTGTGCTATAACATTAAATTAGTAAGTATATAATTTCAACTGGAATAGATAAAATACATTCTTTTTCATATAACTAATAAAATGTTCCTAAATAAAATGTTTAATTTCAAGCACTGGTGAATTAGATTACATTTCTATTTAGATATCATTAGCTGATTTTGAATGGTATAATATGTATGAAGTGAGCATTTCCCATGAAAAGATGGTTGTGAAATAAAATAAAAAATTTCATCCAAAAGGGTGGGTTGGGGCAGGGAAAGTTGTGGCGGGCAAATGGAACAATTGTATTTCAACATTAATAAAAAATATCAAAAACAAAAATAAAACTGTGCCCAAGAAAAAGCTCATGGACACGGATAACAGGGTGGTGATTGTAAGGGGAAGGAAGGTGGGTAGAGGTAAAGAGATTATAAGGAGGGGTAACACAATAATTGCAATAAAGGTAAAATGAAAAATAAATACAGTGATTTTCAAAAAATTAATAACTAAAATGGCATTCAAGTTTTGAATATATATGGCAATGTAACAGATTGTTTATAACAAAGAGTGAAATCTTATTTCCTTATCAACCAATGGGATATTGTTAAAGCAACAGTTAAGGGAAAGTGCATTTATTATGGAAAAGAGCAAACAAAACTATCAATATATTAACTTAGAATAAGAAACCTGAAAGCTAGTGAAAATAGGAAACATTTATCTGATTGGCCCAAATGGCTATTTAGGTACCTGAAAAAAGAATATTTTAAAATATTTATTATATAATGAATTTCTATATATAGGTCAGTCTAATTTTGTACTCTCCATTCTATTCATGTTCCTGGACCACACTAATTAGAGAACCTTTGTATTATGCTGTATCATCTGGTAAGACTATTTACTTCCTTTGTGTTTTTTCCTGTAGTGGATCCCTTGTTATTCTTCAATGATTATTTCTCCATGTGACCTTTGGTATGTACTCAGCCAGGATTACTTTTAAGTAAAAAACTGGTTGCAGCTATGTATGTTTTATAGAAAAAAAGGCAAAAATCTACATATAGTGTTAAATTTTTCTTTATTTTTCACTTATCTTTATATTTTATATAAGGAAATATACACATATACACACATATATATCATTCACACACATATCATTTATATTATTTATACATGTATATAAAATGTTTTTATAGATATTTTTATGAAATTTTAGTTATCAAACTAATTTTTGTCTGTTAAATTATTTTAAATCTTTGGTTTAAATTTATGGTAAAGAATTTTAAAAATTGCACTTTTCATACAAAGGGTTTATTCTCAAAAAATGATTTCCGTGAAATTTAATTTTGTTAACAAGGGACATAATCTATGATCGAGGGAATAAAAGCTACAATTNTCTATAAATAGATATACAGATATATCTATAGATATATACAGATATATCTATCTGTTTTTATAGATATTTTTTCAAATGTTTTTCTTTATTTTTCACTTATCTTTATATTTTATATAAAGAAATATACACATATACACACATATATATCATTCACACACATATCATTTATATTATTTATACATGTATATAAAGAGTTTTTATAGATATTTTTATGAAATTTTAGTTATCAAACAAATTTTTGTCTGTTAAATTATTTTAAATCTTTGGTTTAAATTTATGGTAAAGAATTTTAAAAATTGCACTTTTCATACAAAGGGTTTATTCTCAAAAAATGATTTCCGTGAAATTTAATTTTGTTAACAAGGGACATAATCTATGATCGAGGGAATAAAAGCTACAATTTTTAATAGGCAAAGAAAACAACCATTGCAAAACCTGAGTTTGTAACTTACATTTAAAATCACCCTACGTGCTGTTACTTTTTATGCCTGCTATCCAGACAGGTGTTTTTCACTTATTGAGTAGGCTGAATGCTAATTCCACTGGTCAGTTATTTAGCTTCTATAACATAAGTTGATTAAAAGGTTATTGCTTGTCATGGTTTAAGTACCATCTTCTTCAATATGCATAATCTAAATACCCTTCTTTATCACTGAGAAAAACACATATATATTCATAAACCTTAAATTGAGATATTTCATTTCTTTTTCCATAGTCCTCATAATACCCTAAAATAGTATATAATTTAGTTGTTTCCTTTTTTCCCTTGTTTAATTTCTTACTTTTTGTATATTTTTAATGTTTATGTTATTATAGCCCCAAATTTTCCCTTTTTAACTTCCCCTCAGCTCACCACTACCTCCTATTCGCATAGTCAATCCTCACACTGTTGTTCATGTCTATGTGTCATGCATATAGGTGCTTTGTCTAATCCCTTCACCTTCTTTCAATTGGTCTCCACCTCTTCCCTCCCCTCTTAACAACAGCCAGTCTGTTCCATGTTTCTGTGCCTCTAATTCTATTTTGTTTGTTTGTTTGTTCATTTGTTTTATTCATTAGATTCCAGTTATAAGTGAGATCATATGATATTTGTCTTTCACTAACTGGCTTATTTCACTTAGTGTAATAGACTCCAAGTCCATCCATGCTGTCACAGAAGGTAAGAAATCTTTCTTTTTTCCTACTGTGTAGTATTCTACCATGTAAATGTACCACAGCTATTTTTTTATCCACTCATCTACTGATGGGCACTTAGTCTGCTTCCAAGTCTTGGCTATTGTAAGCAACACTGCTAGAACATAGGAGCGCACATATTGTTTCAGGTGTTTCAAGATTTTTTGGCTATATTCCCAGAAGTGGACTTACTGGGTTGAAAGGCAGTTTCATTATTAATTTTGTGAGGAAACTCCACACTGATTTCTAGAGTGGTTGCATCAGTCTACATTCCCACCAACAGTGCACTAGACAAAAAAGACCCCAGATAGCTTCATCAGTCTTGAGAAAGAGTGAAGTTGGAGGGATAACAATAACAGATATCAAACTATACTGTAAGGTAACTGTAATCAAAACAGTCTGGTACTGGCATAAGAACAGACACACAAATCAATGGAACAGAGTAGAGGGACCAGAAACAAACCCATGCCTTTATGGTGATTAATATTTGATAAGGAGGTAAAAGCAGATAATGGAGTAGAGATAGTCTCTATAATTTGGTTATTTCTGATATTTGTGGTTTTTAATTTGACTCATTCCTTGAATAAAGTTGCCATGAAATCATGTTATGTGCTTATTTATTTCATTCATTTTGCTTGTTTACATGTGTCCCAAGAAATTTGCTGTCTCTGATTTTAAATATTTTTATATGAGTAGGAAATTTATTAAACTAGATTATAAAGGAATCAAAGAGTCTATGCAATTTACATATAGTCTTAAGAAAGTTTATTCAACTTTAAGGTTCCTACAATTTTTCCTTGGTATATATGATGGGAAAACATCTATATCCACCTTTTTATGAACCTTTTCCTTTTAAAGTTAAGATTTATTTTTATTAGAGCACACTAACTTTTTGTTTTCAAAGAAATAGAAGCCATATAATGATTCATCTTGACATCCATATTTTTAAGGCAAATATTTTGTTGTTCCTGAAACTAGTTACAATGTTCAAATTTCATAATTTACTTTGAGCTCTGATAAATTTTAGTATCTGATATTAATTTCAAATTGAGTTACATTAGGTATGTGTGCATGTGTGAATGTCCTTATTTAGGGCTATATGTTTAAGGTATATATTAATATCATAATAAGATTATTTTATATTATAAACAGGAATTTAATCATAGAACATTAATTTAACTTACACTTATTTATCAAAAAGTTAAATGAGTCCATTTAACTTTTAAGAGGCTTAATGAGGTAGTAATTTGGTATTTTCCAAAATGGACAATACTCATTGATATAGCAAGTGAGTTATAAAAATTACTTAAATCCTATCAAAATTATGGTAAAGATGACAGAATACATAATAGGTTCTGAGAGCAGACTAAAAGAGGAAAAAAATTTAGATAGGTGAGAAGAAAATGGCAGCGATAAAGAGAGACTAATAGAAGAGTAGAACAAGAGCCCAGGGTGAGAGCTTCATTTTTGTTTATTTGAGCAAATGTTTCAAGTACTTGTAATAAGTTCAGAAATGAGATGGCTTGAGAATCTGTCTTTGAAATTTAAACAGAGCTTGGATTTAAATATATATCTAAGCTCTCTACCTAAAAGAAAATGCTTAATAAGTTAAGCATGGAACCATTTTAAATGGAGATACATAAACTATTTAGCATAACTTTTAAAGGAAATTGTAAGAAAATCTATCTCCTGACACATTTTTTTTCTTTGAATTTCAGTGATACTGGTGGGTTTTCTATCACTCTAATATATCTGATTCTTGAAACTTCTGGGACTTTGTGTAGCTACTCCTTTGCCTAAAGTATTTTTTCCCAGTTCTGCTTATATTCTATCACTTATCTCTCAGTTCACATGCCAGTTTTTCCAAAAGACCTTCATGAGCATTCCAAGTAGCTAATGCAGTACCGCTCAAACCCCACCAGGCACTTTCAGTATGCTATACATTTTATTTGCCATGTAAATTATGTAACTAGTTAGATAACCATTTAAATATATGAATTTATGTTATTTGCTTATTTTCTGTCTTCTCAATGGTTTTCCTTGTCCCAAATAAAAAGGAAAGTTTCACAATAGTTAAAAGATTATTTTTCTCCCTGCCTTTTTCACCACAATATTTCTAATTCCCATCACAATACCTGGAGTTCAATACATTGTTCTTGATTCAGTGAATTATTCTGACCAGTCTACTAATTCTGGTCTCAGGAATAGCAACCTGCCAAAATAGTTTAGGCATGTTTTGTGGATGTGGTCAATGTTAATATCTCCACTGAAGAATGACAAACTTGTATTTTTCTTTTTAAAAACATGTTAAATTAAGTGACTTAAATAATACAGAAGCTGTCTGAATTATTTATGTATGTTGAGGTTTCAGCTTATTATTTGTGAAAATAAAAATATGAAAGTAATTACTAGTTAATTACCAATGAAAATATATATGTTAATATAAAGTTTATTGTGCTCAGTTTTTAACAATGTTATAAACAAGAGTTATGGTATAGAATTGCATAATAAAGAGGATAAGTAGAAAAAGTCATTCAAGTCAAATCAATTTAAGAATTACTAAGGAATGTTGTTGTATTGTTAGTCTGCATACCAACAACTATTTACTGTTCCTAAAATAACACATTTTAAGGAAATTTACATTTATATAAAATATATATGTATGCATATATAATGTGTTTATGAATATATATGTATAATATATACACAGTGAGGCAAAAGTACGTTTATAGTTGTTTATATATAAAATAATACAAAATTACTAAATAATAATATAAGAATAAACTGTTTTGTGTACTCATGCCTGTAAACATACTTTTGCCCCACTCTATATACGTATACAGTGTGCGTGTGTGCGTGTGTGTGTGTGTGTACACATATTCTTATTCTCCTGGTAAATTTTCTTATTATTCACCTGAGAAGCTTTTCTAAGCTAGTTAGCTTTGGCCCCGGGGGACATTTAGCGATATCTGGAGCCATTTTTGCTTTTCACAGCTGAGGACTGCTTCTGACATCTTGTCAGAATAGAGAGCAAAGATGCTGCTAACCCTGCTATAATGAATGCACAAGATAGTTTCCCCTAACAAATATTTTTGGCCCAAATAGTCAATGGAACTGTTCTGGACTGGGTGTTGGGCCCTCTCAAAATTCACATGTGGAATCCTTCCCCCCCTCCTACTTCAGTAGGTGGAATTATGAGGCGAAGCCTTTGGGAGAGATTTAGGATTAAATGGAGGCATGGGAGCAGGGCCCTCATGAGTAGGATCATGGCCCCTAAGAGAGACATGAGAAACCTTGCTGCTCTCTGCTCTCTACCATGTGAGAGTAGAGTAAGTTAACTTTTTGCAACCCAGAACAGAGGTCTCACCAGATGTCAATCATGCTAGCATCCGGATCTAGAACCTCCACTTTCTATAACTGTGTAAAATAAAATTCTGTTGTTTAATAACCACCCAGTCTATGGTATTTTGTTGGAGGAGACAGAACAAGCTAAAACAGTAATAAGGTTGAGAAACTCTAATTTAGAGGTGGTCTTTTAAATAGTTTAATATTTTACCTCCTTTGCAACACACAACTCTGAGATTAAAGCATACCAGTTCTCCAATGGGGGAGAAAAAGGTAGTTCAATTTTCACTAAAAAAGATAGTTCAGCTGCTTCACAGTTTGTTTTAGTTGGAGATGTTCAACACAATTGTGTATTCTTATAATCACGACCTTCATAGTGGCAAGCAAACAATTTCCTTAGTATCGATGTGATGCAACTAAGTTCATAGCCTACCTTTGGATTACTTTACAATGCTCTATTTGAACCATTTTTTAAAAATTTTATTCATATTCTAGATTTAATATACACTGTATTTAGACACGTGTTTCAGAATTTTCAGGCTTAATTTGTTCATGTGATATGAGTAGTAACATACTTTAGAACTAATACTTAAGTGTTCTGCAAAGGTTTTTTAATTTTAATTTTTTATTGTTGTTCAAGTACAGTTGTCTCCACTTTATCCCCACCATGCAAAGGTTTTTTTGAAAATTCTTTGCATAATGGTGTTTGCCATTGGTTATTATAAACACATATTTGACTGCACTGTTCTGCTCATTGTGTTCCTGGCAGATACTCTGGGTGATGGAATGAATGTAACATTACCTACCATAGCAGCCAAATGCAAATTGAGATGTTTTATGAGGGCAAACACAAACCAAAATTAACCACACACACACACACATACAGAAAAAAATCAGCCCTGGCAGGTGTAGCTCAGTGGATTGAGCGCGGGCCTGTGAACCACATGTTCGCGGTTCGATTCCCAGTCAGGGCACATGCCTGGGTTGCAGGCCAGTTCCCAGCAGGGGACTCATGAGAGGCAACCATACATTGATATTTCTTTCCTTTTCTCCTTCCCTTCCCCTCTAAGAATAAATAAAATCTTTAAAAAAAGAAAAAATCATTATCTTGTGTCTCTTCTCTGCAATGAATATTTATAGTATGTGACATTCCAAAAGGAACTAAATAAATAAAAGGACAACTACAAACCTTGACTGTATGTGCCATTAATGTAGCTCTGGAAATAATTAATGTAAAGCTACAAACTTAAAAAAAAATTAAAATGATGTTACCATTTCTCAAAATAAGTGCAAATAATTAAGCATGATTCCAAAACATACCAAGGCAGTGAGTGTATTTGAAGAATATCTGGGTGTGATAAATAAAACATACACTTAAGTATGAAATTCTGTGGGGGAGTCTCCACCTGCAGACCTCTCCTGGCTGCTGCAGATGAGAATGAGTCTACCAAGACGTGATGAAAGGGATGAAAGGCTAACCAATCTCTCTGAGGATAAAGTCCTTGAGCCTGTTTCTCAGTGGTCTTTTATTAGGTTTAGTTTGCAGAAGAATACTGCTTTATATAAATAAAGCTCTTCAATCATTGTGAGGCAGTAATGATCAAGGAATAGATAACATTCAAAGAACTATGAGGTTGGATAGACAGAGTGACACCAAAAGGTTATAAAACTTTGGGAAACAAACTCATTTTATGCTGGGAGGGCATTTAAATTGAGGACATTCTTAGTAAAGCAGGTTTCACAGGATTTTATGCATTCTGTCTTAGGCTTGATCATCTTCAGGGAACCACCTTTTCCAGTACAGGGCCCAACCACCTCCAGCATTATTTCAGGCTTAAGTCATGCAGGGGGAATAAGGCAGCCAACAGATTAGGAGACTTCTTACTGATAGAATGAGGACTCAGGCTATGATAAAGCCAAGTGGTGAAGGTACATCACCCTTTTCCTGTAGTACCCTAAGTCCTTCCCTGCTGGTTCTCTCTCAACTGTGCCTGTCTTAGGTTGTTTCTCCCTTGAGAAATCTTACCTGTCATTGGGCAACCAGTCATCAGCCTGGGCCAAGCAGGGGGATATGAGAAAAGGGGTAATATTTTGTCTCCTTAGGGACTTGTATCTCTAAGCCCTTTTCACTCAGCCTTAGCCATGGGGGTGTCACAGCGTTTGAAACCAGGCAGGGTGGTTTCCCACAAATTCCTGACATTGGGTAGCTAACCAAGTAAAATCCAAAATAAAAATCTTTGCAAATACTTATATAATAAATGTGTGGGCAATGCAAAACAGAAAACATCTATATCCACCTTTTTATGAGCCTTTTCCTTTTAAAGTTAAGATTTATTTTTATTAGAGCACACTAACCTTTTGTTTTCAAAGAAAAAGAAGCCATATAATGATTCATCTTGACATCCATATTTTTAAGGCAAATATTTTGTTGTTCCTGAAACTAGTTACAATGTTCAAATTTCATAATTTACTTTGAGTTCTGATAAATTTTAGTATCTGATATTAATTTCAAATTGAGTTACATTAGGTATGTGTGCATGTGTGAATGTCCTTATTTAGGGCTATATGTTTAAGGTATATATTAATATCATAATAAGATTATTTTATATTATAAACAGGAATTTAATCATAGAACATTAATTTAACTTACACTTATTTATGAAAATTATTACTCAAGACATCAAGTTCAATAGAAATGATCAAGTCTTCAGCTAAAGAATTTTCATCAGCTACTATTGTCTTTTAAAATAATCAATATATTAAATTAAATTTTATGTAATTGATGTGCATTTGTACATGTGTAGTTTTTTAGATTTCCCATTAACTTTTGCTAAAGAAAAGTAAGAAAATATTTTTATAAAGCAAATAGTAAATTAGTAATATAATCATCACAATAATTGTGTATTTTGTGAAGTACACACACTAAAACTCAAATTGTTGGACTTGAGCTCTAGATTGCATTCACAACATTGTTCCATTACCTAGTTTCTTCTGTTCAGTCTTGTATCTAATTTCATCATCTTTACACTATTCCCCTCATTTCACATACCCCAATATATGCAAATGTTTATCATTTTACTTTCATGATGTCTGAAATGTACCCTTGTCTTTCCTTTTCCATTAACCTGCACTTGTTTGTACCTCAAAACATAACTAACAAGTAGGAATCGATAGTGAGGTTTCCTGTGTTCCATTTTGTGAAAGAGTGGGTTTATCTAAAGGATGAGGCTATTTTTGGAAGAAATAGTAAATTAGTACTTGCTTGTTTTATTATTCCTCCTCCCCACCACAAGAAGATGTTAGCAACTTCTCAAAAACAAAAACAAAAACCCACTTAGAACACTATAAATTCTGTGATGATAAGGTATGGTAACTATTAATGACATGAGAAAATTTCAGTAAATAACTGTAAAGAGACAAAATAAACTGAGGGTGGCTAAACAAACACACAAGCTAGAGTCTCTGTTGTAGGAGAGTCCCTTGTTTTTTTAATTACTTTACATTCAATATTATTTTGTATTAGTTTTTGTATGTAGCATATTGATTAGATAATCGTATCCTTTACAAAGTGGTCCCCTGATATTTTAATACTCACCAGGCACCATGAATAGTTATTAAAACTTTATTGACTACGTGCTATACTTTACATCCCTATGACTATTTTGTAATTACCAATTTGTAGTTCTTAATCTCTTCACATTTTTCGCCAACCCCACCCAACTTCCCTCTTCATTGGCACCATCAGTCTGTTCTCTGTATCTGCAAGTCTGTTTCTATGTTGTTTGTTGACATATTTTGTTTTTTAAATCCCACAAAGAAGTAAAATTATATGGTATTGTGATGTGAGGTAGTACCAACTGAGGCGCTGACTCAGGATATAACTGTTGATATAATATAAATGTAGATTACTGAGCTACAAAGACTATTGAGTGTTTAGTTTAAGTAGGCTTGTTACTTGTGTGGATTATTTTTAAGATTCTAACTCTGAACCTCGGAACTTTTTGAGGAAGTCAAACCTTTCCTATTAAGCATTAGCGACTCCCCAAATTGGGAATATCCTAATAAGGTCTCTTCCCTGCAAGGCAACAAGTACCCCTCAAGCACTGCCCTCCCTCTTATGAATGCCAGATAGATAAGTACAGTTCAATTCCAGGATAATCTAGATGGATACATGACCTTTCTGAGAACCCATGAGGTTATCACAAAACTGAGTAGATCTAGCAACAGTTCATTTTACAATAAAAACTGCTGCATATAGAATTGAGCCATAGCAAGACTAGAAGGCATAGTGAATTGCATGAACACGTGTCTTAAATTTCCATGTTGCTCAGCATATTTGCATCCCTCCCTTACCTTGCACCATGGGTATATTAAGGGAATGTAAAAAATTCAACCTCAGTTTATGGATAGACTGGTTCTGTATGTAAATCATACCAGAAATAAATGGAGGCCTCATTGCAGCCATATTCAGTGGTAATTTCAAATAACAGTGGGAGAGTGAAAATCTTTGCAGCAGATAGAACTTCTACTGTGCTATTGTTCCTCTGCTTTGTGGAAAAGGAGATGTAGCCAGAAATGAGAATGCATATGGAATTATGGACAGTGGTGAATGGCCCGAAAGGACTGAAATATCAGATGAAAGGAGATCTAGGGTAGAGGTATGTGGATGGACAAATAAACATAAATGGGCACCAGTTGTGGACATTCTCGTGTCAGGTATGAATGCCTGCCAAAGAACACTTACCTTGAAAGAAGCAATGGATAACCAAGTAGGCAAAATGAGTCAGCCAATTGATTGACATTAAATAGCTTTGTTGTTGGTTATACCACATCCGGCATTAGTGATATAGACTACGTATATGCCCAACACAACAGACTGCCACAATCTAACTTCTGCCTTATGAGAATGTTCAGTCTCTCAGAAAAAAATACCAGTTTCAAAGGACCTATAAGGCACTTTTCCTTTAGAGGACAAACCATCCTTTTGATGTTCAGCTAACTGTGTTAGGACTCCTCCATTCTGGAAGGCATGACAAAGCATTCTCGTTGGAATTGACATTTATTTGGGGTTTGGGATTTTTTTTTTGGTAGATGCAGAGCCCCAGCCAGCACCACTATCTATGGACTTACAAAATACCTGGTACACAGGCATACCGTTTCATCCAATAAACATTTAGCGAGGAACATTTTCCCACAGAAGGAGGTGCAAGACCCTCCAACTGGCACATACATGCAATAGAAAATAATTACTATAGTTATTTCTTGAGGAAGGAAGCCCAATAAAATTCACATTACCATTACACACATCTTAAGCTTTCCCAATAGACTCATGGAAATTCAGAATTACAGTGAAAGTGGCCTCAACGTAATAATTGTAGT
This sequence comes from Sturnira hondurensis, assembly GCF_014824575.4. NCBI lineage: Eukaryota > Metazoa > Chordata > Mammalia > Chiroptera > Phyllostomidae > Sturnira > Sturnira hondurensis. The sequence continues at coordinate 12,217,830 of NW_028077910.1, read as the reverse complement.
AAAACTTTATGTTCTCTATAGAAGATTAAAAATAGAGTCTAATGGTGCAGTCACATGTTTTCTAAACACAGGTCATGACTTAAACTTTATTAAATATTATATTAAAATACCTGATAGATGAGCAGAGTCAAATGCATTGAAGCCTATATTATAAAAATAAATATAATTTGTCACTTGAATCATTAAATATATTTTCAACTTGGAAGAAAAGGAAGCCCCAAATATTGGCTATCAGATAAACTTATTTCCACTCTCAATTATCACAGCTAATACTGGTTCCCAAATGATATGGCACAGGAAATGGGAAGGTAAATGTAGATACACGATAAATTAACTACAAAATGTAAAATTTCAGATACAAGTATGGTTTGAGGAACTTTAGAGAAATTATGTTTATCCCAAATATATAAATAACATAATCATTAAAATGCTACTTTAAGTCTCACCATTTCTTGTTTTAGTTCAATGTTCCCTGTATGCATACTATGTGCATATTATATTTAAATAGAAGATTTTTGGAGATGAATTAAAGGTAAATGTTCTGCTTCTAAAAACAGTTTAGTTTCTAGGAACAATCCCATATATGTATATATTGTTGAGAAAAGTAAATATCTTGTCTACAAAAATCCTCTTTCTAGAAATACAGAAAAGCAAAAGACAATTGTATACTTAAGTAAGTATTGACAGATTATGTACAGATTAAGTAAAACAAGAGTGGTAGAGAGATGGAAAGAATTTTTTGCAATTTCTACAGAAAAGTAAAACATAAATAAAATTTCTCTCATTTCCTTGACAAACAAAATTTCTCTCATTTCCTTGACAAAAAACATTCACTATGTGATTGCTTCCAATACACCTCCTGGGGTCCTTCTAAATTTATTTTAGAGATTTGTGTTTGCTGTTTCAGAAATCAGAAGGCCATGGACCTTACATTCTAAAAATCAAAAGGTCTTGTTCCCTCAAGAGGACATCTTAATAGGAAAGAGTGGGGAACAAATGCTGCTGTATTGTTTATTAAACAAGGAACTTTTAATTGCCACACACTTCATATAATCTAACACAGGTCCATCTGCCTGCATCTTTGAAAACCAATATTCAAGAGACAGACACTGGTGTAAAGCAAAGTGGTTTATTTTCAGGTGTGGTAACCTGAGAAGGTAGGAGACTCTGTATCAAAGCCTGCCTTAACATCTCAGTGCAGGCAGAGGTTTTTTATAAGTAGGGAGAAGGGAAGCAGAACAAATAGATCAAGGGGAGGAGCTTGAAAGTTCTCTATGTGCAGATGAGCACAGTCCATTGTGATAAGGCAAGTGATGAGCTGGTATGTGTCATCCTGGGTCAGTCATCCTGGCTTCTTGTTGTTCTGGCTCCACATCATCCTGGTTTAATAGTTGAAAGTCAGCAAATGGTCTGGAGCTGGGATGCCTGAAGTTAGTTCCTAAGATTCTTATAGAAACATGCTGCTTCTCTACAAGCTACATATTAGTCAGAGTCAGCATTTACAGAAACCACGTCAAATGAATGGTGGGGTGGATTGCAATTCCCCACTGTTACAATTCCCTACTGCTAATATTTCTTCCATTTCCATGAAAGTTAGAGGGTTGTAGTCAAAATATTTAAGTAAGCTAGAAAAATTCAGGATTCACTTTAGTTCATAGATGAAAAATAAAATTTAAAATATAAACTGAGCTAGAGTTTAAATTCCATAGTTGTATATAATACATTTTTATTGAAACACATTTTCTCCTAAAATTGCCCTACTTTTTATCAAAGAGCCAAATCCTTGACGATTAATTTACTATATCAAAGCCTGTTTCAATTTGGCTCAATTATTTGCATAAACACACAGGGATAGCAATTGATCATATAGGCTTTCTTTAATATGGTTTTCTAGAACCTCATAAGGATTTTTCAGATTGAATTTTAATTAGTTTCTCAGGACAAAGAAGCCAAGCCACACAGTTGCCATCAGGCTTTTCCTGCAATACCTACATATTTGGTTGAATTTCTCAAGTTCTCGAGGTACCCCAAATACCTTATGATTCTTTCCTCACCATCTCCCAGAAAAATAACTTTCATTTCTTACAAGGCCAGAAATACTTCCACAAACCATATAAATAATTAAGGAGCTAGGCCATTTTTCCAAGGGGCTTTTATCAACTCTAAAATCAATCTTTATTTCTTAAAGTTTTTAGCTGACATCCAGAATCTGTGCATTCCTATTTCAAATAGGACATTCCAATCAGAGTCTTGGTTAATAAAAACATTACTGGAAACTGCCATTATGTGTCCTGTTATGAACCTATCATATTCTTAATGAATTCATGAAAATAAACATCACCATAAAAATACTCAGGAGATTTTAAATTCTGGGAGGATCAAGTAGGGAGAAAATATAAATGCTTTAATATGGCTACAGTTTACCAAATTGCTCTAAGTGAATAAAAATTTTTAATTAATTTGTTTAATTGTTGTTCAAGTACAGTTTTCTGTCTTTTACTCCCATCCCAGCCCACCCCCCAGTGCTACCCACCTTCCTCCCATTTCCACTTCCCTTATTTGTTGTCCATGTGTCCATTATACTAGTTCCTGTAAACCCTTCCCCTTTCCCCCTGAAATTCCCTCCCCTCTCCACTCTGGTCCTTGTCAGCCTATTTTCTATTTCAGTGTCTTTGGTTATGTTTTGCTTGCTTGTTCGTTTTGTTGTTTAGATTCCTGTTAAAGGTGAGATCATATGGTATTTTTCTTTCACCGCCTGGCTTATTTCACTCAGCATAATGCTTTCCAGTTCCATCCATGCTGTTGCAAAGGGTAGGAGCTCCTTTCTTTCTGCTGCATAGAATTCCATTCTATGTAAGTGTACCATAGTTTTTGGATCCATTCATTTACTGATGGGCACCTAGGTTTCTTCCAACTCTTGGCTATTGTAAATTCTGCTGCTGTAAGCATTGGGGTGCATAGGTTCTTTTGGATTGGTGTTTCAGGGTTCTTAGGATATAATCCTAGCAGTGAAATTGCTGGGTCAAAAGGCAGATCCATTTTTAGTTTTCTTAGAAAATTCCATACTGTTTTCCATAATGGTTGTACCAGTCTGCAATCCCATCAACAATGAACTAGGGTCCCCTTTTCCCCACAACCTCTCCAATACTTGTTGTTTGTTGCTTTGTTTATGATGGCCATTCTGACCTGTGTGAAGTGGTATCTCATTGTGGTTTTAATTTGCATCTCTCTGATAGCTAGCGATATTGATCATCTTTCCATGTGTCTCTGTATCCCCTGCATGTCCTCCTTGGAGAAATGTCTGTTTAAGTCCTTCACCCACTTTTTAATTGGGTTGCTCGTCTTCTTAAAGTGGAGTCATGTAAATTCTCTGTATATTTTGGAGATTAAACCCTTGTCTGAGGTATCATTGGCAAATATGTTTTCCCATAGAGTTGGTTGTCTTTTTATTTTAATACTGTTTTCTTTAGCCATGCAGAAGCTTTTTATTTTGAGGAGATCCCATTTGTTTATTCTTTCCTTTATGTCCCTTGCTCTAGGGGATGTATAAGTAAAAATATTGCTACGTGGAATATCTGAGATTTTCCTGCCAATGCTCTCCTCTAGGACTTTCATGGTTTCATGGCTTATATTTAAGTCTTTTATCCACCTTGAATTTATTTTGGTGTGTGGCGTAAGTTGGTGCTTGAGTTCCATTTTTTTTGTACGTAGCTATCCAGTTCCCCCAGAACCATTTGTTGAAGAGGCTATTTTCACTCCATTTTATGTTGCTGCCCCCTTTGTCAAATATTAATTGACTATAGAGACTTGGGTAGATTTTTAGGCTCTCTGTTCTGTTCCATTGGTCTATGTAGCTGTTTTTATGCCAGTACCAGGCTGTTTTGATTACAGTGGCCTTGTAATACAGTTTGGTATGAGGTGTTTGATCCCTCCTGCTTTGCTCTTCTTTCTCAAAATTGCAGCTGCTATTCACGGTCATTTATGGTTCCATATAAATTTTTGAAGTGCTTGTTCTACATCTTTGAGATATGCCATTGGTACTTTAATAGGTATTGCATTGAATCTGTAAATCGCTTTGGGTAGTATGGACATTTTGGTGATGTTACTTCTTCCAATCCATGAACACGGCATATGTTTCCATATGTTTCTGTCTTCCTTGATTTCTTTTTTTAGTGTTGTGTAGTTTTCTGCATACAGGTCTTTTACCACCTTGGTTAGGTTTATTCTTAGGGATTTTATTTTTCTTTTTGCTTTATTGAATGGGATTTTTTCTTGTTTCTGCTTTTGCTGTTTCTTTGTTGGTATACAAAAATGCCTCTAATTTCTGGATATTGACTTTGTATAAGTGAATAAACATTTTTTTAGAATCAGCAGTATTTTGAACAAAGTCATAAGAATAATAATTATTTTTAGTTCATTTAATCCCATAATTAAATTTTGTTTTTCCTGATGATTTGCAGTATTTTCATGAGTTCAATTATTCCTTAGAGTTTTATAACTTTTTTTGCAAATACATCAGAGTAAAAACAATGACTGTCTCTAAATGACAAGAAGAAATACTTAAAATGACAGAGCTGATTATAATGCAAATGATAAAGAATTTACTTTTTTGAAACAACATTTTAAGGTAGCACTCACAATTACAAATGAAAGTATATCAGAGTAAGAAACAATTAATTTGTTCCCCACTGTCAATTTTACCTGGGGTTTCTGTGAGGAAAATTACAATTAATTTTGAACAGTCAGCCTCCCGGCCTTTACATAAAATTACCATTTATCTATGAGCTGCTTTACCATCTATCTATGAGCCTTTCCATTTCTTTCTTTTTTTTTCCATTTTTCGTCTTGTGAATTCCTTCTTCAGTATATTTTCTTCCTGAATGTTCCTTTCCTTTTTCTTTTCTCACCTTTTTTTGCTTTCTAATTTTTTTTATTTTTTACTTCTTGCTTCTATGCAATCCTTCTGCAACGTGCACAAACCTGCGATTTACATAAAACCCTCTGCAATTTACAGTCTCTTTTAGTTTTTGTCTTCTTAACTTTTTTAGAAATAAGCAACTTTATGGTTTTGTTTTTTCTGATTTGAATGCCACAAAAACTAAAAACATAATTTTGATATTGTTTTCTGCTTTGTTTTATACCCAGACGCACAAATGGTCCTTTTAAAGTGTTTTGGTAATGATGGGAGAGTGTATTTTCTGTTAAGGCAATGCTTCAGCACCGCAGGCACATAAAATTGCAAGCATGAGTACCAGTGTGTTAACACAGTGAAAGATCCTCTTGACTTACTATGAAAATGGTCCCTTCTGATTAATATAAAAACATTTTATATGAAAAAATCTTACTTAATAGATTAACAGGAGTATATAAAGTTGGGTAAATATTTTTTATTAACTAAACTCATGTAGGTCATATTGTTATAGAATTCTTGATGTTTCATCATTTCATTTTGATTCTGTGTGACTCTATTTACCGTACATGTGTGTTCTTGAAAATTGTCTACTCTTTAGACTTCTTAATGTAGGAACCATAGTTTAAACTCCCTGATAATTTCAAAATGGGTAACATATCTGAATCTAGTCATGTTTACTTTGCTTCTTCCATTTTTGTCTTTTTCTGACTTCTACCATGACTTGTAATTTTGTGTTGAATATTGGATATGGCATATCAGGTAATGACTACTGAGGCAAGTTGAGTGAGATAGATATGAATCTGGCCAGGGACTGAGCCCAGTTTATGGTTGGTTATTACAGTAGGCATCAAGGGTGTCATGTCTTTTTTTCTCTTGTTGCTTTTGTGTTTCCCTAAAAACTTTCTCCTAAATGTAATTTGCACCTTGCATTTTTTGCAGCTATAATTCTCTAATTATACTGAAGCTCTCTGTTCAAGCAGTGATAACAAATTGGTGAAGGTAAGCATTCTGCCACACTCTGATTAAATCTCAGTATTTTTGTGGGTTTGTTTTCCTTGGCTATAACCTTTGACAGTGTTTTTTGCTTTTTTCTCCTAATTTATGTGAGATTGGAAGACTAGTGAGTACTTGCATTAGGTAATCAACACAAGCCAATATAGGATAAGGTTCTGGTAAAGTATTTTTCACTGGAAAGCATGCCTTTTATGAAGTTCCCATTAGATATATTTCAAAATGGTTATTACCTAGTAAGAATTATGTTAAAGCAATATAGAAATATAATACAGTATGCATATAAGCCTTTCAAAAAGAATGAAAATAATTTGGGGCTTGCAAATTATTTAAACATATTTTACATGTGGTATACATGAAGTCTTATCTCTCCATAATCATAAACTTATTTCATAGTTCTCAAAGGAGACAACTGTACTTGAACAACAATAAAAATAAAATAAGTACATGCTTTTGATTTAAAAAAACAGATAAAAATACTAAGATGTTAAATCATTACAAATTAATGACCAGGTTGGATACTGTTTTCTTAATTAATAAATTAATCATGATTTTATAAACATGAGAAACCATTCCATTGATAGTTTATTTAAAACCGCATAAAATACAATCATATATCTTACTTAATTCTGCTAACATTTACTTTTCATTGTTCATTTGATTTTCACTGGGATAATTAAGAATTTTAAAACCTATTTAAATGCCCAATGGCCTGAATATGAGAATCACAATTTACAGGGGAAAAACAATGCACTAAAATTTAATAAAGTAAGCATTACAGTAACTAAAACCATAAAAGAAGAGTGCATTCAACTACATTAAAATATATATAGGCAGCAATAAACACATTTACACATAAAAGGGATAATATTTTGAAGTCATGAAGTATAGTGTTAACATGACATTTATAGAGTGAGCACTTACAGATTAACAAAGAAAAAGATAAACATAAAGAGTGTGCGCGTAGAAAGCATATGCAAGCATTTTATAAATTCAGTAATTATGGTAAACATGTAAATATAACCATGTCCCTGGTGAGAGGCACAAAAACAACAAAAAAAGCTTTGATTTTTTCTCTTCAGATCAGAATTCTTTACAAAGTTTTCAACACTAAGTCCACATTAGCATGTTGCAAAATAAATATTTTTATGCACATATGGATACAAGTCATTACAAAATAATGGAAGAGGATATTACTATAAATTTGAACATTTAAAATGTGTATATTTTTGTTTGACCTATATACCATACTTTTGGCGATCCTCCTACTGAGTTAATAAAATAATTGCACAAAAAGGCATACGAAGAATTTACTATTACAGACTTTAGAATATTAATAAAACAAAACCCCAAATATTCTAGACATCCAATAATAAGGGCATGCTGAAATAAGGTAACATATATCCATAGTAATGTATTACTAAAAATTCATGGAAACTGAAACCATGCATTTAAAAAAACAATCTATTAATCTTTTTTTTCTATTTTGAGACTTGTGAGAATAACTTTGAAGGTTTAATTGTTTTAAACATATGTATTGTATTATTTTCTTTGTATATTCTAATTTGTGCTATTTGTTAAGGCTCGTTGAGCTGCAGAGAATCCAACTAAAAGTAAATTATGCATATGTATTTGATCATATACCATGAAGTCTAAACCTTTCTGTTTTGGTTTGCTCCAACAGTTTATTAATATTTTCATGGGACCAGACTTTTTTTAGTGACTTTATTTTCTGTTCTACTTTGTCAAGTTCATTCTGGAACTTACTCTATTTTGGTTATAGAATGTCTGCCAGTTAGGTTCAGGGTTACATTCATCATTCTTATGTCTATCTATAATGGTTTAAAATGTTTCATTCATTACCTTGAAACCAAAAAGAAACTTTTCTGGATTTTAAGCAGATTTTTAAATATATTACACTATATATGTTCTTCCTAGACTATGCCCTGGAAATGAATATGGATTCACTTTATATGATTCGTATCCCACACTGAAGCTGAATTGGCTGTCAATCTCTCTGTTGCACACGATTCCTTGAGGAAAGGATCAGCTCATCACTCCAAAAGGGTACCTTGTAACTAGCAACTGATATTAGGTTAGTAATCAATGTTACATATTACATGAGCATATAGAGAAGTATCTGAAAGCCTGCTCATCAAATGTTAGCAATAGTTATATCTACGTGCAGGTGTTCGAATAATTAAAATGAATATATACCCAATATACCCAAGTATATTACTTTATACCCAAATTAAAAAATACCTCTCTAAGGTTTTTCCTCAGCCTTATTGAGATATAATTGACATGTGAGATTATATAATTTTAAAGTTTACAATGTGATAATTTGATACATGCATATATTGTGAAATTATTAGCATAACAATATTAGTTAACACATCACCTTACACAATTATAATTTGTATGTGTGTACATGTGTGTATGAGAACATGTTAAATCTACTCTCTTTATGTTCAAATATACTACACAGTCTGGGTAATCACAGTCACCATGCTGTACACTAAATCCCCAGAGTTTACTCATTTTCTAACTGGAAGTTGATACTCTTTGACCAACATATTCCCTTCCTCCCAACCCCCGATTGTGGTAACTATCAATCTACTCTCTATTTCTCTGAGACTGATTTTTTTTTAGATTCTTCATCTAAATGAGATCATGCAGTGTTTGTCCTTTTCTGTCTGACTTATTTCACTCAACACAATGTCTTCAAACTTCATTCACATTGTCATAAATATTTCTTCCTGTTAAAGGCTGATATTCCGTTGTGCATATAAGCTAAATATTTTATTCCATTTTTCAGTTCATCAGACCCTAAGATTGTTTCCATATCTTGGCTATTGTGACTAATGCTACAATTTGTAAAAGAGTGAAGATATCTCTTGATCTAAGTTTTTAAACAGTAACTTGATTGTCAACATATTTAGCAGAAATTGAATCCAATGTGTTATATTTAGTACACTATTAATTCCTTCATGAAATTTGGTGCTGGGTAGAGTTTGCATTCAACTGTAGAAACAGGAAAGCCTAGACACTTCATTTTTCAGCCTCTCTTGCTTAGCAGTCAAACCCATACTCTATGTTTTGAATTGAAGTGTTTTGATGAAAAGCAGCATAGAGAATGGTGAATCAACCCTGGATCAGCAGAAAAATGGTGTCTGATTTCCCAAAGCAGCAACACAGTGCAGCCTGCAGGGCGCCCATTATCAGAGACGCTAGTTTGGTGGAAATGCAGTCTGTTCCCAAATGATTCTGAAGCTTAGTTTTCACCTTAGCTGTAATTTAAAGTCTCTTTTGTTCCTCTCTGTTTTCCAAGCCCAGTTCTCCAGTTTTTCCTGTGTTACAATAAGCAGCTTAGTACATAAACTGCCTTTGCATGGATTGGCAAAGGGAAAGAGTGAGGAAGAGGAAGACTGCAAAGGGGGGATACATGATGGTGGAAAGAGACTTGATTTTGACTGGTGAGCACACAGTACATCATTATACAGCTGGTATATAGCTAAGTTGTACACTTGAAGCCTGCATGGTTTTATTAACCAATGTCACCCCAATGCATTCGATTAAGAAATCTGCTTGAACCAGTGTCTATGTGCAATCAAAAACTGTGACATATAGAGAACTCATGTAATAAAGTAAAAAAAAAAAGATTTGCCTCATGAGAAAGATATTTAGACTTTACATATCATAAGGATAAGAGATTTGGGAGCATATGAGCTGGCTCCAGCATACCTTTGCTTATAATTGCAAAGATGTCTTTTATAATCTGTTCAGAATTTAGCATAAAAATTGTACCGAATTTGAGAAAGCTTCTCAGACATTTGGGCCCCTACAGAGAACATTGTCATGGCATTAATAAGGCCATGGCAAGCTTCTGGAGCATTGATACTATTGTACACTGGATAAGGCAATTCATAGAACAATTGGCTTGTGGTTAAGAAAGGACTATAAAAACACCAAACCATAGCAGTGGTGTCCCCTTATACATAACAAGTGTCACCTCATGATACTGAGTGTGGCATAATTAAGCAATAATGCCTTCAGCCTCAACTATTTAGGAAGTCTAGTAATGAACTATAGGAGATGTTCAGGTGCCTACATTTCTCAGCTTTAAACCTTGAAAAACAGAGAGCAGTCCACTGAACAAGATTTAAAAATTTTTCTGCCTGCAGCCACAGTATCTAAAAAAAGTACTTAGATAAAAGATATATAGACACCAAAGAAAACCATCCTTTGTAAACACAGAGTGCACAGTTTGAGAGTGAGAGCCAGAGATACCAAGAGATAGCATGCTAACGAAAGCATAAAGGACATTTAAAAAATTATCAAACAAATCAAATTCTACCACTAACAATCTGAAGATTCTCTTTTCACAGGTTTTCTCTGAGCAAGTTTTCACACTGAAAAACAAACAAACAAACCCAGAACTCAATGAGAAACGTTTAGAAATAAGCAAGAATTGAGTTCTGGACAAGATAGAAATGTAGGCAGAAATTCTTTGCTTCCTTGCACAACCAAGAAAAGGATAACAACCAATTAAAAACAAGACACAGCCAGGACTGCCAGAAAATAAAGCTGCATGAAAGTCCAACAACCAAGGAGTTAAAGAAACATTCATTCAAACCGGAGGAGGGTCAGAGATCAGCAGTTAGGGAGGAGAGGATGAGGCAAGGCAAGACAGTGGACTGTGTGGGCGATCCCACATTAGAGGGCAGAGAAGCTGAGAGGGGCAATGGGGGAGCAAGGCAGATCACAAAACCCAGGATTTCGGTGTGGGAAACAGAAAACTCAAAAGTCCAGAATGAAAAAAAATCTATGGGGGTTCTGGTGGCAGGAGAAACTCCCAGCTTCACAGGAAAGTTTATTGGAGAGACCCACAGGGTCCTAAAATGTACACAAACCCACCCACCTGTGAATCACCTGAAAGGGCACAGTCTGCTTGTGGGAAGGGAGGGAAGTGGTGGAAAGTGGGACGAGTGGGATGAGAGCTGAGTAAACAGCGCTGTTCCCTTCCTGACCCCCCCCTCCTCCCTCTCAGCACCACAGTGCAGCAAAGTGGGTTGCCCCACCCTGTCGAATACCCAATGCTCTGCTCCTTGTCATGTCACAGGGGCCTGAGTCAAGAAATATGACCCAAATGAAAGAACAGGTCAAAATTTCAAAAAAAGAACTAAGTAACAAAGAGATAGACAACTGTCTGATGCAGAGTTTAAAACACTAGTAATCAAGATGCTCACAGAATTGGTTAAGCTCAGTTGCAAAATGAAGGAAGAAATGAAGTTGATGCAGAATGAAATAAAGGAAAACATATAAGGAACCAACCGTGAAAGGAAGGAAAATGAGACTCAAACAATGATTTGGAACAAAAGGGAAAAATAAACATCCAATTGGAAAAGAATGAAGAAACAATAATTCAAAAAATGAAGACAGGCTTTGAATACTCTGGGACAACTTTAAACATTCCATCATCTGAATCACGGGGGTACCAGAAGGAGAAGAGGAAGAGCAAGATATTGAAAACTTATCTGAACAAATAGTGAAGGAAAACTGCCCCAATCTAGCGAAGGAAATAGGCATCCAGGAAGTCCAGGAAGCTCAAAGAGTCCCAAGGAAATTGGACCCGAGGAGGAACACACCAAGGCACATCATAATTAAGTTACCCAAGATTAAAGATAAGGAGAGAGAAAGAGAAAGGAGACCGTTATCTACAAAGGAGTGCCATAAGAGTACCTGTTGATTTCTCAAAAGAAACCTTACAGGCAGAAAGGGGCTGGAAAGAAATATTCCAAGTCATGAAAGGCAAGGACCTACATCTAAGATTTCTCTATCCAGCACAGCTATCATTTAGAATGGAAGGACAGATAAAGTGCTTCCCAGTTAAGGTAAAGTTAAAGGAGTTTATCATCAGCAAGCCCTTATTATATGTAATGTTAAAAGTACTTACCTAAGAAATAGAAGATTAAAAACTATGAACAGTGAGATTACAACAAACTCACAACTATCAACAACTGAACCTGAAAGAACCAAAACAAAAACTAACCAAACTCGAACAGGAACAGAATCACAGAAAGAGAGATCACATGGAGGGTGATTAGTGGGGAGGGAGAATGGGTAAAGGTACAGGGAATAAGAAGCATAATAGGTAGCCACAAAATACACAAGGAGAGGTTAAGAATAGTATAGGAAACAAAGAAGCCAAAGAACGTATATGTACAGCCCATGGACATGAACTGTGGCAGGGTGGGGGGAATGTTGGAGGGTGGGGGAACCAGGCATGCAGGAGGGGGATAAGGGGAGAAAAACTTGGGACTACTGTAAAGGCATCATATATATAAAATATGCTTTAAAAAAGAAATAAGCAAGAATTAGATACTCTAGCACCAATATTAGAGTCACATAATAGTGAGCACTTACTGTGTGTCACACATGCTTATGCTTGCTTTAAAAGTATTAACAATTTTCACAAAAATAAGATGAGAGGACACATATAATTTCTAGTTTTCAGATATAGTAGCTGGGGCATAATCGTACTGAGTAGCTTGTCCAAGGACACACAGCTGGTAAAGGGGAGGGCTTGGGTTTACACAATTACTCTAATTCTACAGAGTCATTGACCTCTACGTGTAAGAGCATAGAAAGGTGGTGAAAAATCTGTGGAGTATTAGGGCACAGAGGGAAGATAGAGATAAAAAGTTTTTTTCTATTTAATAAGGCATGAGATAAAGCACTTATTTTGTTAACCAAAATTCCACAAGGAACAACATCAGTAACCTAAAGCAAACTATGAATTCATCATAGAATGTGTTTGTTAGCATGTAATGTATGTAGCAGGTGAAAACAATTCTGAATTTTCCTATTGAACATGGTTTTACACAGTATAGAAAAAAATCACCATTACAGTGGAGTAAAAAGAAGCATGAGACAGATTATAAAAACACACGCACCAATTAAAAATGTTAAATGGTTTAATTCAGTTTGTAAGAATATGACATAAATGAAGTCATACTATGGAAACTCAATCTTTATTTATCCAGTATGCATTGCTGGTGCAACCATTATGCACTCTTGTTTTTTAGTGAACTAAAAAAATAAAAAGCCTGCACTTGTAGACTTATAATTTAATAAGGGACAATAGAGAATCAATAGTACAAATACAGTGTGTCACAAGGTGATTTTCAGATGGATGGAAAGTGAGGATCGATAATAGTAAGGAAAATTGGCTATGCTATGGTTCAGATGAAAATTGAATTATTTGTAAAATGGATATTTGAGAAAATGTTGAAGAAAATGATAAAGTTAACCATAAAAATACCTGACAAATTTTGTGGCATTTATGACAGCACAAGAAGCCTGAGGTGGGGAGAATTTTGTGTGTTCAAGGAAGAGCAAGAAGGCCAGTGCAGCAAAGCAATTAAGATGAATGGTACAAGAAATAAGCTCAGAGAAGTAATGGAAGACTGGACCATTTCAGGTCTTGTAGGCCATTTTATGAACTTCAACTTTTAAGTGTATGGGTGCCATTGAAGTGTTTCAGTTAGGACAGAGATATGATTTGAGTGCGATTTTTTCAAGAATTATTTTGTTAGTTGTTTATTAAGTAATGGTGGGAACAGGTAGTGATAGGAGAAGACATTGCAATTAGGAATCTATTATACTAATCTAGGAAGGAGATCATCATGACTGTGGACCAAGGGGAATAGAGATGAAATAAACCCAGTTTTAAAAGAAGGGTGAGCAAGGCAAACAATGAAAGAAGAAAATGAAATAAGCATGGTGTTCTGGAAATCATGTGAAGAAAGGCATAAAGGAAGAGAGAATGATCAGCTGTGGGTAGCTCAGAAGAAAAGAGAGCCAGAACTGACCACTGGAACCAATAGTGTGGAGACTGTTGGCTTTTGTAATAAATGCAATTTGGATGGAGTGCAAGGCAGAAAAGTCAGAGGAAAATGGACTTGAGAGTATGGGAAAAGAGTAATTGAAGAAAGCAAATATAAATAATTTTTAGGAATATTATTGAAAAATTATGTGGCAGCTTATTAGGAAATGTATGATTATGATGTTTTTCACCTTTTAGTGGAAAAATTAAGAAAACTTTTAGTGGCAATGACAATGACCCAGTAAAAATGGAAATTTTAACATAATGGAGAAAATAACAATGAAAATTGGAAGAGGCAATATCTTCAGTGAGATGGGGTGAATTTTGTGCCACCAGAGATTGGAATGATAAAGGATCATGAAGAGTTCATCCTTGATAATAAGTAGGAAGAGAGAATATGTAGTTCTGATTCTCAAAGGTGGGGAGATAAGGTGTTGCAAGCCTGAAAGTGGGGAAATAAGTGTTGGAAATTCTCTTCTGATTGGTTTAAATTCACACTGAAGTAAGTAATGCCATTAACTGAAAGTACAAATATGCTTTTGCATATTTGGGTGGTAGTGTGTTTGTTCATATATACACTTGTGTTTGGGAGAGGAATAGAGTAAATGTGTCATTTTGGTGTTACATTTTATTAATATTTGTTAATATGTACTTTGATAGTGTCAAAATTCTTAAATACTAGCACGTAGTTATTTTTCTTTCTTACTTTTCTTTCTTTCTTTAAGAACACATGGAAGCCGATTCCATAATTTTTAATCCTCACCCAAGAATATGTTTATTGATTTTAGAGACAAAGGAAGGAAGACAGAGACATAGAGACACAGAGAGAGAAAGTTTGAGAGAGACAGAGAGACAGAGAGAGATGTGAGAGAGAAACATAAGTCAGCTGCCCCCCTTCGCACACCAACTGGGAATCAAACCCACAGTCCGGGTATGTGCCCTGATTGGGGAGCGGACACACAACTTTATGGTATATGGAACCATGTTCCAGCCATCTGGGTCACCCAGCCACACCTATTCCATAAAATTTTAATCAGAAAATGAGAAAATTTGGGGGAACTTGAAAAATTACCTTTAAATCCCTTACATTAAGTAATGTTTTTTCAAACCACCCCAAGTGATGTGGTTACTATTTTGTTTATGACTGAGATTTAGTGAATCCATGTTGTTTACTCTTTTTTAAAAATTTTTTATTTATTTATGTATTTATTTATTTTTTAGAGAGAAGGGAAGGGAGAACAAAGAGAGGGAGAGAAACATCAATGTGTGGTTGCCTCTCATGCACCCTCAACTGGGGACCTGGCCCACAACCCAGGCATCTGTTATAGACTGGGAATCGAATCAGCAACCTTTTGGTTTGCAGTAAGCACTTAATCCCCTGAGCCACACCAGCAAGGCCCACAGTGTTTACTTTTAAGGTTCTCTCATATATTAATGATTTCTATCAGATTTTATTGTGGGTTTTTATGTTGTAAATGAAAGTTTGACATATTTGTTTGCATTTGGATTTTAGGTAATACACACATATGCAGATAAAAAACTCAGAAATCAATAGCTTCTGAGCACTTGATGATAGAAAGTAGTATTACTCATAGCATGCAAACATTACAAAAATGAAAATTATGAACCTCCCAATAGTTTAGATTTGCCAAAATAAAACCAAATATTCTTGGAAATGACATAGCAATCAGAAATACTGTAATATAATTGAAGAAAATACTTGATCTAGCATGATAGAGTTTATGTGATACCAATACAAAATATAGAATAGGCACTTAGAGTATTCTTCAATCATTAATATATTTTCATGTATATGTAAGATGCATGTTTAGAAAAGTTCTTTGATGTTGATTTACCTAATACCTAAAACTAAATGCATTTGAGACCAAATAATTTAGTACTTTAGTACTTTACACACTTTCTAATAATATCAATCCTTCCCATTTCTTTATTTGTACTAAACAATATGTGTGTGTGCACATGTGTGCATTACAATTTCTTTAGACTAGTGATCAGGTACACTTAAACACTGAAGTCTTCTTAATGTTAAATGTAGATGAACATTCAGGGTAGTTTTTTTTCTAAAGAAAGTAAATAATATGTTTTAGAGAATTGTTTCTTTCATCCATTCATTCAATCAATCAAGAAATTAAGAAACTTTTATCGACTCCCTCTCCCATGCCAGTGCTGATGCTCAGAATATTAGACACAATAGGCAAAATCAGCCTCTAACCTCAGAGAAAGTGCATTCTAGTAGACAGTTTCTATACCAGTAGCCCTAGGCTAAACCAATTATCCAAATGGTTTCTTTGGCTGACAGGCTGTCAAAATTAGAGAATTACACTGTGCAGGTCATGCACTCACAAATATTTTGTAGATATCACCACTCTCTGTAATTTATACTTAGCTTGGCCCAGACATTTATGAAACCTGCTTAACCTTTGCACTATGTGTTTGTAAATCCTGGTACTATACCTGAGTACATGATGGTGAATATAAATTGGATTTGAGGGTCACTGTATAGTTTACAGGTGCTATTTTTTTCTAAATAGCGAGGTTTCTGCATACACAAAATAATTAATTTATTCTCTAGATTGGAAGCCAATCAAAAAATGGACACAACAGTATAAGAGTAAAAAATCAAAGTAGAGCACTACCAGAAAATATGACTTTGTGTTCAAACATGTGCTTAGAGTTTTCCTCTGTTGAATTAGAATTACTTTCCAGATCAAATGAAGTATGTAGAGCCCCCAGTAGGCTCCCAAGAGAGAATTTAAATGGTGTGTTGTTGCTAGGTCCTGAGAGAAAGCCACAAGCTTCATTGTTCTCCTTAAACTTCTCTTTTAATAAAACATTCTAATTCTTTTGCAATGATGGGAGGTAAGGGAAGGAAGTATGAACAGTAGTGTTGCAATTCTCCCCAGCACTGGGGAGTAACACCTCCCTGAGACTTGGACAAGTGTGGCCCTGGCTCAGGCCCTGGGTTTCTAGAGAGGTTACGGCTGTGAAAATGTAGGGACAAACTCTGCTGTGGAAAGAGGGTCCGTACGTACTAGGGTACTTACTACTGCTGCTGCTGCTGCTATTAAGGAGAGCAACTAATGGACAGCTAGGTTTTCCTATGTACCTCTCAGAGAGGCCTAATGAAGTAGGTAATAATAATGTGATAATACAAAGAGTCAAAAGACATTTAGATGTTAAATGAGCTGCTCCCATTCTCATATTCCTGCATCAGAACTGCATGTAATGTCTTAGCATCCATCTTTATATCATAATTCTATTTTACAACATAAAGCTATATATTTAGGAGTTGAGGCAAAAATAGAGACTGCCCCTTTATTGAGAGAAGATTCATGATATGTACCAACTCTGGGACACTGTAATTTTAAAAGATTTTATTTCTTTATTTTTTAGAGAAAGGAGAAAGGAGGAAGAGAGGAAGAGAAACATCATTGTGTGGTTGCCTCTCACACAACCCCACCTGAGGACCTGGCCACCAACCCAGGCATGTGCCCTGACTGGGAATCCAACCGGTGGCCCTTTAGTTGACAGGCCACCCCTGAGCCACACCAACCAGGGCAGGGACACTACATTTTGGTCAGGGGAGACTTTTTCTTGCAATGGTTCATGTGGTTCATATGGTTCATATGGTTCACACAGTTCAAATGAATTATTGTGTTGCTAGTTACTCTATACAATTACACTGAAGTTACAGTGATGTGGAAAAAATGTGACTTTAAAAATATGTCAGTTTAGTTTAATTTAGTGCTATTTAGTTATAGTTTAAATAAAATTGAAAATAAGGACTTTCTTAATAATCCATTGACAGATTGATACATTTGTGCAAAACTCTCCACTTGGCCTTTTTTGTACTTCTCAAATCCTGCCTCCTAACCTCCAGCATGCAAATATCCAAAATGGAGTAAGTATTTTCAGCCTTTCCAAGACCATCCAGAGGTCCCTTTTGTAATATCTCACAGTGATTTACCCCAACCATGTCAAGAGACCTTTCTCTGTCTTTTCGTCTCTCTATACACAGCTCAGTACTGTTGCTCGTGGGATATGGCTAATATTACAAATAAACTTCTGGGTTAATATCTAGGCATCTTTAATAAACAGCTGTATATTTTTCATGGTCTATAAAAATGACAGTGTTGTTTTCTCACCTTTTTCAAACCCATGTGCCTTTTAGATAAACCTTCAAGTTGTATACTATGCATTAATACTGTGGCATTTCACAATACATTGTACAGTGTGACCAAAAGCCAACCCAAAGTGGTTTAGGTAATGAAAATGCTTCTTATAACCACACATCACTGCAAAATGTTTCTCTTTTATTTTCTTAGTGCAGGGAAATCCCTCACATGCTGTGTCATTCCAAAATTGATTACCTTAAAAGATACAAACGCTCAGCCTCTACAGTTGAGGATAACTGGTACATAACCGCAAAAAGCATATCATTTATTTTACTATTTAAAAATAGCCATGTATTAGACCATATAAGACCACTACACAGTCCTAATCAGGTTATATTTGGTATTTGGCCCTCTGCTACCTAGCAACAGCATCTGCCAGTTTGTGTGTAATAGACTCCTTTCTGTCATTCTCATTTTAGATTATATATAAACTCCTAAGAGAGGCCTTCTTTGATGATGTGAAGTGGACTGAGTATTTTATTTTATTTTGGCACTTACCATCACCTTTGACTTCTTTGTTTCTTTGTTGTCCATCTTCCATGTCGTCACCCACATTAGATGATAAACTCAGAGATTACGGATCTCAACAGTATTATTTAATGTATGACTTCTTTTTACAACAGTCTGCTACTCAGTAGGTACTATATTTTTGGACCATAAGACACACCTAGGCTTTAGAGTAGGAAACACAATTGAAGCAAAAAGTGTGGTAAAATATTTAGTAACATAAATAACATAATATTTCACCAATGTAAATGTAAAGCTACATTTGGACTATAAGATGCACCCCCATTTTCCTCCCAAATTTGGCAGGGGGTGTGTGCGGGGGAAGTGTGTCTTTTTTAAAAAATTTTATTTATTTATCTTTAGAGGGGAAGGGAAGGAGAGAGGGAAAGAAATATCAATGTGTGGTTGCTTCTCATGTGTCCCCTGCTGGGAACTGGCCTGCGACCCAGGCATGTGCCCTGACTGGGAATTGAACTGCAGTTGTTTGGTCCACAGGCCCGCACTCAATCTACTGAGCTACACCAGCCAGGGCGGAAGTGTGTCTTATAGTCCCAAAAATACAAGTACTTCCAATACCTCTGTTGAAAAAATGTTCAGGAAGTGATTCAGGACAATTATTTAAAACAAACTCTAAGCACAAAACATTGGTTTCTAGATAAATAAACTATGTTAAAGTGCTAATGACTACTTTCTTAACATTTTCTATATTATCATATTTGCTTCTACCAAGATTCTTATACAGTTGCAGATTTACTACAAGTGTAAAATCAATGGTAAAGAACTTGAAGAATGGTGATGTCCAAGGAATTGGCCTTAAACCTGTGTTTCCCACTGGTCCTCTATACGTCTCAGGTCTTCAGTCTACCCTCAGTTTCATCTTGCATGTTATAAGTTGGGCATTGCTATTTTCCCCAAAATTACATGTGCATCATAGTATCATATAACAGTTTTACTGGCCTAAAATTCCTATTTTCCAGCTTTTGACCCTTACCCTCCAAACTCTTGGCAAGTTGTGATGTGTTTTTTTTCACTGTATAGTTTTTCTTTTTTCAGAAAGTTATATAATTGGAATCACACAATATGTGACCTTTCAAAGTGGTTTCATCTACGTAACAATAGGCACTTATCCATCCATCTTTTTAATGTTGATCGATAATATTTCACTGTACATTTGTACCAGAAATTATTTATTCATTCACCTATTAACAACATCTCATTTGGCTCCTCGGAGGAAGTACAGAAGCCCATTCTCATGGTAAGACTTTGTTTGGCTCTATGAGAAACTTCCAAACTGTCTTCAAGAGTTTTTGTGCTCCTTTGTATTTCTCACAACTAATGAGTTACTGTTTTGGTTGCTCCATTTGTTTTGCCAGTGATTGGTATTGTTGGAGTTTTTGGATTTTAGCCACTTTTATATTCTATGGACAGAAATATAAACATATGAAAGTGAGGAAGTTGCTCAATCTGGTTCAATATTTAGTAATTCATTTATGCATCTTGTGTGTTTAAATAAGACCTGTTGATTGAGTTAAAATGAATATGATTTTAAGTTGAACTACTAACATTTATCAAGTTTTTGAATCTCAAAATGATATGAACCTGATATCATCACTCAGATTAATACAAAATAAATTTGGATTACTTATTTAAACAACAATATACTTTTATTATGTGCTATTTTATTAGTGTTTAATTTGAAAATGTCTAGTGACAAATGGTGTTGAGAATTTTTTGATATGTCATTTGCTATCTCTATATATTATTTGATGAAATATCTGTTCTGTTTTATGTGCATTTTTAATCAGCTTATTTACATTCTTATTTTTGAGTCTTAAAAATTTTTATGTAGGTTTTAAATGAAGTGTAGTACTGTATTTTGAATTTTATTTTATTTTCAGTACAGTTTTTAAAAATTTTTACACTGCATGTAGAGAAACTTCTAATTTCAATTTTATGATTTCTACAGTGAGGGTGGGTGTATTTTTTATTATATGTTTACCATATGAATAAACCCAAAGGAAATGGAATTTTAAAAAATAATGGTAAGTAAAAAAATAGCCATAACAATACATAGAAAGACATTTAAATAGATGCAATGTATTATTTTTACAGCATTTAATGAACTTAGAACTTTATAAATACTAAAATTGTAACTGCATTCATATGAATGTATTAACCTTCAGGCATTTATACAGGTGCCTAATTTGTACATATCCAAATATAAATATCAAATTAGGTGCTAATTAATTTTTTAAAATGTCTTATATTCTAGTAGCTATTTTAAATTTGACATTCAATAAACACCTATCAGAAGCAGATGAAGTTTTGATCTGCATTTCCTCACTTATTTTCAGTCAAATTTTATTTACCATTTATTCAACTCCAGATACGTGTCAGGTGCCCTGTGCTGTTCTCATTCCTCACTGGGAAACATTTCTCTAATTTTAACTCCTATAAATTAAAACAAATATGGTTCAAAGTTAAATGGCTAACATTTATTGTTTTTTAATCCCCAAATGATATTCTTAACCTTATAGCTCAGATTAATACAAAATAAATTTTGATTATTTAAATAAACCATCTACCAGTACTTTTATGACATGAATGGAAATAGAATGATAACAATTCACCACTTAACATTTCTCTTTGCAAGAATCCTAAGCAGCTGTGTAGTTATGCACCATCTTTACTGCTCTCTTGCTTATTATCAGAATGCAATTCATCCTCAGTGGTCTAGTTCCACAGATTCCCCTGAGGCAAAACCCGAGCAGGCCTCCTGAGAAGTGTTCCTCATGGGAAGCTGGATGTTCACCTTGGGCTTGTTTCCCACTGGCAAAACCATTGGTCGGTGGGCATTCTGGTGGTTGAGTGCTGTGCTGGCCTGCTGTAGGGGCAATGTGGAAAAAGTGTAGCTGTCCCTCTTACCCTTCTAATAGTTCTTCTGGGTGTCTGTGTTCTAGGGTTTTCAAAATGGTCTTACTTATGGATAATTGCAGGTTGGTCTTCTTGTGAGGGGCCTGGACTGGAGAAAGTCCTGCATTGCCATTTTGATAACATCACCTTTTCCACTTCCATCTTTCTTTGACAATAAGAAGAAAATAAAGTCTTATTTAGTTTAATGTTCTATTATTGTGGCTTTTGTTGTTATATATAAATATATTCATAGCTAACACTTAATTCAACTCAAGTCAGAACAGAGTGATTATGAATATAAATTATTAAGTATAAGAAGAAATTAAATATGGAAATCAAACACATTACATAGAGAAGAGAATCTCTAAAGTAAAAAATACTGGTTATATAATAATCAAAACTGGCTTATAAAGTGACTTGATATGAAAAAAATTCTGACACAATGTTTTGAGGAAAAAAACAGAGAAGATAAGTGAACAGTATTAAGAGTGAAACAGAAAAGATTGACAAAATGTTAGGTATGTGTTGTAAAATCTTAAAAAATCCGGACAATTTGGTAAAAAAATATCAACCATCACTGGGCAGTGGTAAAAGTTTCGGCTCTCCTCAGCCTCCAATGACATCATCACAGTGGGAATGGGGAAGCGTTTTATCACCACTGACTAAGGTGAAGTCCAGTTAGACTCCCGCTCAGACTTTGCTGTGTGTTTTTTTCCACTTGAAATTTTGCTAAAATAGAGAATATATTTGTAAATTATTTTCTGTATTGCTAGGCTGCTTACATTTATGATTTTTTGGTACAGACTATTTTGGAGACTCTTTCTTTTGTTGGCACCAATTGCAATTCTGGTTATAGAATTCTTAGCAATCAGAGACACATAGCAGACAAAAACACACATGCACTCAAAAATCTTATCACCGTATCATTGTACCTTGACTCCTAGGATCTTCAAGTGATTTGCCTTCTTTAACTGACTCTTTTTCTTCATTCTGAACATAATATCCAGCGATTTTAGATTTACTGGTTTGAAGAGATAGAAAAAAATTAATCTACTCTATATTTTCAGAACTAAATAAGGTATTCAATTTTTTTAAAGATTTTATTTATTTATCTTTAGAGGGGGAGAGAAGGAGAGAAATATCCATGTAAGGTTGCCTCTCGTGAGTCCCCTGCTGGGAACTGGCCTGCAACCCAGGCATGTGTCCTGACTGGGAATCGAACCGTGATCATGTGGCTTGCAGGCCCACGCTCAATCCACTGAGCTACACCAGCCAGGGAAAAGGTATTCAATTTTTGATTGCTCAGATTATTGTAATGTTGTCATCTAAAAAGTCATATATTGTTGACATCTAAAAAGTCATTTATTGGTTGATTAGCTGGTTTATTAGAATAAATTATACCAAGGGAAGCCAGGTGATAGCAAAGGAAAAATTAGAGTAAGATGTTCGATATCCTCTTGGAGCAGCTTTATTGATTACCAGCTTTATTTTTTCCACAGGTTTTGTAGCCAGTATGGTATAATTATTTTTCTAATGTTCTTTCTACTTGCAGTGTCCTCAGGTGTCTTTAGCAAGATGCTACTTCTTCAGGTACTTAATGGCTGGGGTCTGTGTTTTTTTCTAAGTCTTTCTTTAATAGTTTATTTGTATTATATTTTGCCCACTATCATATTCCTCTTATATCCTCTTACCCTCTTCTACCCCCACCCACCCCCTGCTGCTCCTGCAATTACCACACTATTATCTGTGTCCACAAGTTCTTTATATTTTTGCTCAATCCCTCCATCTCCTCAAGCCTCCCCAACCAGATCTGTCAGACTGCTATCAATGAATCTCTCTCTATGTTCCTTGTTAGTTCAGTTTGTTCATTAGATTCCACATGTGAGTGAAATTATATGGTATGTGTCTCTCTAACTGGCTTACTTCACTTAGCATAATGTTTTTCATGCCCATCCATGCTGTTGCAAACAGTAAAATTTTCTTCTTTTTCTAACAATCAAGTAATATTCCATTGTGTAAATGTACCATAGTTGTTGTAGGTCTTTGTAAAAATGTTCAGTGAGGAGTTGTGAATCTGACAATGAAACCATTTACCAATCTATTCTTGACTCACAGATTTAATCCATTTAATTTTGGCTTAAAACTGGTCATAAAATCTAAAAGGCAAAAGATTTATATGACCTGAAGAGAAACCAGAGTATGGTCATAAAAAGTTAAAAGTAAGCCAATATCATACCTGCTTCAGTATTTACATTTGCACAACATCTTGTGGAGTTATCAGCTTATTCCAAGAGTTTCCAATGGATTTCTCTTTTCTTACTGATAGAATTGAATGAGAGCCCAATCTATTTTTATAGAAAATACTCTGAGTAAAGCTTCCAAAACATGTCCAAATATAGATTTACCTAAGCTAGTTAGTATTTTGTGCAGCTTTAAATCTCATAAATATAACTCTCTGAATCTTCTCATCTAATTATATAAATCATTTTTTCATTTATGATCATAGACAAATATAAACCTATTGTTACAATTGGGGAGTGTTGACTTACATATCCTCAGAATTTTGAAAATTTTAGATAACAGTTCTTAACAAAACAAAATAATTAGATAAGACGAGGCCATAAATTCAAACATGAGGATCTTGAGTGTTTCAGAGGGAGATTAATTAAAGTACATAGTTACAAGTAAGGAGAATAATAAAAGAAAGGCCATTGTATTTAATTTGTGATTTGGGTGTTGTGTATAAGCATATAAAGCTTTCATGTTTTTAAAATATTTGGGCCAGAAAATATCTGATTAAAATTATCACAAATTTATTCTGGCTAGTGTGGCTCAGTGGACTGAGTGCTGGCCTATGAACCAAAGGGTCGCTGGTTCAATTCCCAGTCAGGGCACATGCCTGGGTTGTGGGCCAGTTCCCCAGTAGGGGCGCATGAGAGGCAAACACATAGATGTTTATCCCCTTCCTTTCCCCTCTCTCTAAAAATAAATGAATAAAATCTTTTTAAAAATCTGTTAAGAATTTCTCTTTAGAAAGCTTTCATATATCAATCCAAATTGTAGACCATTAAGATACCTGGAATTTTAAAGCCCCCTTTTTTAATAGTTGCTTTAAAATGAGTATTTTGTTAATATTGAAAGTCTCTCAAGTGGCCAGTTAATTCTCAATTATCCTTGGTGAAATTGTGGCATTTTTACTGATAAGGACAAGAATTAGAGCCATAGTTTGAATATCACAAAAAGCAGTAATCTGCCCTGGCTGGTGTAGCTCAGTGGATTAAGCACGGGCCTGCGAACCACACGATCGCAGTTCAATTCCCAGTCAGGGCACATGCCTGGATTGCAGGCCAGTTCCCAGCAGGGGACTCACAAAAGGCAACCATACGTTGATATTTCTCTCCTTCCCTCCCCCTCTAAAGATAAATAAATAAAATATTTTTAAAAAAGCAGTAATCTGACACACTGTGTTCACAATAGGCCATGACACACACCTCTGAGGGTCTGGAGATAACTCATTGACTGTGTGGTTTGTGTCCCTTGTTTCTCAGGCTCTCAACCTAATGGCTGTCTTCCTCTGTTGTAGATCTGGCAAATTTTCAATTCCTGGCAGGCAGAATTTTTACAGAAGAGATTGCTTCAAGACCAAACTGTTGACAGCAAAACCAGATGAGATTGGGGGAATTTCTCACAAGGTTCTTATATTAGAACAAAAAAAAAGTCTGTAAAAACAATGCTCTGTTAAAATTTAAATCCATCCATCTTTACATCCTGAAGTGAGAAATGGCATGTCTGGTCCTATATTCATCCTTTTCCCTATGTTCTTCCTCTTAATGACTCATAGTAAAATAGGGCAAGAGTAGTCCTGTTTTTACTGAGGCTTCCCAGGAGAAGAGTTTTCATAACTGGTCAGACAAGTCAAAAAAATCTTAAATGTGTTGCTTATTTCTAAGAAAAATATTTGGGAGCTTCACAAAAAAATTAGGATCAGACACCATGCTATATTTACTTCATTATACCTACTGGAGGAACCTCTGGCTAAAGGGCCCTTTGGCAGGTGGTTTAAATACAGCTGTGAGGATGTATTGACTGGATCTTTCTGTGTCTTCCAGGGCTGTCAACTGTTTGGTTCCTCCCGAAAACCACACAGGTAGCTGATTATTCAAGCAAAATTAAGTTGATTAAACTTAAGAAAAACACCACTTTGATGTTAGTAATTATTCTTGCAAGAAAACTGGGTTGTCCATCGAAGATGTCTGCACTTAAGAGGTTTCAAGATGAGACACTGGCTAGAATCAGACCAAGTCAGTGACAAGATAAAGTAGGACTGATGGGCACTTTGGAGTGAAGATTGTGAAGTATCTATCGATAGATAGATTATTATGCCATTAGTGAGTTCTTTGCTCAGCTTAGCTTCCTATTCTTTTGATAAGAAAGAGGTTGTCCAGACACACAAATTGGTTTGCTGACAGTAAAATTATTTATTTATAGCTAGTGCTTTCTGGGCAAGAATTTCCTAGAACAAATAGCTGTTGTGTTTACATAGATGATCTTGTTTCTTAATTCTGATAATCAAGTTGTGTGAATATTATTAATCTTAATGATCAACATTAATTACAATCCATGAAAATAAACATTGACATGTTTATATTGAATCATTCTTTATAAAATAATAATAAAAGTCACCAAAAATATTTTGAAAAATAACCTTTGACAGTGAAAGGTGTTTTCAATAACTGAAACAAATAAATGATTACTATCTAGTATATATAAATAACTGCTACAAATCAGAAAAAAATACACAAAACATATTTTGTAGAAGAAATCTTCTTGTTAGTCACTAATATATGACAGTATATTTAACTGCTCTAGAATTTAAAAAATTAAACCAGTGAAGCAGCAATTAATGACTGTAAAATTATCATAAATTTATTTTTATGAAGCTTTCATAAAATAAATATTTAAAAAGTTAATAAAATATATAGAAAGATTAACTCTCATCAGCAATAGTGGGACTGAAAATTTATCACTTAGAACAAATTCCTTAAAATATGCAACGTGCTATCCTATGTAGGTAAATTTAATATATGTTTTTAATCCTATTGTTATTGAAATATCATTTTATGATGCCCTAATATGAAAATGTGTGTGTATGCTTTCAAGTATTTGAAAGAAATAGAAAAAGCTGTTAAAAGTGCCAACTCTTAAAAAGTAGGTGGGATTTCAGATATAGACAAATAGTCATACATTATTCGTATAATAATAATGAATAAAATATTTTAAAAAAGAAATAAATACAGTAAAAAATGGAGTATATATTTAGAAGTGAGGCATAAGTAGAGGTTTGGGGTTTTTACCTATTTCTCATTTATACTTTCAAAGATGAGAAAGTTTCCAGTTAATCTATCCATTAATTAATAATCCATTAAGAAGAGAATTTGCCCTGGCTGGCATAGCTCAGTGGATTGAGCACAGGCCTGTGAACCAGAGGATTGCAGTTCAATTCCCAGTCAGGGCACATGCCTGGGTTGCAGGCCAGTTCCCAGCAGGGGACGCACGAGAGGCAATCATACATTGATGTTTGTCTCCCTCTCTCCTTCTCTTCCCCTCTAAAGATAAATAAATAAAATCTTTAAGAAAAGAAGAGTATTTATTCTGAACTGGCACAGAGAAAAAGACATAGAAGCATAAGTGACGATTTTTGTAGGGCACACTGTCATGTGGAAAAGCCATGCAAGTGCTTACAAATACATTGAGTTCAGAGTAAAGAAGCCAAATTATCGCTGGATACCCAATGTGGTCATTTTCATTACAAAATCTATTTAATTTAGTGTAATTTGTCACGTCTTAAAATGAAGCAACTATTTAGATGTTACTATTTTTAACTTGTTCTAGCAACTGTAAAATTTTTATTGTGGGATTTATTTTATTTTTTAAGCCAGCACCTTCAGAGGAGTGTAATTAGCTCATGATAGTTTCAGAGGCTGGATTGATTCTCAGGTCCTAGTTTTCTCTCCTGTGGGAAATTTGAATCATAAGATTCAAACTCTGCTTTGGTTCTGATTTTATAAGGAATATTATATTCAGTTCGAACTTCACAATCTAGATTGAAAGAAGATGAAAGGATTAGCTGAAATTGAACACTATGCCTACAGTCCAAGGAAGAAAGAAAAAAGTTAAACTTTCAGGGTCATAAATTATACATGAGAAGATATATGCTAATAGTATAATCTTAAGTCACAAGAATTTATGCATTATCACAAAGTGGAGGTATATGGTTAGTTGAATAATAAAATGGCTTTAAAAAAGTAAAAACCTAAGTAGAAAGGGTATTTTTTAAATTTTACAGTATTTCATTGTATAAAATACTTGAAAATTATCTATATTAATGATAATTATAATTTCCATGGTTTTAATCCCATTTAAATTACTTTTGTACATGTGAGCAAGTACTAGAAACACTGTATTATCTTTGTAACAAATTTTATAATTGTTGCAAAAGTTTTTGTGTGAGGGGGGACCTCCCCAAAATGGAATTATTTCCTAGCAGATGGGGACCTTGTAGTACAGGAATCCCCTGCTAGGTGAGTGTTCTAGGAACCCATCTTTATCAGTGAATCAGCAGGCATTGTGAGAGGCTGTGTTCAGCTTCGGTTACTGCTGTTTTGAAGACTCTTTCAATTTGTTTGCCCATTTCATGATGGGTCATTTACCAGTGCACCTGCCCACACTGCACTGATATTCAACAGTTTTTAAATATGCACCACTGTCCCTGTTCATAGAATGTTAGCCCAAACAACATCTTTTTTGTTTTTCCCAATGAAAAAAGTCCTCCATGGAAAATATTTTGCCCATGTGGAAGATGTGAAACAAACAAAACAAACAGACAAACAAAAACAGCTGAAGCACTAAAAGGCATCAAAATTCATGAGTTCAAAAATGGATCTGCCTTTCGACACAGCAGTCCCTCTACTGGGAGTATACAGGAAGGAATCCAAGACACTGACTCAGAAGAACAGAAGCACCCCTGTGTCCACTGCAGTGTTATTCACAATCACCAGGATATGGAAGCAGCCCAAGGGTCCATCAATAGATGAGTGGATGAAACAACTATGGGGCATTTACACAACGGAATACTGCTCCACCATAAAAAGAAGAAAATGACCTTGTTGGAGATTTTAAATATACAATGTTCATAACTTTTAGTAACTGGGAATATATCAATGAAATACAAAAAGAGACATTATTAAGTCTTCAGCACATAATGCTTTACAAGCCATAATTGATGTGAGTCAGAATCTATGTAGATAAATGAAAATATCATAAGTAGGTACCTGATGACATATATTTTGTGATTCCATGTAGATTGTCAAGAAAAGGAGAGTCAAGGAAGATACTTCATATGTTTTCACTAACTGACTAAATGGAAAAAACCCAAAACGCCTGCTCTTGCAGGAAATATAGGGACACCTAAGGCCTAATGTTGCCAGTGTTCTGGCAGAAAAGGTCATTTTCTTTTCTCCATGGGACATAACACCCAAAACAGAGCTCATGTTTTGGGACAGGCTGGGAAGATCACCAGCTAATAAAAGAAACAACAAAATACCAGAACTGGTGGTACTTTACAAGGGTAAATTTTCTTTACTTAAATGATAGACATGTTAGTCTTCATTGTCATATTGTTATGATTCTAGAACGTTGAAAACTTTCCAGAAAGTATTGTTTCCTATTGTGTCAGGATGGGAGTGTGTGTGGGCAGGGAGAGATGACAAGTTGATGAGCTGTCTTTAGAAGTGTAGCTTTAAAATTGTTACTTAGACACAAGTACTCAAAACACTAAAATATTGAGCAAAGTGACTGAATATCAAAACACTTTAAAATAAACTTTTTGATGCATGGTAAATCTGGGAGAGCCTCAGGTTAATTTACTGAAGTTTTACTAGACGCTGAAGAAAATGCGATTATGTTTACTATACAAAGACATATGGAAAGCACTGGACCTGAGAGTTTTAGACCAGGAATATTAATTCCACATAGAATGTGTGTGCCTTGGGATATATTGAGCACAGCAATGTTTTTTAAACTCCACATTATAAAGAGGTGGTCATTCGCTTTGTCCAGTTGCTGGAAATGATGGGGAATAAAAGGGACCTCTCTAACTAAGGAAACCCCTCTCTAACTAAGGCAACTTCAGAGGCTCTGGAAAACAATGTATCCAAAGAGTGGTCACAAAAATGAGCATTTCAAGGCACTGATAGCCCTTCAGACATCAACTGGTTAGGGGAGTGGACCAAGGTACCTTAACAAATGCTTAAGACTCAAAGGTTTGAGGCAGAAAACTGACTTTGGGAAGGAGCTCTGATCCATAACCAAGTACACATCTCAAAGTCAGCAAGTTGAAGTTCATGAAGATTGTGTACTTCTCCTTATTGTAAGGAAAATGGAAAACTTCATGGAAACCCACATACATCAAGAAAACCCAC
Source organism: Sturnira hondurensis (assembly GCF_014824575.4). Taxonomy (NCBI): domain Eukaryota; kingdom Metazoa; phylum Chordata; class Mammalia; order Chiroptera; family Phyllostomidae; genus Sturnira; species Sturnira hondurensis. The sequence continues at coordinate 12,187,923 of NW_028077910.1, read as the reverse complement.
TTTTAAGAAAGGGATAAATGCGGTTGGTGGTAGTGTTGGGGAGACATATTATGTATAAGGAAGGTGGCAAGAAGAGAAAAGAGGTAAAAGGGATCAAATACAAGGTGGTAGGAGGAGACTAGATTTCAGATGGCTAGAACACAAGAAGAGTATATAGATGTTAAATTATAAAGTTATATTCCTGAACTTTATATCATGTATTAAACCATGTTATCCCAATACATTTAATTTATAAATAAATAAAATTTTAAAAATGGTGACCAGACAATTCTTAAGGGGTTCAGCTCCATCAAGCATGATTTGCCCCACCCAGACTGTGAGAACTCAGAAAGTGGGAAAAATACCTGTAATACCTTCTTATAATAGAAGGGACAGCCCAAACCCTTTGAATAGTCACCATCATGCCTCTCTGAGTTTTAGTTCTGATGTAGGCAAGATTCATGCACTGTACACAGAATTTAGGGTGGAGAGAAGAATCCCAAAAGTGACTGCTGTAGAACTTCTACCAGCATATTTCTGTAGGATCTTAGAACAGAATACATTTCAGTGAGAGAAGTGAAAAGAGTGTAATATTACTTCCACCTGTGGTTGATGGAAACATTCATATTTGTCATACCAGATAAATTGACTTGCATATTGATTGCATGTTTGAGTTAGTCCATAACTATTCATTACATATGTCAATGAAAGATTTATATTGACAGTAGCAATGTTATCCTATAAATATTTATGAATGTTCTATAAAACTAACATACCAAAATAAATTCAAGACAATAAATTTAAGATTAAGAACATTTTACTATTTTTTGCAATAAAAAGTTTTTCTACATGAGTTTTTCATAAAATAAGTACTTTCACACATACCTCCTGTCAATTTATTTGGCTATTGACCATTTCTGTCTATTGACCAGTGTTGAAGGAGTCTTAAAATACATAGCAGACTCTGTCCAGCAGAGTTTGCCTGTTGTGGCTTACAGCGAGAATGAATGCACGGGCAACAATCCTGTGGGGGGAAAGGGAATGGGCACGGCTACTCTCTCAAGGGGAGAGTGCCTCTGGATGCCTCACCCACTCCCTCAAGAGGGGAGCCCCCTGACCCTTGCCTAGACAGGCTTTTATTATTTTCCTGGGGTCTTACATCAAAGAGGGATTTATTATCTATCACATGGAATGTTATCATCTACATTCTAGGTACAATCAAGGAAATAAAAATAACATGCAAAGGGGGATGGCAATGAGCTGATTAGCTCTGTCCTTGGGAGGGCTCACACAGGCTTTGGAAATTACCTTGAAGATAGACAATATACATCTGTTGCTTTAGACCAGGGTGAGGGAGTTTTAGCAAGAGCAAGCTATAAGAATCTGTAAGCATTTTCTAGGCCTGATTCCCACGGGAAAACTCGGTTTGCAAGTCTGGGTTCTGCCCACCCCTTCGCATCTGTAGGTTTTTCATACTGAGCTGAGTCACATTTGCCAGGCTAAGACAAACTGGTCCCCTACAAAAATACTCCACCCAATAAATTAATTTTCAACAATCATGGAGAAAATTACAAGAAATGGGGGTGACAACTGTCTACAAAGATAATTTCGAATGGCAAACTTTAAAAACTTAAATGCCTATAATAGAAGTATTTGGTTAATTATGGCTACCTATTTGTTAGAATGTTACAGAACTAGTAAAACTTTGTGAAGAATTTCAAATAGCATGAGAAATGTTTTAATATATATTTAATTAACAAATATAAAAATAACATCTATTTTACTCTCCTAACAGAATGAAAGCATGCAAATTTTAAAAAGTAAAATACTTCAAACTGCACAGTTGCTTACTTTGGATCATCTTAATATAGATGATTTTCATCATCTTATGCATATTTCCTTTTTTAAAATATTTTTATCAGTGATTTTACATTGCTTTCACATATGAAAGCATGTTTATTTAAAAAACATGATCATTAGTTATTTCGGAGCTCACTTGAAACAAGTTGGTTGCACTAGGATTTTAAGAGCATTTCAAGAATGGGAGGAAAACTAAAAACCTTCTAATTTAGTGCTAAAACAAAATTGGCCATTTTTGTCACAACAGAAACACACTGTATATTAGAATTTAGAATGATTTATTCATTTTATAAAATATTATTTTAACCAGCAAAGGAGGTATTATTGAATTTTTAGGGTAACTGTACCTCTATTTACTTTTTCTAGGTAGCTAAATATGAGAGCAAATAATGTCAAATGCAAAATCAAATAGCAACTTATTGGTATCTAGTTGAGTGTATTCCCTAAAGCAGAGGCTCAGTATTGGTTGAAGTATGAATTTTGCTCCTAAAACCCACTCAGCATCCTTGTTGGCCGGAAGTCCCTCCCTCGCCATGTGAATAGGTGAGTGTGCTGATGTACAGACAAGAGGACTGAAAAGGAGACTTGCTCATCATTGGACATGAAAGCAACAGAAGAGAGAAGAATCAACACTTCAATGGCAATTAGGAATTTAAAAATAAATAGCCTCAATAAATGCCATATTAAGAAACAACATTCTGAAATAATAATCAGAAATTAGTCTTTTTTCTGTACAGAGAAAGTTACAGCATCTGGGATATTTTTAGGTAGTTTACTCATATTTGGAATTTCCCTAGACATTCTCAATTATGTATTTTTGAGATAATGTCTTAACACTTTGTCAATTTATGACTGTGGTCCATTGCTCACATTAATTTTTAGAAAATAGTTACTATTGAAACAAATTGTAATACAGTAAGGTACTTGAGTGTGTCAACATAAATAAAACATTCAAAACAATATCAATAGAAATGGCATCATGAAATAGGAAGTTTTTAATATATTCTGTACTGGATATTAGATGAACTTTTATGGGAAAAACACCTTATCTTACTTTATCACACAAAATTAAAAGGAAAAACAAATTAAGAATAACCAAGTAACTTCATTAGAGGCCCCTAAACTGTTAATGTACGGGATAATACTTTTTGAATTCCTGGTTCACAAATAGCTATTCTGGTTATATTTTTATAGCACATCTGTGGTTAAGAGTATATTTTTCATTTACTCATTAATGCACTGTTTTTTGACTAAGTACTGTTTGCCAACACTGTTTTAAGAGATTGGATACAGTATTCAGCAGGATGGATGAATTCTCCATCCATATAAATATTGGGGATACATTACCCAATCCACCAACAAATATGTGCCATGAAATAGTACCATACATGATGACAGAGAAAGGGATCGGAATAAATTCACAGATTTTCAGAGGTTTCCTCTATGAGAAGGTGACATGTATGTATATTTTGGACAAGCAACAATGATAGAAAACTCTGTTCAAGTATTTTCATATATTATTCTGTTTATCATGAGAACAAGTTAGACCTCATTATTCCCATTTTCAGAGAAGTAAGTTCAGTTTACTTGCTCATAAACACAATCCAGCATAAAATAAGAAAAAAAATGCAACCAGGAGAGGAGATTGGGGAAGGAAGTTTAGTCTTAAAATAAGTAGACAAATAAAGATATTTTGCTGGGAGAAGTGGGATTTCGTAAAAGAATTTTCTGACTTTATCTTTTGGATGGTTCATAGTGCCATATTTTACAATGAGAAAGTCAAGAAAAACATAAAAGGTTTACTTGTAGAAAGACTGAAAGCTTGGCTGACATGTTATTTTAAAATAATTTCAGAACAGTTCACTGGATATCTGTAAAGGCAGTTGGATGAAGAATTCTAGTGCTGAAAGAAGAAAAACTATGTTGAAATATAATCTTGTGAAGTATCAGCATAGTATACCGAACAGAGGTCCAAGGGGCCAAGGTTCGTTATATCTGCCGCCTTATAGGAAAGATATCTCTCAATGCCAGAGATTTGTGAAAAGGAAAGTTTTATTTAATGCTACACAGACTTGAAGTAGTGACTTAATGTCTTCATTAAAATATCAAAGTCCTTTTGGATACCCACAGACACCCACAGTGCTTCCTTCTCCCCCCTCCCCTAATTCAGGGTACCATATCTCAGGAAAAGAAGCACACTTCCAAGTTTCAGGCCACTGGCACCATCAGCTGTTTTGCCATCCAGGCAGAATCTCTAATTAATCCAAAGCCATGTGGCACCTTCTCATGGCCTACTGGCAGGAGTTCTTTGTACCCATTTTCCAGGCAAAGTCTCTCCTGCTTCCCAGGCCACGTGGCCAAAGGAAGCACCCGGAAGCTGCATGGTCCTCTTCTACCAAAGCTACAGAGGTCTGAACTCTGGCCAAAACCACATGGATCTCTCCACAAGGCTGAGGGTAGGGTCGACACTCTGGCAAAGCTGAGGGGTGATTCTTTGCAAAGCCGCATGGTGATTCTCTCTACCCCCAGCTGTGGGGGTCCCCACTTTGTCCAAAAGCGTGTGGCTCTCTCTGCACTGCCACAGCCCCAGGGTCCTCTCCCAAAGGGCTGCCAAGTCTCAGTTTAAATCCCCTGTACCAATCTTCCTCTGCAGCCCCATTTCCAACTCCTTCCACTATTAGTTACACTTGTCAGTATTCCCATATCCTTCCAGCTTTACTGGGCTGCCATTGTGAGTCTGGGCAGGCGTGGGCCCGGGGCATGGAGCCAATCATCTCCAAGCTCTCACGCAGGTGCTGTAAACAGGGGGAGTTGCCTCCCAGTTACATCTTGGATGGAAGTCACTTCCATCCCCCTGGCCACAGCTATTTAACATATCTATGAAACCAGTTAAATATTATAGATATGTTAAATGACCCTGCCAGAGGTTAGCTGCAAAGCTGTTGCTGTACAAAACAGCTCTCAATGGCCCTGCTCCATTTGTTCCTTTCCCCAACTCACACCTGTTGGGGGGTGAAGACATCCCAGTATTTCCTGGATACCTTGAGTTCCAGACCCCATTCCAAATCTCTTTTGGGGGCCCCCTTCTTGGCTGCACCATATTACAATAGTAGTGAGGGAGGATGAGAGAGACAGGACATGAGAGATCAGTATCTCCAGTGTTCTGAAACAAGTCAGTGAAACAAGTCAGTTTTATCTCCAGACACTAACAGAGGGGATCTTGTTCTTGCAGAACTGCAGAATCCTCTATTGTAACAGGGCACAGCCAATGGGTGTGGGGGGGGGGGACAAAAAGGGATTTGGAATGGGGTCCAGAACTCAAGGTGTCCAGGAATTGTTAAGATGTCCTCATCATCCCTGCCCCCGCCAGGTGTCAGTTGGGGGAAGGGACAAATGGAGAGGGGCCATTGAGAGCTGTTTTGCATAGCAACAGTTTCACAGATAACCTCTAGAATGGTCATTTAACACATCCATAACCTTTCATTGGTCTCATAGATATGTAAAATAGCTCTGGCCATACTTTGAGCCAGGGAGAAAGGTGTGACTTCCACCAAAGATGTAACTGGGAGCCAACTCCCAGGCCCTGTTAGAGCACCTGTGTGAAAACTTGAAGATGATTGGCCTCCCCGCCATGGGGCCACTCCTGCCCAGACTCCTGATGGCAGCCCAGTAAACTTGGAATATATGGGAATGCTGGCAGGTGTAGCCGGTTATGGGAGAAGTCAGAAACGGGGCTGCAAAGGAGGACTGGTGCAGGGATTTAAATGCAGACACCTCAGCCATGTGAAGAGGCTTCTGGCAGAATGGGGACCCCCACAGCCATGTGAGAAAAAGAGGGAAGCATGAGGCTGTGGCAGTGCAGAGAGAGCACCATGTGCTTTTAGCAGAGTGCAGACCCCTGCAGCTTTGGTAGAAGAGAACCATGTGGCTTTGGGGTGCTCCCTTTGGCCACGTGGCCTGGGAAGCAGGAGAGACTTTGCCTGGAAAATGGGTGAAATAACTCTTGTCAGTAGACCATGAGAAGGTGCCGCATGGCTTTGGAATAATTAGAGATCCTGCCTGGATGGTGACACAGCTGAGTGGTGCCATCAGCCTAAAACACAGACATGTGCTTCTTTTCCTGAGATATGGTACCAGGAATGAGGGGAGGGGGGAGAAGGAAGCACTGTGGGTGTCTGTGGTTATCCTAAAGGACTTTAATATATTAATGGGGACATTGGGTCACTACTTCAAGTCTGTATAGCATTAAATAAACCTTTTGTTTCCTTTTCACAAATCTCTGGCATTTCGAGATGTCTTTCCCCGGCTGCAGACAGACAGGCCCAGTAGGTGGTCAGGACGGTATTAGTAGACTGGCCTTGAGTGGGGGGAGGGCCTGTTGTTCTGTAACAGTTTTTATCATCTCTGGGTGGGTCAGATGTTGCCTGCCTTGGACCTCTGTTCAGTAACACTATGAGGCTTCCCTTGCAGGAATTTTTTCAATGTTCCAAATACTTTTTGTCCTGTTGTTACCAAAGTTTTAGGTTTTGTGTTTGTTTGCTTGTCTGTTTGCTTGCTTTTGTTTTCTCATGGAAGGTAGGCTTCCAAGGAAAACCTGAACAGAAGCCCCAGATCCTAGAAGAATCTCTCCTCATCAGGCCACATCATGACTTTTTATTTGGTGCATGTTGCAAGGAACTTAAACTTAATAGAAATTTAGAAATGGTCAGAGGTCATAACCTGTCCTTGTGTATTGATCATTTTAGTGGTTATTCAGGAAGCGAGTGTTTCCCAAATCATCGCCTGCTCAGGGTCTGACACTGATACTGAGCTGACTCAAACTGGAGAGGCCAATGAGAACTTGATCAATTTCCCCTAGAAGCCATACTATGTCATGTCTCTGCTGAGGCATCTAGGACCAACTACAGAACCACTTCAAGAAACAAATGTGCCCTTGAACAACTTTAACAGAATTGATCAGAATTATATTCAGGGTGTGTATTTGCACGCCAAAAACATAGGCAATATCTTATCGGCTTCTTTTCTGCTCTTGTTCCTTAAAAATTTAGCTGTGGGTGTTGGGCGAGTACTTGCACTTCCAAACTTGTCCTTCAGAATTATTATATAATACTTCATCTGTGTCACTCATCATCTAGATTGAGAAATTTGTGGGGTACTGATCTCGTCCCCAACCCCCATTTGATCATTTTTTTCCTGTGGAACCCAGAATTCCACTACAGATTACATGCTGGACAGAGCACTCTAAGTAGAACTGGTAAACATCTTGCAAATTGAAATGTCGCAAAGACACTTTCATATGTTTAGAATGGCTGATTTAGACCGAGAAAAATCAATATTTAATTTGTCTATTAATAGACAGTAAAATGTAACATAACTTGTCATATGTCTTATGATAAAATTTAAATCCTCTGTGGCTTTCTAAATAAATTTTACCTATACTTGTGTGCTTTATCACCCTCCAGAATTGCTCTTGCATTAAGAGTATTTTTCATTTTCTTTAGCTCCTGTAAAAAAAAAGACAAAGAAAAAATATATCCTAGATTCCAAGGTGTCTAATTCAGTAAGATTCTCAATTAAAGAAAGATGCCATTCACCTGGATCTAGAGTTCAGCCTGTTCCATCAGACAGATAACACCTCCCCAGCTTCTCAGCCTGAAATATGTCCTCCTGCTGGTCCTCATTATTATCACCTTCCGTGATGCCTTTTCAAGCCTGCTGTCATTCAGCGTGCAGGATCTCAGCACTGGAAGGAGCATCATTATCATCTCTTGTCAATGAGTACACAAACATCTGACCCCAGAACCTCTCTAAGCACACTCCCTGTTAGGGATTTTGAGAGGAAAAAAAGTGTGTGTATCTGTAGCTATACAACATTTTTTTCTCTTTTAAACTATATCCCTCTTCCTCATGTACAAACTCCTGATATAATAAAACATAGATAAACATATACATGGAATGATACAATTTTTTGTTTCATTAAACTTCCGTGATTTGAGTGCTCGACCTCCTACAGTGATTGTCTCAGGTTCTTATTATTAAACTACTGTTTTTAAAATTGTTATTCCATTACAGTTGTCCAAATTTCCCCCCTTTCCCCTCCTCCACCCAGCTCACCCTTGACTCCCAGTCAATCCCCATACCATTATCCATGGCCATGAATCATTCCTACATACTCTTTGACTAGTCCTTTTCCCTTATTTCCACCATTTTCCCTCTCCCTACTCACCTCAGGTCACTGCCAATCTGTTCCATCTTTCCATGCCTCTGGTTCTATTTTGCTTATTAGTTTATTTTGTTCATTAGATTCCTCTTATAAGTAATATCCTATGGTATTTGTCTTTCACTGACTGGCTTATTTCACTTAGCATAATGTTCTCCAGCTCTATCAATGCTGTTGTGATGGGTAGGCACTTCTACTTTCTATCTGTTGCATAGATCCCATTGTGTAAATGTAGCATAGTTTTTAATACATTCACCTACTGATGGGTGCCTAGGCTGATCCAGCACTTGATTGTGGTAAAGAGCACTACTATGAACACAGCGGTGCATGAGTTCTTTTGATTGATGTTTCAGGATTCTTACGGTGTAATCTCAGAAGGGGAATCACTGGGTCAAAAGGCAGTTTCATTTTTAGTTTTTTTGAGGAAATTCTGTACTGTTTTTCACAGTAGCTGCACCAGTCTGCATTCCTGCCAATAGTAAATAAGGGTTCCTTTTTCTCCACAGCCTTGCCAGCACTCATTGTTTGTTGTTTTGGTTACTATGGCCATTCTGACAGATATAAAGTGGTATCTCTTTGTGGTTTTAATTTTCAACTCTCTGATAGCTAGTGGTGCTGAGCATCCTTTCATATGTTTCTGGGTCCTCTGTATGTCCTCCTTGCAGAAATGTCTGGTCAGTTCCTTTGCCCATTTTTTAACTGGGTTGTTTGTCTTCCTAGAGTAGAATCATGTGAGTTCTTTATGTATTTTGGAGATCAAAATCTTGTCTCAGGTATGATTTGCAAATATATTTTCCCATACGGTTGGTCCCCTTTTCATTTTGCTGATGTTTTCTTTAGTCATGAAGAAGTTTTTAATTTTAATGAGATCCCATTTGCTTATTCTTTCCTTTATGTCCCTTACTCTAGGGGACATATCAGTGAAAATGTTGCTGTGTGAAATATCTGAGATTTTCCTGCCTATGTTCTCCTCTAGGACTTTAATGGTGTCACAACATTTATTTAAGTCTTATATCCACCTTGAATTTATTTTTGTATATGGTGTAAGTTGATGATCAAGTTTCACTTTTTTGCATGTAGCTGTCCAGGTCGCCCAACACCATTTGTTGAAGAGGCTATTTTTACTCCATTTTAGCTTCTGCCCCCTTTGTCAAATGTTAATCAGCTATAGAGACTTGGGTTTCTTTCTGGGCTCTCTGTTCTGTTTCACTGGTCCATGTGCCTGTTTTTATGCCGGTACCAGGCTGTTTTGATTACAGTGGCCTTGTAATACAGTTTGATATCAGGTGTTGTGATTCTCCTACTTTGTTCTTTCTCAAAATTGCTGTGGCTATTCTGGGTCATTTATGGTTCCCTATACATTTTTGAAGTATTTTTTCTACACCTGTGAAATATGTCATTGGTATTTTAGTAGGGATTGCATTGAATCTATAAATTGTTTTCAGTAGTATGGGCATTTTGATGATGTTAAACCTTCCAATCCATGAACATAGTCCAAGCTTAAATTTGTTTGTTTCTTCCTCAATTTCCTTCTTCAATGTCATGTAGTTTTCTGAGATAGGTCTTTTGCCTCCTTGGTTAGGTGTATTCCAAGAGAAGGAGAGGCTCCCAAACTCTTTTATTAGGCCAGAATTATCCCAATTCAAAAACCAGGTAAAGACACAACAAAGAAATAAAACTGCAGGCCAGTATCACTGATGAACGTAGATACTAAAATCATCAACAAAATATTGGCAATACATTAAAAAGATCATACACCATGATCAAGTGGGATTCATTCTAGGGATGCATGGATGGTACAATGTTCACAAGCCAATAAATGTGATACATCACACAAACAAAAGGAAAGACAAAAACCACACAATCATATCAATAGATGCAGAAAAAGCATTTGATAAAATATAGCACCCATTTATATAAAAAACACTTAGCCAAGTGGGAATACAAGAAGCATACCTCAACATAATAAAGGCCATATACAAGAAACCTACAGCTAACATTACAGTCAATGGGAAAAACCTAAAAGCTTTCCCACTAAGATCAGGAACAAGACAAGGCTGCTCACTTTCACCACTTCAACTCGAGTAGTATTGGAAGTCCTTGTCACAGTGATCAGACAAAAGAAAGAAAGAAATAGTATCCCAGTTGGAGAGGAGGAAGCCAAAGTGTCACTGTTTGCAGGTGGCATGACAGTGTACATAGTAAATCCTATAGACTCCACCACAAAACTACTCAACTTAATAAGTGAATTTGGCAAAACAGCATGATGCAAAGTCAATATTCCAAAATCAAAGGCATTTTTGTACACCAACAATAAAATATCAGAAACAGAAATCAGGGGAAAAATCCCATTTGATATAGCAACAAGAAAAATAAAGTACCTAGGAAAAAACCTAACTAAGGAGGTAGAAGACCTGTACTCAAAAAAGTATACAACATTGTTGTTTTTTTTTAAAACTTACCCTGGAGCTTTTTTTACATTCCTAAACTTCCTATGAATGTGTAATAAAAGCAGACAAATTTAAAAAGATGCACATTTTAATATGTTTCACTATATAAATTGTATAAAGTGAGTTGAACACTGTAAAACTATGAGAAGGAAGGCTAAATGTCCTGCCTTTAAAATGCAAGTAATGGAATAGATCTGTAATAATAAGAATCTAAAACAGTGTTTAACTACAGAATGGAAAATGCTAGGTCTAGAAAACAGCTCCTTTACTGCACCTTTACTAGGTGTAGTAAAGTTTAGAAAATAAACATAGGTAAATCTCCCAAACTTCTTAACCAGAATGTATGGATAATGATAGTCTGCAGAAAATATAAATTAAATTTATAGTACATTTAAGTAAGCAATGATGACATTTTCCTTTATGACAATTGTACAGCTAAAGGCATTGTTGTCCATGACCATATATGACAATAAATTACCTAGCCCCTGTGAGGGTTCTTTTATTTATCAGCATCTAATTTTAAACAGAGTGTCCCAAAAAATGGAAAAGTGAATTATAATTTAAAGTCAATTTTACAGTGAACAGTTATCATTTTGTGTATCGTCATTCTTTTGTGCTTCTCCTGGAAGGAATACCTCAGTTTTGCTTTCAGAGTTTCCTTTTCCTCATTGCATTTAAAAACTGCATGTGTATATTTTTATGGGTTCTCTTGCAAGTACACCTGGTATAAGCGCTTTAGAACTAACTAAAAAAGTAAGTGCATAGAGTTAGTTATTCAATATCTCTGAAGGTAGGAGTCCTTAGGATATCTACCTTTATTGATACCCTAAGGACTCCTATATGAAAGTCAGTTGATGACCTGATAGTATGGAGCTAAAAAAATAAATAAAATATGTCTTGTTATTTTTTTTTACCATATGATGAGTTTATTTTTCTTTCCTTTTTTTATTGTTGTTCAAGTACAGTTGTCTCCATTTTCATCCCACCACCCCACCCCATCCACCCCACCTCCCACCCTTGAACCTACCCATTTTGGCTTTGTCCATGTGTCCTAAAGAGCATTATTGTGAATGAAGTAAGCCAGGCAGTGAAAGACAAATAAAATATGATCTCACCTGTAAGTGGAACCTAAAGAACAAAACAAACAAGCAAGCAAAATATAACCAGAAACATGGAAATAAAGAACAAACTGACAGTAACCACAGTGGAGTGGGGAGAGAGACAATGGGGGAAGGGCCATCGAGGAAATAACATAATTCTTAAAAAAGAAGAAAACATAAACCCACTCTGGAATTCTTTCTGTAAGGAAACATTTTATACTTTGCCTGGAGTTCATGGGGATAGATTTGATTCAAAGAAAAGAGATCAAAAGTCAATGCTAATTACTTATATTTACCCCATCTCAACCTATTTTTAAGTCAATTCCAAGAGTTCTTTTCATATAGAAATCATTATGTGTATCTTTCCCCCCAGTTTTTATGTACTTAAATATAATTTTCTTGTATAGTTTCTGGTTTTTCTGACCTTGATTTAAAAAGTATTTCCTATTGTAGTATACCCTGATATTCTTTTTTGCTTAGGATTCAATTAATAGGCTTTAAGTAACAGAAACTCTAAACCATTACTAGTTCAGAATGGATGTATAGCCATTTCCTTCTCATGTAAATGTAATCTGGAAGTAAGCAATTCAAGGCTGCCAAGGTAGCTCCACCATTTCCAGGGATTAAGGCTCCTATCTTTTCTATTTCTTTGGCAAATGGATTTTACACCTACTGACACATGTTATGTTTTAAATTTTTATTTTATGAATTCATATAAACTGAGGGGTTTTTTGGTGTACTGTTCTGTGAGTTTTTAAATATGTATAGATTTTTGTAACTACAACAGTGAGAATACAAAACAGTTTATCACCCACAAATTTCCCTCATGCTTTCTATTTTTGCCATAACCTATCCTACCCAAACATGGATCTCTTTTCTAACACTTCAGTTTTGTTTTTAAGACTATTACATAAATGGAATCATATATCATCAGTGACCTTTGAATCTGGCTACTTTAACTCATCATAATGGCTCTAAGATCATCCATCGTTGAAGATTTTATCAAGTTCATTATTATTATTATTATTATTATTATTATTATTATCACTGAGTAGTTGTATTGAAATAGGAAAAGACACCAACTTTCAGGCTTCCTATCACGTACCAAACCCAATAAGCAGATACAGGGATTGAATCTTTATGGGTGCTTTATTCAGCTGGCCGGCAATCTGAGAAGTTGGCAGGTTCACACCCTAAGAAACCATCTTACATTTTCTTTCTAAGCTAGCCTTTTTGTACACAAGGAATACACAAGGTGTGGTGAGGGGTTTTGAAATCCAGGGAAAGTTAAATAAAAGAAAACTGCAGCATTCTCACCCTGGGCAGTTAGCTGTTCCTAGGAGTGGGCTGTCGCCTGTCTCTCCCTGGAACACAATGGCCCAGATGCCTCCACGTGTTCCCCAGGCGGTAATCTTTAGTGGCGTCCCAGAAGGTCGGCTGTCTCTCCAGGGAGTGGGGGGCCTTATCTGCAGTTCCTAAAACAATAGCTTTAACATCTGCATTACCTACTAGACTTATTAACTATTTACCTTAAACTAAAGTTTCCTAACTCTTGAGTATTCTGTCAGTAGCAGTCAGTGTTCTCCAGAGAAACACAATCAATAGGAGATAAATGATCATAGCAAATCATAATCTCACAAAGAATGAACTGATGCCTACTCTCAGGGGGCATTAATCACATTGGAGAAGGTAATCTGCTTTAGTAAATCCACTAATTTAAATGCTAATCTCTCTTCTGGAAATACTCTCACATGTGCATGTGGAAATAATATTCAGCCAAATATCTGTGTACCCTTTAAACCAGTCAAGCTGACATAACATTAACCATTACGGCAGTATTCCTTTGTATGGTACACCACAATTGGTTGAACTAACACCCAGTGAACAACATATGGGTTGTTTCAAGTTTTTGGTGATTATAAGTAGAGCTCCTCTGAGCACTTTTCTTTAGATTTTTGTTAAATAAATATAAATTCTCATTTTTCTAGTAGGAAATCTTCAGAATTGAATTTCTGTATTATATGGTAAATGTATGTTTAATTTATTTGATATCACCAACAGGTTTTCCAGAGTGAATGCAATATTTTGTATTTCCACCATCAATATTTGAGAATTCCAGATTCACTAATACCTGGGTAATATCAGCATTTTTATTTTTAGCCATTCTACTAGTTGTTGTTTTAGAATGAGTTGTTTTTCCTCAAAATTCCCTTTTAGAAACCCTAACTAACTCCCAGTGTGAATGTATTTGAAGATAGGGCCTTTAAAAGCAGTAATTAAGTTTAAATAAAGTCATAAATGCAGGGCCCTTATCCAGAGAGAAATGGTTTTCTTTTAAGGAAAGGAAAAGATGCCAGAAACATATTTCTGTCCCCCTGAGTGCACAGAGGAGAGGTCACATGAGAATGCAGTGCGAAGCTAAGAGAGCCCTCGCTAGCAACCCAACCAACCAGCACCTTGATCGGAATTTCTAGCCTCTGTGTGAGGAGGAAACAAACACACAAACTACGAGTTGTTTAGGCCCCTCAGCCTACGGTGTTTGTAGGATAGTTCAATGGACTAATACGGTTGTATAGTATGAATTTCATCATAACTTTCATTTGATTTCCCTAATAGCTAAGGACGTCAACATCTACTCACGTGTTTATCTGCCTTCCATGAGACCTCTTTAATGAGGTCACCAAATTATTCCCAATGATGAGAGGCAATGCGTGAGGGATTTATTATGCTTTCTTTACCTGCTTTAGAGATACCTAAACCCTGCTGTTGTTAAGGAGCTACAGCAAAACTGATAATTTTTGATATGCTGAACCTCAATGATTCTGCAAAAAATGAGACATTGAAGCATACTTTGCATGAACATGAAATANGTGTGAGGAGGAAACAAACACACAAACTACGAGTTGTTTAGGCCCCTCAGCCTACAGTGTTTGTAGGACAGTTCAATGGACTAATACGGTTGTATAGTATGAATTTCATCATAACTTTCATTTGATTTCCCTAATGGCTAAGGACGTCAACATCTACTCACGTGTTTATCTGCCTTCCATGAGACCTCTTTAATGAGGTCACCAAATTATTCCCAATGATGAGAGGCAATGAGTGAGGGATTTATTATGCTTTCTTTACCTGCTTTAGAGATACCTAAACCCTGCTGTTGTTAAGGAGCTACAGCAAAACTGATAATTTTTGATATGCTGAACCTCAATGATTCTGCAAAAAATGAGACATTGAAGCATACTTTGCATGAGCATGAAATAAACACTAGTTGGGTTAAATCAGAAATAGTAGCATATATATTTTAACCACAGCATAGCTTACACAAACCTGATTGATATTCTGCTATTTATTTTTAAAAATCCCAATAAGTTATTTGCACTCTACCTCATATGTTCCCACACCATGGTGACCCCCTTTAAAATAAAATGTCTCCAGATATGTTTCTGAACTTGCTATTTCTAGTTTATCCTCTTCTCTTTCTGTGAATAAAAATAGAACAAGATCCAACAATATATGTATGTATGAAATCCATTTTAAATGTAAAGAATTAGTCAGATAGATTAAAAGTGATGGAGAAAGATATATTTTGCACACAATAATCAAAAAAGAGCTTATTAACTATATTAATTTCAAATAAAATTACTTTGGAATAGGAAAACTCACTATATAGAAAACAGCAACATTTCTTAATGACAAAGGGGCAGATTCTACAAGACATAACACATGTGAGCTCAACAACAATGTCTCCATGTTTGAGAGACTGCAAGAATGCTAGACATACCCACTATTACATTAGGGAACTTGAATACTCTCTTTTCAGTAACTGATAGATGGACTAAGACAGAAAATAGTAAGGGTATATTTGACCTGAATAGAACTATCAGTCAACTTGAACTGGTTGAAATTCACAAAATACTCCATCCTAGAACAGTAGAACACACATGCCTCTAAGCACACAGGGAATATTTGCCAGGCTACACTCCATCCTTGATCATAAAACATATCTTAGCCAATCTAAAGTTATAGAGTTCAGACAAATATTGAATTAAGGTAGATATCAGTAATATAAAAACAGCTAAGAAATTCCCAAACATTTTGAGGTTAAATACTATATTTTTAAATTATACATAGTGAGTAAAGAAATTTCAAATGAAATGTTAAAATATATTAAAATAAAAATACAAATGATTAAAATGTCAATAGCCGAAGTGAAAGAGTTCATCACTACTGATAGCAGGAACATAAAAATGACAATATTAGAAAATTCTAAATGAATATATGACCTCAAATTAAATATCTTCATTGAAATAAATCAAATTTTTGAATGCATGAACTGTAAAAACTATCCACAAAGAGAACTGATTAATTAAGAAGCCAAAATCTATATTAAAACTTAAGTTCATAATTAATAGTATCCTAACAAAGAAAGCAGCAGGCCCAGGCATTTTAACTGATAAATTCCACAAAATTTATGTTAACAAAGAAACCTGCACAGGAATGTTTATAGCAGCTGTATTCATAATTGCTTCAAAGTGAAAGAAACAAAATATACTAACGTAGGCAAGTGGATAAACAAATGTAGTACATGGATACAATGGAATGAGCTGTCAAGTCATAGAAAGAGATAGAAGAACATAGAAGACATTTTCATTAGCATATTGCTAATGAAAAGCATATTGCTAATGAGAAGTGTACACATTGTGTAACTCCAATTATATGACATCTAGAAAAGGCAAAATTATAGCAACAGTGATTGCTAAGAGTTTCGAGGATAAGGAGCAGAAGAAATAGATGAAGCCCTGGACACTTTTAAGTTGGTGAAACTATATTTTATGATATTATAATAGTGGATATATGGAATTATGTATTTTTTCAAACCTATAAAACTTCACAACCCAAAGAGTTAAACCTTAATGTAAGTAAATGGAAAAAAATTAAATAAAAAGGTAGTGGGCTCTAGAATAGAATGCAGCCTGTAACAAAAGAATCCAATTGTGTTACAACTGTATGAAACCAAGTAATTTAAGAGATAGGGTAGACTTGAGTAAATTTGTAAATGAAACTGATAATCTGTAACAACTAAATGAAGCCTATGGAGACATGACCATTAACTGTACATTGTATCCTGAATGAGATCCTGGAATAGCAAAAGGACATCCTGAGACACAGTGCTATAACTGGATATAGCTTCTATGGGTTGAGGAGTTAGCAGTAAAACTAAGTGCAGACCATGTGATTGTTTTTTCCTGAACTAGAACCACTAATTGGGACCTAGCCAAGCCTATGTAGCCAAAAGAATATTGATGTTTTGTGTTTTTGGTTTGTTTGCTTTCACTAAAGGAAGAAAGGACATTTGACTTCTATTTCATTATTAAAAATGGACTATCCTGCCTCTATATTAAATATTCAATGCGACACATTTAAAAACTTTAAATTGATGAATTCCAGCTTTTAACCAGTAGGGGTAGACATATATTTAAATTAAAGTAATTTAAAGTACCATAGTTTCCTAGTCTGTGAAGACAACTGAACGTCAAGCACCAACATCATTCCCTATATGTTGGCCATGACATTGACCAGTTTTCATTCATCTTTAGTAGTAATTATATTTGATTGCACTGACAAGAAAAATGACCAAGACGCCAGACAGAATGTTTTACATACTGTTTTTTTTATCACATGGGAACATTCCATTTATATTACCAATGAGTCTGTTAATATTACTGCAATTTATTTCTCCCTTAGAGATAGTGTAATCCTAAAGTTGAAATGAGAGAGATGGTAGTCTTTGACTTTTTTACTTTCATTGAAATTGTCTTTCTCACTGCTTTTCATTTTTAGAGACAGTCTAGTCTACAATGCATTCTAATTTGCACTTATGCCTCAATATTTTAATTAAAAGTCTTAACTGCAATAATGTGAAAGTATTCATTTTTAAAATAATATACCAACAAGTTTATATATGTTCTTGCCTCTCTCATTCTGGCTCACTTATTAATTTCATTTTGCATAATGAAATTCGGTTACTTTTAGTTCATCATGCTTTAGGTTTTCATCATCAAAAAAACTAAAGGCCAAGAAATAGCCTTTGTAAAAACCTGTTTTCTATTTTTTTTATGTTCCAAAAGGAGCATAGGAAAAGGCAGCAGTAATTGGAGAGAACTCTGACATTAACTTTGTGAGCTGTTTTAAACAACTGCGTGATGATGCAATGGTGCAAAAATAATTTCATTCTAGGGATGACACAGGATGTATGGAATTTTAATGAGTGTTCCAATCTGTAAACTATCTTAATGAAATGTTCTTCTTGGAAAGTGTTTCATGTTAGTGGTAAAATAAATTAGTACAAAATAAATATAAATATATAGCACACATTTTGGAGATACACTGGGGTTGATTTCAAACTACTTTCATATTTTACAAAAGGTACATATTTTTTCCAGAAACATAAAACCGAACATGAACTCATTAAGTATGTCAGCCTCATACATTTTACACTGAGAATTTTATCAGATATCTTATGAGGTGGAATTCATGAATTGCTACTATATGTTAAATGAATGGAAAAACATCACATTATCACAGTGATTTCAAAAATCAGTATCATATTTTTCAGAACAGTTGTCTTGGGATGATATTGACTTATTTCACCAATTGCAACATTGTTATACAAATATTTTTTAAAATTTGCATTTGCACTACAAGATCAAATGCATTTTGGACCAATAGTAGCTTTAAAAACAAGTAATAATTAGATGCTTTAAAAATAAAACAAAATAGCCCGGGTTGATGTGGTTCATTGGCCTGAGTGCCCATCTGCAAACTAAAGGATGACAGGTTCAATTTCCACTCAGGGCACATGCCTGGGTTGTGGGCCAGGTCAGGTCCCTAGTGGGGGGCGCATGGGGGGGCGCATGAGAGACAACCACATATCAATGTTTCTCTCCCTCTCTTCCTCCCTCCATTCTTCTCTGTCCAAAATAAATAAATAAAATCTTTAAAAAATACTCTTAAAGGATAATGCTTTTCCATCATAAACATATTTATATTCCTTTTAAAACTGATTTCAAAGAATTGCTAAAACTTTTAGGCACATTTTAGAAGCATCTTTGAATGAGCTGCTACTGTTTCATAGTAAGCACTTAATTGCACTTAATTAGCACATTTGATTTAAAAGTCTAGTCGCTTTCATTTTGATTCATGGTTTGAGTTTTCTTTATAGTTCTGACAATGAATTTGGTTTCTTTCAAAAATAAAGGGTCAATGATAATAGTGGCATCATAAAAGGAAAGAAATGTGAAATACTCTCTCTGCAGTCTGCTAGGCAAATCTACTCTTTGTACAAGAACTGAAAGTGGATACTCTGCCGCATGTCACTGTATCTAGGATCTGCTCAAAAAATTCAATCTCACCCTGGGCAACAGAAGTGATGATTTCCTGGTTATAAATAAATAACCAGCAGAAATATTTTTAGTGCTAATAAAGCTTTCTCTCATCTTCTCGAGATATGCAAGTGAAAGTGGTTGAATATTCAACATATTTCCATAAGTTAAGAAATATGTTGAACATTTTCACTACCAGCAAATTATTTGCCTTTCCCAGTTCTCCTGCTACTGGGAAAAGGTATTAACACATTCAGGTATTAACTGGGTTTTTTTTATACCATGTAGACGCCACTTCTTAAGGAGGTTTTTTAAAAAATTATTAGAAGCCCTAAACCTTACAATTTATTCTTTAAAAAAAGTTGTCAGTCAACAAGTTATTGAACATCACTAATGTGAAATATTGAAATCACATATTACCATTGAGACATGTGGTAGATTTATTTTGAATGACAATGTTTTTACAAACAGCAATGCCTACTCTCGTTAGCACATGTTCACCAGGCTGATACAACATTTATCACATTTACAGCTCACACCACTTTACCAACCTGCCAACACCTGGCTGCTGACTAATCTGAGTTTAGAGCCTAGTTTTCTTTTACACACTGAGTATCTCATCGACTGTAAAAATAATATATAATATACCTAACGTGCAGAGAAGACCAAAAGTTCAAATATGAGTCATTAGCACAATACTTGGCACATTGTAGCCACTGGATGGATATCAATTGCTGTTTTCTCAGGACCTGGGAGTGAGCAAAAGGTATATTAATGTACTTTTTAAAATCTTATTTTTATTGTTTATACTGTTTTAATTGTTTCTGCTTTTTCTCCCTTCCCCCCCTCTATCCAGCCCCAGCCTTCCCAGGCCCAGCCCCCTGTCCGTGTCCGTGTCGGTGGGCTGTGAACGAATGTTCTATGGTAGCACACAAGTTGGAAGTAAACTGTCATTATTAAGCCATTAATTGCACTTTAAAAAAGTTACGAACCAATGTAAAGTGTACTAGAACAAGTATTATCATTGTTAAAACCATGACTGTGAGTTCAAATCAATCTGTCACCCCTATGTTCTAACAGTACAATTTTTTAAAATTTTAATTCTAGAAGAAAGTTTTCATTCTATCAACATTATTTCTTTAAAATATAAACTATATATTTTTCTAACAGAAGTAAATTAAATTGACATTACAAAATAACCCCCCAAGTGAAATTATTCATAAGGGACAGGAAGAATTTCCTCTGTAATTGAAGAAAAATGCATCACAGATCATTTCATTAGCTCCGTATGTTCTAGCAATTCCAAATGTGAGAAATTATAAATAAGCTTTAACATAACAGGATATACTTTAATGTGTATGTTTTAATAATACTGTACTGTAATAACAAGCACAAATTTCTTGAAGAAAATAGGTATTTTCCCCCTATAATTAAAAAGTTATTGCTGTGATCTGAAAGTTTGTGTCGCCCACAAAATCCGTATTAGGAGATGGGGCCTTTGGGAGGGAATGGGGCCATGGGGGCGGGACCCGCTGAACGGATTAGCGGTTTGCCAGAGCTCTGTAGACCCTCCCGCCCTGTGGGTACGCGGGAGAAGTGGGCAGTCTCCAAACTGGAGGAGGATTTTCACCAGAATCCAATTATGCGGGCACACTGGTCTTGGAATTCCGGCCTCGGGAACTGTTAAGAAATGAGTATTTGTTGCTTATAAGGCAGCCGATCTATGTTATTTTATTACAACAGCCCCACATGGAATAACACGGTTATTGAGTCTTTTAAATATGAGGAAATATGAAAGTAAGCTCGCATACACACATTTACCTAGTGGCCATCAGTATTTCAACATATTAATATTTTGCCATATGTGATTTACATTTTAAAAATAAAATTACATGTTTAGACATAAGTAAAGAATCATTGTCAAGGATCAACATTAATATAGCCCTTCTTATAACCCTTCTCATTCATGTAGATAAATCAGTACATATGTTGGTTTTGTATGTTTAAATTTGTACATACTATACCTCTCCTTTTGTGATTTTATTTTTTCTTTTAAGAACATATTTTGTGATGTAGATATGATCAAATATGTGCATTTATTTATTTTGTTAATAATTGACACACTTTTCATTATTTGAATGCACCATTGCTAATCTACCCATTTTTTAAAATACAAGCCGCTTCCAATTTTAAGCACTTTTGAATAGCACTGTAGTGGACAAGTGAAAATGGAAATGTAGTGTTTCAAAACCTATGGGATGCAGCAACAGCAGTTCTAAGAGAGAAATTTATAGTGATAGAGTCAAACTATAAGAAACTAGAAAAATCTGAAGTAAACAACCTAAATTAATACTAGAGGAACTAGAAAAAAAAAAAAACAAAGACCAAAGTCAGTAGAAGGAAGGAAATAATAAATCTCAGAATGGAAATAAATAAAAGAGACACTTAAAAAAAGCAGAAAAGATCAATAAAACTNCCGCTTCCAATTTTAAGCACTTTTGAATAGCACTGTAGTGGACAAGTGAAAATGGAAATGTAGTGTTTCAAAACCTATGGGGTGCAGCAACAGCAGTTCTAAGAGAGAAATTAATAGTGATAGAGTCAAACTATAAGAAACTAGAAAAATCTGAAGTAAACAACCTAAATTAATACTAGAGGAACTAGAAAAAAAAAAAACAAAGACCAAAGTCAGTAGAAGGAAGGAAATAATAAATCTCAGAATGGAAATAAATAAAAGAGACACTTAAAAAAAGCAGAAAAGATCAATAAAACTAAGAGCTGATTCCTTAAAAGGATAAACAAAATTGGCTAACCTTCAGTCAACTCATCAAGGAAAAAAAAGAAGCAATGATGGAAATATAATATAATTACATGTTCTATTCCCAAGGAACCAAACTCCAGAGTTCCTTACTGAGAAATCACAATCCCCAGAACTCTGTGCTTAATTTTAATCAATTACTTACAAGCTCTGTGGCAGGTGGCTGGTGGGAGATGCCTGTTCTAACCCTCTGCCATAGGCTTGTAGCTCTATTCTGTCCCAGCTCCCACCGCCACCGTGACCTCTGCCACTTCTGCCTCTTATGGGACCAACAGTGAGTCCAGATAAAAAACACATTTATAATACAGTGCTCTAAAATAACCAAATCCTAAGGGTAATGAGAACAGATTACAGCAAAATAGTAAAGTTTATAAATAGACAAAGCAAATAAGGCCATGGAATAAATTTCAAACTCAAAAAGTATATCAAAGAAAGAGATGAGGCTGAGTCATTTCAGATTTCTAGTCTACAACAAATGCTATTGTGTTTAATAGAATGGAAGAAGATAAAGGGCACTACACTGCAGCATGGAAGGTATAAGCTCTGTATAATATAATGAAGCGTTTCCACACAGTTAAGGATGTTAAACTAATAGCCCTGGCTGGTGTGGCTCGGGACTGAGCACCGGCCTGGGTTGTGGGCTGCGTCCCCAGTAGGGGTGTGCAAGAGGCAACCATACATTGATATTCCTCTCCCTATCTTTCTCCTTCCCTTCCCCTCTAAAGATAAATAAATAAAATCTTAAAAACAAAACTAAACTAATAGATAGAATACTGGAGGAAGAAAGTCTTTTTCCAGGAAAGAGATTTCCATCATCCAAGGTAGTTGAATTGTGTTCTTGCCTGAAGGTCGGAAAATGGACTTGATAGCTTCTCAGGGTTCCATGCAACCCTGTGATTCTTTGAACAAGTATTAGAGTACATGTTCTATTTTTACACTGGAAAGGTTTTGTGCTTTCGGGAAGTATTATCATCCATATTATAAGATCATCTTCAAAAATTCACTTTTATGGCACTCCCCTGAAGAGATATTTACATCCTTTTATAAGTAAGTTTCCTATAGAGACTAAATGCAAGCCAATTCTGTCCCATGTTGCCTTTATCTGGATTTGATGCTGAGCTCAGTGGGCATTAGAGTTTTTTAAATGAATACATTTCAGTAGCATTGAGAAATAAACTTTAAATGGCTCATATTGCTCATAAAGCCTCTAGCCTTTGGAGTAAAAATACCAGTGTGCCCCAAGGAAATATTGTTTGCTATTCCTTAAATTTTATAAAATAAAATAAAATGTTAAGACATAAGGTTTTTTATTGTGACCTGAGGGGAATACAAATATGGAGTTTAGGAAGAAAAGGAGTGTTCTGGGGTAATCAATTGGAGTTGCAGGTACCAACGTGAAATTATGAATACACATGTATGTATGTGTCCATGTATGTTTACATATACTGACATATATTTGTGTGTATGTACAATGTATAGCTCTGCCCACTGAAATGGCATGGAAACAATGAGGCATCAGTAAAAAAGTAGAGGTCCTTATATATATTAATAATTCTAGTACTGGGTCAGAGAAAATACACAATGTATCTGAAACATCTTATTGTATCTGAAACATCTTGTTGTATCCAAAAATCAGGAAGTGCTCAAAAATGGATAGTATTTAGTAGCTGCTAAGGTAACTCATAAGCAATATATTGCTTATGTCAGTGGAAGCAAACTCCTTCCCCTTACAACTTGGTTTACTTAAACCTTTTTCATTTAGCCTTTATCAACCCCTGCTCCCTGTGCTCATTCACTCTGCTCTAGCCAGTCTGACTTCTTTTTGTTTCTTTTTAAGATTTTATTTATTAATTCTCAGACAGAGGGCAAGGGAAGAACAAAAAGGAAGAGAGAAACCTCGATGTGTGAGATAAACATCAACAGGTTACCTCTTGCACAGTCCCCACCTGGGGCCTGTCCTGTAACCCAGGCAAGTGCCCTGACCAGGAATCAAACTGACAACATTTTGATTTGAGGAATGATGCCCAATCCACTGAGCCGCACCACTCAGGGCTCTTTTAGTTTCTTGTAAATGATAATTCTATACTTAGCAGCTTTTCCTGAATCCCTAGTTGTTCAAATATTTGCATGGCTAAATTTATCTTCTCTTAGCACATGTATAGACCACTCTAATGGTGCTCATATTTTAGTACCTGTTACTATAAAAATATATAACACATGTAGTGTATTTATATGCATGTGCATATGCATGTGCACATGTTCATTGTACAGAGAGCATATCTGTACTTAAATTCTTCCATATTATGGAAGTCCTAGCCACAGTGATTAGACAAGAAAAAGAAATAAAAGGCATCCAAATTGGAAACGAGAAGATAAAACTGTCATAGTTTGCATATGATATTATAGTGAACATAGAAATCCTATAGACTTCACCAAAAACTACTTGACCTAATAATTGAATTGTCAAAACAGCATTATACAAAGTCAATATTTAGAAATCAAAGGTGTTTTTGTACACCACCAAGAAAAGAATATACTATAGCAAAAAATATCAGAAATAGAAATCAGGAAAAAAATCTTATTTTCTATAGCAACAAGAAAAATAAAGTACCTAGAAATAAGCCCAACCAACAAAATAACGAACTTATACTCAGAAAACTACATAACACTGATGAAAAACATTAAGGAAAACACAAATAAATGGAAGCATATACCATGTTCATGGACTAGAAGAATTAACATCATCAAAATGTCCATACTACCCAAAGCAATGTATAGATTCAATGCAAAAACTATTAAAATACCAATGACATACTTCACAGATATAGAATAAATATTTCAAAAATGTATATGTAGCCATAAATGACCCCAATAGCCACAGCAATTTTGAAAAAGAAGAACAAAGTAGGAGGGATCACAATACCTGATATCAAATTGTATTACAAGGTCACTGTAATCAAAACAGTGGGTACTGGCATAAGAACAGACACATAGACCAGCAGAATGTAATAGAGAGCCCAGAAATAAACCTGCGTATCTATGGTCAATATTTTACAAAAGGGTCAGAAACATAAAATGGAGTAAAAACAGCCTCTTCAACAAATCGTGTTGGGAGATCTGGACAGCTACATGCAAAAAACCGAAACTAGACCACCAACTTACACCATACGCAAAAATACACTCAAGATGGACTTAAATATAAGTCACGATATCATAAAGGTCCTAGAGGAGACATAAGGAGGAAAATCTCAGATATTACAGGCAGCAATATTTTCACTCCTATGTCCCCTACAGCAAGAGACATAAAGGAAAGAATAAACAAATGGGACTTCATCAAAATAAAAAGCTTCTGCATGTCTAAAGAAAACATAAGAAAAATGAAAAGGAAAGCAAACATATGGAAAAATATATTTGCCATTGTTACCTTGAACAAGGGTTAGAGTATTGTCTTAATTTAGTTACATTGTTTTATACATCCATTTACTTAAAAATTACAAAAGTGTAATATCTGTACTTTTTCTGCTTATGAAGAACAGATACATCAGTCATGATTGTATTAAGAAGCCAGTTGCCTTCTTATAAATATTACTGTTTTTATCATTACTATAGTTGTTATGATATCATTTTATATTTAGTTTGATAATATGGATCACATAGGACAAAAAATGTTCTAATGTTGAATGAAATCTAAAAGAAAATGTTTAATATAGTAAATATACCACTCCACCGACAATATTGGATCCAATATTATTTTTAGAAAAAAATGGCTACCACTTTAATTAAAAGATGATGAGCTGGTTCCTAATTCTGTGCAGGAAGACTATAAATAGGTTGGGGGTTATCACTATGGTAACTTTCATTATTTTTTGGAATCTGTATGAATTATCTGTGCTTTAGTTGAGCTGATAACCAAATGGAAATATTCTCATAGTGCTATGGTGCAAATTCAGTGCCAAAAAATGTTGCCAACGAGAGATTCTGTAGCAACTTGGTAAACTTCCTAATACTCTGAGATTGCTGACCGTTAAGCACGTGACCTCTCTGCATCTCTAGTTTCAAAGCTTCATCACAGTGCCACGGGAAGGGCAGCTAAGCCTCTGGGCCTCAGCCGCTACCCCTGCTATTGATCCTCCATGCAACCTCCAGAGGGGGAAGAGGAGCATATAAAAGGAGCGTTCTGGAAGACGAGCTCTACCGTGGGGTTACATGCAGTTTTAACTGATGTGCCATAAGTGTAAGCCATTTGATGAAAGGTGTGAGAGTTTTGAGTTTTCTGTGTAATAGGTAACTTGAAAGTCAAATTGTCAGTTTGCTACTTTTGCTAAGTCCTTCAATAAAGTCCTGTTTTTATAGAACCCCTGGCATGATTCTTTCCATGCTTTTCCCCAAACACACAACTTTCAAATACATTTTTCTTAAAGATTTCATTTTTTATTAATAATTTAAAATATTTGTTGTTTTTACTCAAATACTTGAAAGAACAATGGCAAGTAATCCCAATTAGTTATACTAATATACATTTAAAATTACTCTAAGCTGGTGATAAATGCCTTTTAAAATACTTCCTATATTTTATATTTATAAAACTTGAAGGCTTACAAACCATAGGCTTTATATAGTGTGCCAGAAAATTTAAATTGATAAATACATGGTGATTAATTTTACTGTTTAGTATGGTTTTCTCCTTTCCCCCAGAAAATACAATTCCAGACTACATGCAACACTGTATCTTATTTTGAATCTTAACTCTGTACGTATTATGAGCAGAAGGACTGACTGCTTTTATTATACACTTTTTCAAAGGTGTTTGTATAGTGAACAGCTATGGGAACTAGGCAGAAGTCCTTTACTTCAGAGAAAAGGGTGGGGTTTTCCCCCCCTAAATTACCTACTATAATAATGGTGATGTCCTCCTGATATGCAAAGGTCAGTCAGGTTTATTGTCCACTATAGAAGATTCAGTTTTCCATATTCAGGGTTTATCTTCTCTCTTGGAATCCTCTGTGCATTCAGGCACCTCCTCATTCTCTTTGCAGAATCCCGTGGGAATTGGAACTCTGGGAACTAGTTCATGGCTGATGTTCTGACCACTGTGTGTGCTCTGAGTCATACAGTCCCTCGTTTCTGATCGTAGTCGGCTGACGTGATAGCCACGAGGAGGGTAAAGCCCTAGACCTCTCACTTTTCCTCACGTTAGTCAGAATTTCAGAAACTGATTCAGAAAGAGAGAAGGAGGGAGAGAGGGAGGGAGAGAGAGTCAGGGAACCAGGAAGGAAAGAGGGATTAAGGAAAAGTGAAAAGGATTTTAAAAATCACAATCGATTGCATTACTGTTGAAACCAAGAAAGACTAAATGTTACATACTCAAGAAGGGCTAGCTACGTGTAAAATACTTTGACTCAGATTAAGACCAATGTTTAATAATTTCCAGTAAGAGTACTGTGTTTAGCTTTAGGCATTTTCATTTACAAAAGGCATGAAAAACTGGGGAGACATAAAATGATTGTAAAAATGATTGTTTTATGAAAAGCAGCTGAAACCTGCATATGTGTACTTTAAAGAACAGAAGATTGGGAAAGGCCGTAAAACAGTGTATAAATGTTTGAAGAATCATTGTGCAAATGTGGTAATAGAAAATCTGTTCTCCTTGGATAAGACTAGAACAATTAAGTTGAAACTAAAGACATAATTGAATTACCATAGGTCTTTTAATGAATAGGTGTGCTCCTTTTTAGAATAAGCTGTCCTGAGATATAACAAGTTCTGTTCTCTGATACTATACTCATGCATGAATGGTTAAATATAGTACCACTGTTCTTGCATCTGTAAGATAAGCCGGTTTAAGGAAATGATCTTTGAGTCATTTGCATCTCTAAATCACTCTATGAATTTTCAGAGACATAGAGAAACACAGGTGATAATTAAGAATAAACTTAAGGTGTAAATTTTCTGTATCAGGAAAATTAGAATTTAAACACAAGACATATATTAAAAATAGGAACAGTGTCAGAAAGATGCTTTCTTCTTTCTTTCTCTGTTTGTATGTTTATTAAACCTTTTCCAATTTTTTGAAATTAGAAAAGTAATTATCAATCCCAGTATCTATTATCGGTTATCCTTTGAAGGAATTTCATGGAACAATAATTATTTTAACAAATGAGAAAGAAAGAAAGAAAGAAAGAAAGAAAGAAAGAAAGAAAGAAAGAAAGAAAGAAAGAAAGAAAGAAAGAAAGAAACAGAGAAAGAAGGAAGGGAGGAAGAGAAAGAAAGAAAGAAAGAAAGAAAGAAAGAAAGAAAGAAAGAAAGAAAGGAAGGAAGGAAGGAAGGAAGGAAGGAAGGAAGAAAGAGAGAAAGAGAGAAAGGAAGAAAGAAAGAGAAAGAAAGAAAGAAAGAGAAAGAAAGAAAGAAAGAGAAAGAAAGAAAAAGAAAGATAGATTTGGTGTATTTACACAATAGATTTTAATGCAGCTATAAAAAAGAAGGGGGGAGGGAATTTCAGGGGAAATAGGGGAGGGATTTAGAGGAACATATATAAAGGATACCTGGACAACAACTGAGAAGGGCGGAAATGGGAGGGAGGGGGGGAGCACGGGGGTGGGATGGGATGGGAGTAATAGAACACTGCACTTGAAAAATAATTAAATTAAAAGATTGGGGAAAAAAAAGAAGGAACTGTTACCCTTTGTGACATCATGGATGGACCTAGAGAATATTAGGTTAAGTGAAATAAGGCAGTAAGAGAAAAAAACAAATGCCATATGACCTCACTCATATGTGGAATATAGTGAACACAATAAACTGATGAGGAAAATAAAACCAGAATCATGGATCAATAGATCAGACTGACAGATCTCAGAGGAAAGGGGGTGAAGGGCACTGAAAGAGTTAGCCAACAAACGTATATGCATATATGCATGGCCCATGGACACAGACAACAATGTGGTAAAGACTGGTGTCGAGGTGGGGCCTGGGTGGAGGGGGAGAAATGGGAGGATGATAGTGTCAACAATAATAAATAAATAAATAAATAAATAAATAATAATCGTGTTAGTTGCGAGGGCTACTTTTCTCACCTGCTCCAGGGCTTTTATTGGGTTGTAATACACAGGAATACAGGTGGCAAGGATCAAACAGTAGAGAACATTTCAAAGAAGTCTGAGGGCTTAGTCTGAGTCAGAGTCTTTCAGGAACAGAGTTTTAGGGTTTCCTGCTTGAACAGACAACAATGTGGTAAAGACTGGTGTCGAGGTGGGGCCTGGGTGGAGGGGGAGAAATGGGAGGATGATAGTGTCAACAATAATAAATAAATAAATAAATAATAATCGTGTTAGTTGTGAGGGCTACTTTTCTCACAAGTCCCCCGGTGTGCCATGGATGAAGAGTAGTCATTGCAGAGATATGATGTGATCTGCCTGGGGAGGAGAAGTGAGCAGTGGCCAGTTTCTCAGGGGAAAAAGGTCCTGAGCCGCCTGCTCCAGGGCTTTTATTGGGTTGTAATACAGAGGAATACAGGGTGGCAAGGATCAAACAGTAGAGAACATTTCAAAGAAGTCTGAGGGCTTAGTCTGAGTCAGAGTCTTTCAGGAACAGAGTTTTAGGGTTTCCTGCTTGAACCCTTAATATATGAATGAAAGCACTCTTTCATGAAAGCAAAACAGATTTCACAGGTTTATCAGGAAATCTATGTGATGCCAGATTTTTCCCCAGGACACGCTCTAGCAAGGCAAGGAGCTGCACCTCTCCCCAACAGGTATTCAGGCTTAAGGGGATTAGAGCCAGGAAGCGCTTCTCCCAGAGAACATGGGGACTCAGGCTATGTCAAAGCCGGGGGCAAGGGTCCATTGCTCACTCTTTGTTGCAGCCCCGAGTCCTTCCATGAAGGCCTCCCAAGTGATCGAGTCTGTTTTAGGTTCCCCCTGCTGTGAGGGGTCTTACCCGTCATTGACTTCCAACCAAGCTTTGGGGGCAGGGAGAGGAAACTGAGGCAGTGTTTGCTACCAGAGACAAGCTTTGTCTCCTTCAGCTCACATTCCAGAGGTAGTCGTTAGCCCTTAGCCACAGGGAGTCGAGATACAATTCCTAGAACCAGGCAGAGCGTCTACAGGTAGGAATAGGCAGGGTGGAGTTAAGGTACGGCTACAGATGAAGTGGGATGAGAACCATAAACTTAGAATGCCGAGTTTGATTTCTGTTGTGAGAACGAGGACATCAGAATATTAACTCTGACATGTGGTGTTCCAGGAATGGATTTCTGAGTGAAGAGATAGAAAGAAAATTTATCTCTCATATTATATTCCTCTTATCTCAAGAAAGGAAAGCAGAACTGATGTGGAACTAATTTGTTGGCTTACTGTTGTCATAGCTCAGCTAATGCAACTGCAATGTACTACCAAAAAAAAAGAAAGAAAGAAAGAAAGAAATCCTTTCACTGCAGCCAAGGAAGTGCCAGTGAATTATTAAAGGAGCATAATAATCTTAAGAATGAACACTTAAAATAAAATTGTGTATCAAGACACTTGACCACTGAAAAATGCTAATTCAGACAGTATTGGAGTGTTTTCTGACTATTTTGGTTTCATTTATGACTTCCATTTTGTCAGTGTTATTTTTAATTAACTCACCATGTTAATTATGTTCAGAGGAAGGCATTTGAATATTCTCAGCATGAGCTTATACTTATATTACCAAAAATGAAAATCACTTTAAACTACAATGTTTGTAAGGCCATACTCAGCAGCACAATAAAAAGCAAAGAAATGCCTTGTAAATCCTTGGTTTTGTTACAAAATTACATGTGCCCTTAATTTATTTTGATAGATTTAAAGAGAGAGATTTCAGTATTTAGGGGGCCAATAAAGATGTGGCTTCTCTAATAGATAAATTGAGCTATAATGTGTCCTTGCCAATAATTTTCTACAGAAGGAACTGTTTTACTCCTCATGTCATCTTGAACACAGGGGCATGTGGATCACTCACATGAGCCACAGGCAAAAACACATGCATGTGAATTAATGATATGTCTTCATTAGAAAAATCACATTTATAAATTTCATGAAAATCACATATGAATTCAATACTTTTAAAAACAAAATGAAAACAAATAAAAAGGAAACCAAACAATGGAGAAGAATTAAATTGGAAGTTTAAGTTACCTGAGAAATGAATAGACAGAAAACTGTACTTGAAAAAAAATTAAATAAAAAAATTGGGGAAAAAAAGAATTAAATAAAAATAAAAATTAAAAAAGAAAAAAAAAGGTACCTGAGAAATGAAAATACATGTTGTTGAAGTTGCTTGCTCCAAACAGAAATGGAAACAGTTTGTGCTATGCAATAGCAATGTGATGTTTCTCAAGCTACTGAATAAAACACATAGCATGAACTTCTAATGAATGGATTATTTCAACCATTGAAGAATCAGAAAATAGGTGTGATGCAGACATATAGTCCTTTAGTAATTAAAATAACTGTTAAATGACTATCATATGCCAACAATTATTCTCAATGTTGGGCATAAAACAAGAACCAAAGAGACAAATGTCTTGGTTGTATGGATCTTATATTCTAGTGGACAGGTAAAATAAAAAGAGAAGTAAATAAATAAATAACATGCTTACATAACAAAGCATTGTCTAGATAAGTGCCATAAAGAGACTTTACGCAAACTAAGTGGATAAAGCATAATGTCAGGATCAAGGAAGGCCTGGCTAAGAAAATGCCTCCTGAGTAGAGATCCAAAGAAAGTGAATAATTATTTAGATATGGGTGGGAACAGTATTCTAAGCAATGAGATTGGTAGATGCCACATTGGGAGTAAATACTTCACAGAGATCATGGAATGTCAGGGGTCAAGGAGGTTAGATTTCCATGACCAGAGGGAATATGTGGGAAGTGAAAGCTGTGCCTAGCTGGAAATACAGGACCTCGTATTCTATGGTAAGCATTGGGAGTGTTGTTCTATTTTTCTAAATTTTTATTTTATTTTATTTTATTTATCTTTAGAGGGGAGGGGAAGGAGAGAAGGAGAGAAATATCAATGTATGGTTGCCTCTCGTGAGTCCCCTGCTGGGAACTGGCCTGCAACCCAGGCATGTGCCCTGACTGGGAATCGAACCACGATCGTGTGGTTCGCAGGCCCGTGCTCAATCCACTGAGCTACACCAGCCAAAGAGCGATTGTTGTTCTAAAAGACAGAGAAACCAACAGAGGCTCACGTGTCTGTGTGTGAGAGGGAGGATATGAATGAATTACATTTTTAAATGATCACTAGATCCACCCGGATAATAGACAAGAAAAGATTAATTAGGAGGCTGGGGCACTAGTTCAAATCAGTTATGATGCTGGATTCATCTAATATGCAAGTAATGAAAAGAACTGTAGTTTTGGAATTAATTTGGAAATAGCTATCACCGGGTTTTATTATATGGCGTGTCGGAGAAAGAAGGAGGTGTGGGATGACTCCAAGTTTTTTCATCTGAGCAAATCAGTCCTGACAGTTACTAATTTAATAAACACTGGAAAAAGCAAGTTTGTGGAGGAAGACCAGGAGTTTGCTTTTGGACATATTAGGTGTGAGATGACTATGAGACATTGATGAGCAGAAAGGAAGCAGTGACTGCAAAATGTGAGTCAGGATATCACAGTTGAAGAAATAATTTGAGAGTCCTGGTGTGAAATGTCAAGTAGCTTGGTGATATCCTCACAGACTGAGTTAGAATAACAAAGAGAACAGGTCGGGAGCATTGAGCCCTGGGGCATCTAAGGGCTGTGCGGTCAGGAAAATAGAAACAGTCCAGCAAAGGTGAGTGGGAAGAAATCACCAGTCAAGGAGGAGGAAAACTAGGCGAGTGTGCTTTCTAAAGCTAAAACAGAGAAATACTTGCAAAAGGGAAGGGTGATTGTTGTGCCATGTGATTCTGAGATTGAGAAAATGAGAAAAAGCATTTAATTTTACAGCAAAGAAATCATTCACAATATTCATATACATTTTTAATGATAGGTATGGAACCCTGAAAACGGAAGGAGTGAGTGGCATCTGGGGCTTATATTCTCCCTAAGACCCATCCTAACACCAGCTCAAAGCAGTCGTGAAATCATCCAAGTACCTGCTGCTCAAATGATGCTGAGTCACTCTTTCTGAACTCTACCTCTGAGCTAAATCTTCTGGGATGCTCGGATTCACAGGTTTTTTCGATGGTTATTCGTATGCAAAAGCTATGTTAAGTGCTTAATACTTTTCCAGATCTTCCCTAGGGCCATTCGAAGAATAATGACTGGCTAGAATAGATAAAGAATCCCATGGAAAGGTTTAAAACTGCAGATTCCTAGAGTCTCTCAAGGGAGATTCTACATCAATTGGCCTGCAAATAGCAGCAGTCCTTGGTGATTTTTAAAAATCCCTAGAGAATAAATGTACAAAGTCTATGTTGTGAATCAGGAGTAAGAACAAAAAAAGGAAGATAGATGAGAATAATATTTATTAAATGCTATGCGTCTAAGCATTACGCTGGATGTTTTGTGAATTTGTATTTGACTTTACATATAAGAAACACAGCCCGTATTTGAGAGCCTAAGCAACACTGTCAACACCTGCGGGTGTTTGAAGACAGTAAAATTTAAATATCTGATACTATAATCTCTATCTTGCATTTTAACCTTGGTTCACATCTTAACTTTCATTATTTCTGTTTGCACGAAAACTCCCAGCAGTCTTCTTCCTCTTTTCTTTTGGCCAGAAGCACAGATAAATCCTCTACTCCATATGCCAGATACACATGTGGTGAAGGCTTTACGAGGAATATTATACTGAATTAAAACAAACAAACAAAAAATACGATGTTGCATTTATACCAAGCTGCTCTCACTCTGTGGCTGGCAGGCCCTTTTAAATGCCGAAGTTGTAATATAAAAACAGCCATTTGAAACCAACTATTCAATTAAACTCTTTTTCCTGAGAAAATTCAACATCATTGTTTTTTCAAACTCAGCTGCTTAGGAACAAAAGATTGTTTAAATTAGACTGAAAATTGTTCACATTTCTCTGACTTTCAAACCTATAGTTAAAGGGCAGTTCATGTAACAATACCTAACCGAATTCACACTATGATATTTAAGATGATTTTGAAAAATTACATTTTTACAATGGGTAAGTATTTTAAGGAAAATCAAAGAAAAAAAGGAAACATGGTATATCTAGGAGGATAATTGGAACATTAAATATATTCTAATAATTCCAATACACGTGTTGGAAGAATATAACAAATTTAGTGCTAAGATGTTAACCAGCCAGTGTGAACAGGAAAAAGTTGTCACTTTGTTTATTTATAGAGCACTTAAGATAAAAATAAGCCAGATGTTTCACAGAGGAATAGTATGCTTTGTCCTAAGATGAGAAGGAAATTTCTGCGAGAACTCGTATAGTAAACACTTTAATAGGGTAAACCTTTGGAACTGAATTGTTGAAGTGAGTTCAGCATGCATCTCATTGGTCTCTTTCTGGTAAAACAGAGTAATGGCATCAGGCCAAAGAGATTCAGTAAAAGCAGTTCTCAGAGAGACTAAAGCAAGACAGAAAATCACCTTCTGTACTGTTTTTCTTAATTGAGTTCTAAATTTACTACTCAGATTACACACTGCATTGAATGTCAGAATAACCATAATTAAATGCCATCTGTTCCGCAGGTAAAACATGGAATTACAAAGCCCACACTTACAAATATATATCCTAAAAGGAACTGCTGGAGCACTATTAAAAATAGCTCTGAGTATTTGTAATTGTACTTGGTTTTCAGAATCACTTTTATCATTCCAGTTAGCAAGAGACAAATATATCCTTTAACTGTTTGGGGTAGTTTTTGGCTGGGGCCCTTATGAAAAAGACAGATTTAGAAGAGAAAGGCCTACAATTTTTTTTTCATAATAAGTTTTATGTGACATGGGGGTCTTAATAAGGAAATGAAGACCTGAGGAAGTGGTTGAACTAGAACATTTTTATGCTAGGTTCGATGGAGAGTGGAATTATGGAAAAGAAAAATGCCAACAAAAAGTATAGGAACTAAATGCCAAAATCCGGTGGAAACAGCATGCCATGTTTGTTTAGATTCTTCTTGGTGTCTGTCTTCCTCCGGGGATAAGGGTGCCTTTTCCCTCCAGATGGCATCTCTCACCTGAGGGTCTAATCACCTACTTCAAAGGAAGGTCAGAAAATCCTTCCTCCATCTGCTATTTTACAAATTCCTTTAGCCTAAAATATGCAATATGCCAAGGTGCCATATTTTGAAGGAACTTGTCTTGAATCCCATCACATGCATTAAATATTTCTGCCCATTGTACTAAGATTGGTTTTCCATGTAAAATATATAGTCAATTTCTATTTTCAGCATTAGTGAGATTTTTTTAAGTATGTGGGTGAAAGGGTAGAGAAGCACTGGAATAATTCATCTAAAAATTAAATATTTAATTTTTATTTTAATTTATTTTTATTTTTATTAAATATTTAATTTTTAATTCATCTAAAAATTAAATATTTAACTTTCAAAAGCATTGAATTTTACAAATATCTAAAATATGAAGATTGCAGAAATACTGATATAAAACTTACATGTATATTTTCTTGTATTTTACAAATATACTTGCATGTCTATTTAATTACTTTCTCACTTTATTCTACTCTATCATACTTCTTTCAGATAATATAGTATATGATCAAAGATATTAGCTTCAATCAGCTTCAAGCAATATTTTGCATTTACAGAAAGTCCAGCATTGTGAAACTATTCACTGTTGTCTTGAGGTTTGTATTGTCCTCATCATTTCATCTGATTTTGGCTTTTGTTTCTAAAATAAATAACTTCAAATCTTCTCCAGTTCATATTCACTGGAATATAGAAATAAGCATAATGCATTCAGAGTTCCAAGAAATACAACTTAAAAATTATATACTAATAGCAATAGAATAATTTTAATGTAAAAATAATAAATGACAAAACCTCATTATGTAACCATGTAATGTGAGTGCCAAAAAAACACAATGTAATAACCCTGGATGGTGTAGCTCAGTGGATTGAGTGCGGGCCTGGGAACCAGAGGATCACGGTTCGATTCCTAGTCAGGGCACATGCCTGGGTTGCAGGCCAGTTCCCAGCAGGGGATACATGAAAGGCAACCATACATTGATATTTCTCTCCCTGTCTCCTTCCCTTCCCTTCCCCTCTAAAGATAAATAAATAAAACCTTTAAAAAGGACAATGTAATAATGGACAATGTATTAGGCCATATTAATAATGATAGTAGTTAGGACAAACAATTTTATGTTACATATATAAATATAAATTTATTATTTATATATGCAATTAAGAATCTAAAGTCAGCATTTATTACTTATAACTAAGAACTCTAATAAATATCCACAAAAACAAAAAGCAAATAGAGTTGAGTTGTGATCCAGGACTGATTTTAAAGAAATAAAGTTCTGAATAAAATTCTCATGTATCCTTGACCCTAGAACATATCTGATTCGAGTTTCATGTATGTCAAGCTCAAGTTAATGCAAATATAATTTATAACCTATGTCTCACACCCACCCCTTATGCATTTTTCACTTGATATCCTTATAGCCCTGACCAGTTAAACTCTAATTTTGTCTCACTGCAACTGTTAAAATAATATCCTATGTTTGCATCAAGTTTTTAATATCTCACATCTATGTCCCACATTACCTACAACAGGTTAAGTTATCTCAAGAGGCAAATTTGATCTTGTGCCTTTGGAAATACCTTCTGTAGCTTGCTGACTTCTCTGCAGGATGGGGATCAACCCTCTAGCAGATAAGCCTTTGGGCACATAAGGCTTACCAAGTCTCACCAACATCTTCTCAATGTTTTGTGCTTTAGTGTTGCAGGTTCCTGGCCTGTGTGTAGCTGGCTGTATACACTTTACTACATTATATATTTGAACCTTTATCCATGCTGCTCTCTCTTTTAGAATAACCTCCTTTGCTTGTTCATTTGATTGCTTTAAGAGATGATAAAGGAACATTTTCCTCATATAGATGATCCCCAGGTAGAAATAGGTACCTATGCTAATCTTTAAACAGCACCTTGTACAACCTCCTATCATTAAGTCCACATTTTATTATGTGTTTTTCAAGTGTAAAATATTTTTTTTATTTTCTCAGAATTTGAATGTGTTTATAAGGTAAAACTTGAATCTTGTTTATGTTTGTTCCCTAGAGCCTATTAACATTAACAACATGTAGCACATACTGGTGCTTAAGAAATATTTCTTCTGTAATTGTAGGCAATGCAGGAGACAGGATGCAATCTGAAGATGAAGTTAGATAATGTATTTGGAAACATTTTACAAACTCTAACAGGTCATCTATGTGTTAGATACCATTGTGGCCACCCTTAGAATACTTTTAACTAAAAAAAGGGAGTTAGTATTAGGACATACATATTTTTAGAGATTGTTTGCCTACATTACATGATGTAGAAATAAATTTAGTGAGTTTACCTGCAAATGATGTATAGTATAGTTTGATAAAATTCTGACAATTTAATAGAGTTATACAATGGAATATTGCTTTTAAAATATAATTTTTCTTATAATTTGATTTCTTTTTGCTTTAGGAAAAAATATCATTGCATAATAAGTCATTGCTTGATTTTGTCAATGTCCTGTGACATTTCTGTTCAAGCAGAATAATATTGCAATTATTAGAGTTTACATGAAATAACTATGATGCCTAATATACTGAATTTATCAGAATTATAAAGTTTTGTAAATAAAAAACTGTTCCATGTGTTAATTTAAGCCACCAAAATATGACCATATCCCTAGTTTAAATTATATCACTGCTTTTAGGCATCAAACATTATAAAATAACCTTTTGATCCATTTTATTAACTGAGGAAAATTTATCAAAATATTGCTTGTGGTATTTGGATACTCATAATTACAAGTTCATATTTGGATCTCCCAGACACCAACACCAGTAATTCTCTTCTAACACAGGATGTGAAATGATACAATTGCTTCTAAGATACTTTTAAGAAAACTATGTTACATGTATATTCTACTACTTTATAGGAAACAAAAGCATGCTACCTAAAAGTGTATTTACTATAAGAAGATTATTCCTTTTTTGTATCATAGAAATTTTATTTTAAAAAATAAATGTTTTCTCCACTATTGCAGAAATGTATGCACTTCAGTTATATTATATATAATCAACACATAGTTGTAAATATTTCAACTTTGATTAAAGTCACCTATTATGCATATATATATTCAATACAGAACAGACCATTTAAAATTCCCAAAGAGTAAATATGGACATATTTATATATACACAAGTACATAACAATTCAAGACTATAGATGACACTACTTCTCTCCATATAGCTGATACATTTGATTGTACACTGAGTGCCTAATAACAGATGCCATTTAAAACACATGTGAAGCAAGTGAAGTCCAACTGCTCTCTAAGTCACTTGTGTTCTCTGACCTTGAAGGGTACTGGTCTTCCTATGGCTTCACAGAATTCCTACCCCCTTTTCTTCTTTGGAGTTTCTTTGAAACCAAGGTCAGACTTTCCAAATCAGTTCTTTACAGAGTGGAAATGGTTTACAAGAACCTACAAACCCTATTTGGGGTTAGAAACATAGCTTAAAGGGAAACAATCTAAAGGCAAAAAAAGTTAGAAAGGCCCCAAAATTCTATGTGCGTGCAGTCTTAGCAAGAAAAGAAAGAACAGAAAAGAAAAGAAAGGTCACAGTTTCTAAAACTATGTATGGTTTGATTTCAACTTTGGTGGAAAGTTATGTAAGAGCCTGAGTAGGAAAAGTACAGGCAATTGAAATTTTCAGGAGTTCTCACTTATTATTACATCAGGGTCATATTATATATTTTATAATATGTAACAGTTTCACCTATAATATCCTTCATTGCTTTTGCTGTTCGAGCATCCAAAATTTACTTATTTTAATAGCCTTTATAAAGCCAATATAACAATTCAATTGATAAACTTTTATGATTCTTACATGTGAATGAACAAGGGAATGAGAAGTGAATAGCAGTGCTCTTTGCTTCTAGTATTTAAATCTAAAATAAAACATATTTGAAACACACATATTTTATAGAACAAACTTTTATAATTGTGCACTCTACAAGTGTGAAATTAATGATAAAAGTACAACTCAAACACGGATGTGACATTGTTACTGAACAACGGGTCTGGGGGGGCGGGCAATACTTGGCCCACCAAGGGATGCCAAAAACTGCTACAGAAAACAGGGGTCCCTCCCAAGGATGGTATACTAATATCTACTGGGCTTTTCTGTCCGCCGCCAATTGAAAAGACATCTCTCAGTGCCAGAGATTTGTGAAAAGGAAACAAAATGTTTATTTAATGCTATTCAGGCCTAATGCCTTCCTTAAAATATCAAAGTCCTTTAAGGGTATACACCTACACACACACACACACACACACACACACACACACACACACACACACACACACACTGCTCCCTTCTCCCACTGTCCCAACTTTGGGTTCTGTAAATCAGGAAAAGAGCACACATCTGTTTTTCAGGTTGCTGGCACTGTGAGCTGTGTTGCCTGTCCAGGCAGGATCTCCAATTAAGCCAAAGTCATGAGGCACCTTCCACTGGCAAGAGTTCTTTGTACCAAGTTCCAGTCAAAGTCTCTCCTGATTTTCAGGCCACTCGGTCAAAGTGAGCACCCCAAAGCCATTTGGGCCTCTTCTACCAAAGCTGCACTCCACCTAAAGCCCGTCTTTCTTCTTCAGTTATATTATATATTATAACTGAAGCTTTGCCAGTTTCAGTATATTATAACTGAAGCTTTGCGCATCTTTCTCCATTCTGGGAGCTTTGCCAGAATGGAGATCCCTGGTCTTCCCTTTCACCTGGCCAAGAGGGGGTCCTCACTCTGCTAAAGCTAGGTGGCTCTCTCTCCGAATGGCTACAGGGGTCTACATCTTCCAAAACAGTGTGGCTCTCCCCCTCACCTGGCCAATAGGGGGTCCTCACTCTGCTAAAGCCACATGGTTCTCTCGCAGGCACCATCTCGGAAGATCAGCCCCCAGTTACATCCTGGGTAGCAGTCACTCACTTCTTCCTGGCTCAAAACTTGGCCACAGCTATTTAACATATCTATGAAACCAGTTAAAGGTTATAGATATGTTAAATGACCATTCCAGAGGTTAGCTGCAAAACTGTTGCTATGCAAAACAGCTTTCAATGGCCCTGCTCCATTTGTCCCTTCCCCCAACTGACACCTGGGTGGGGGGGAAGACATCTTAATAATATTTCCTCCAATATTCCTATACGATTTGAGTTCTGGACCCCATTCCAAATCTTTTTTGCTCCCTCTTGGCTGCACCCTGTATCAACATGATCTAGAAAAAATAAATATGATCAAATATATTAGTTTCTTAGGGTAACTATAGCAGTGTACTTCAACATGAGTGACTCAAGCCAACAGAAATTTATTTTCTGGCAGTTCAGGAGTGTCAAATTTAGAAATCAAGGTATCTATTGGCAAGGCCACGTTCTCTGCAGGCTCAAGGAAAGAATCCTGCCTTGCTTCTTCCTGGCTTCTGGTTGCTGACAGTTTTTGGCATTCTTTCCCTAGTTGCTCCATCACTCCAGTTTCTGCCTCTGCCTCACATGGGTGTCTTCCTTCTGGGTGTGTATGTGTGTGTACGAAATTCCCCTCCTCTTGTAAGGGCAGCAAGCATTGGATCCATTGCTCATGCTAATCCAGTGTAACCTCACTCATCTTAACTTAATTACAATTATAAACACCCTATTTTCAAATGAGGTCCTATTCACAGATAGTGAGGACTTGACCCTACCTTTTGGAAAGACACAATTCAACTCAGCACACTGAATGTTGTAAATACATTTTTTGGAATTTGGTTTGTTTGTGCCTGTTTGACAAATATTTCACCTGTCTTTATATTTCGTGAATTCTGAGTCAAAATGATATCAGGAATACATTCTAGTTTATAAGTTTTACATTACCATTTCCACCTTAACTTAAGTATCAATAGAATCATTTTTACATGCTTCTTTATATGAGGGTAAATTTATGGTCTTTAAGAAATGGGCATGCAGTGAAGAGTGCATCTCTATAATATCTTACTTTCAGACTTGTTTTTTTAAAAAATAAATTTAACTTTGTCCAAAGTCACAAAAATATGATTTTTATTAGATTTTTTCTTTCTATCTTACCTACCTTGCTTCATTCCCTTTCTTCCCTCTATAGACATTTATTTGTCTATTATTACATGGGCTAAAAATTATGTGAAGGTTACAATAAGTAAAGGTGTTTTTGCCTTCAAAATAAGTGCATACAAATGGGGAAAATTTTTCTTTGTCCTTTACAGGAACATATCTTTTAATGGATTATGTCCCTTTTTACCCATAATATACTTGATAGCCCAGAAAATGTATATGCACAGTCACATGTGGGATAAATTTACTGAGCAGAGCTTTAGAATCTATTACCATAACAAAGAAAAGTCTAAATATCAACTCCAGATGCTATCATATCTTATATTTTATTATTAATACTAACGGTGTAAAACATTCATTCTATATGTATTTTTAAGGATTTTGGAAGTTTAGTATGCAAGATATTAAAATTAAATTATAAAACCTTAAAGTTAAATTGTATGAACAAAATAAGTATGCAAAACAGTGCATCATTTTTTAGTGTTTAACTACACTTATCATTACCTGTGTTCTAAAGTTATGTCTAACATCTATGTTGTGGAAATACTATAATTAGTATGCATTTCTTCGAATTGTGCATTTGATGGCATCATATTGGTAGCTTCATCAGTCACAGTGATAGTATTTGCACCATAAAAATACACAAAGATTAAAAATCAGGGCTTGATTTATTTTGTTGTTCTTGTGTAGATTTAAACAGATGATAGGGTGTTGCATCCACCAACCTCAAGAACAAATGTCGGAGACTTTCAGGATTTCAAAGATGTTACCTTACTGGCCAAGTTTAACCTGCGCAGGGGTGAACTCTCAGAGTGTCCGGAGACACGGTGCCGCAAGGGCTGCAAACGAGAGTTGCGCCTAGCGCTTACAGCTAAGTCCTTACATAGAGGCAAGCAAGCAAGCAAGTGTTGCACAGAAGCAGATGTGACGGTTAGCTATTGGCTTACAGAGCCCCTGCACGGGAACAGGGTGGGGTCTGACTCAACTGAAAGGAAAATTTTGAAGCTAAACAGATGGCAATCAACTTACAGGATGTTTGCTAGGGACGCAGGCTCCTTGGAGCTGAGACTATTTTTCTTGTTCCCAACAAGGGGATATGTTAACTATGTAGATCAAATATAAAATGTGTTGATTCCGTTGCCTACACTGCAAATAGCACGGACTGTTGAGGAAACAATCTTCCATTGTAAGAAGTCACAACACATTATTGACGGATGAGTCAAGTTTCTCTGCACTTGGAGAAGAAGCTGAAAAATGTTTAAACTTAATGAGTATAATTTTTACAATGGTGAGAGATTTAGAGTGGATCCCATAGCAGTTTTAATGGCCATAATTTCGTTGCAAAGGGGATTTGTGGATTGAATAGAAATTCTATTCTTTATGGATGAGCTTCTACTACAGGTTGTCTAAGATTGCAAGAGCTCAGCAAAATTGAAGAGACTTCTTGTGAGAAACAACTAGGTATTAAAATTTACAATAAAGAATATAAAATGCTATGGTTTCTTATAATTGTTTTATTAGCATAAATTATAATACAGTATCTATTTTTTAAGATTTTATTTATTTATTTTTAGAGAGAAGGAAAGGGAGGGAGAAAGAGAGGGAGAGAAACATTAATGTGTGAGAGAAATGTAGATTGGCTGCCTCCTCTACACACCCCACACCCCAACCAGGGATAGAACCTGCAACCCAAGCATTTGCCCTGACTGGGAATTGAACTGGTGACCCTTGGTTTTGTCATATGATATGCCCAACCAACAGAACTACACTGGTTATGGCCACATTTATCTATTATATACACATACAGTTCCCCCCGCCCCGAAAAGCCATTGTAAAACATTCACCAGCACACAGGTGTCTACAATATATCAAGCTCATCAGGTAATTTTCATGTACATTGAATTTTTGCAAAGCACTGTGGCAATGAGTAGCAAATCAAATGATTTGGTATAACCCCCTCCAGGAAGCCATAAGTACACTGCTTCTCATGTGCTGGATTGAGGCTAGGTGAATTAACAGGAATACGAACATGAGAGTTTGCTTCGCTGAACTTTGGAGAATTTAAGTAAGTTCACAAAGAAAAAAAACTATCATTTTCCTAACTGCCTCAATACATCACACTAATAAGCTCAGTGGTATTTAGTTTCTTTCTCCACTAACTAATCCACCATCCAAATTATGCTTCTTAAGGTCGTTCAAAAACTGGAAATTGTCCACATTTCATTTAGTGGTTGCTTCTAGTCTTGAAAAGGAAAGATTTTCATAATAATTCAGTGACTATATTTATTAAAAAGACCATGTTCTTTACTCAGGGCTCTTGTTTGATCAATTTAAGTAAGAAGAGGCAAGATGGTATATCTTTCCAGTGCTACTGGTGGTCTTCTACTAGCATATAACTTCAAGGACTTCAGTGAGGAAAATCCGCTAGCCTCTAAGACCAAATATTAAAAAAAAATTGAAGACTAATCTCTTCTTGATTTGTGTGATGCTTAGAACATTATATTTATTTGAAAAAGACATAAAGTGTATTACTGATATTTCCTTTAGTTGTGAATGTCATCTTATATAGAGTCTACATAGTCAAAAACTAACAAATTAACAAATGTGAAAAAAAACTTTGGCTGGCACAGTTCAAACAGTTTATCACACTCTCTAAACAGCCAACCCCCAAAAAACAGTTCTGAAAATCTAAACTACATACATGCATTGAAATGCAGATTCCCTACTGGAATGTGAAAATCTTCCACAAATAAATATTGACTTAAATAGTAACACATAAAGAGCAAGTTCTTTGGGGTTTGTTGATAAGTATTTGTGATGCTAGACAGTGATAAGGGCTTTATGTATATTTTTCCCTTTAATTTTTACAGTAAGAGTAAGTATTTCATTACATTTTCTGTAGTCTTTTGGAGTACTTTAAACAAGCTTTTAAAAATATGTGTTACATAGGTTCTTGTCTTAAACACAAGATATATAAATATAGAAAATATTATCATTTTAGTATTAATGACAATGGAACTTGTAAATTTACTTCGGGGAGACAAAAGGAGATGAAGCCCTCATTCTGTGACAAGGCCTAACAAACTTGTGATGACAGTAAGCAAAATTTTAAAGGGAGGGAATTGTTGATAGTATACAAAATGTCTCATGGCAAGAATTAAATATTTATACCCAAAGCACTTTGAAATGAAAAGCTAAGTCACTGTACATCTTTAAAAATTGCCTTCACAGTT
Organism: Sturnira hondurensis; assembly: GCF_014824575.4. Lineage (NCBI taxonomy): Eukaryota > Metazoa > Chordata > Mammalia > Chiroptera > Phyllostomidae > Sturnira > Sturnira hondurensis. The sequence continues at coordinate 12,143,618 of NW_028077910.1, read as the reverse complement.
TGTAAAAATAAAGAATTCTTTCTCTAACAGTACATCTAGTTACATATCTTTAATATTGTAGTAGACATTATACTTCTCCATGATTGATTAATTCCAGTTAAAAACTAACATTTGTCATAGAGAAGTAGGGTGGTAAACACACTATGCAATATGCAGATGATGCAATGTAGAATTGTGTAAAGTAAAAAATAAACAAAATAAGAGTTTGACAATACCCAGCCCTTCTACACCCTTACCGTTTATCACCATGTAGGACACACAGTATGGAATTAAGATAAAACCAAAACTCAAGCATATTATATTATGTTATGGCAACTTGTATATTTTAGAATTCAGCAGGCATTTAATATATAAAACAGGAGAAATCCTTAGATTCAAATATTGTGATCATGCAGCCAGAAAGACTAATTACAGTATTATTAATAAATATAGACACTCTATATATCTATTGTTTAATTTATTTTCAGCTCAAATGTCAGGAATTTCCTGTTCTTATCAGAAGATATGAAATATGGCAGAACAAGATAGAAAAGAAATTCTTTAACTATTTACTTTAGAATAGAAACACTGACCATGTATCAAATAACAATCTAAAAGAGGCATTCTTTACAGGCAATACTAAGAGGAAACAATTTTGCAAAGAATACTGCAAAGCAAAGCCATTTTAATCAAATATGGAAAGTGATACTTTTATTTAAAAGCTGAAAAATAAGCAATCACAGACATCTCAATTTTTTTGATTTAATCTTATTGTATTTTTACCATTAGCATTTAGTCCCCTTACCCACCTCCCCCCAGCAATCACCACAGTGTTGTCTGTGTACATCAGTCCTTTTTTCTTTTTTGCTCAATCCCTCCCCCTCTTACGCTCCCCGCTGCACCCCACCACTAGCAGTCAGCCTGCTTTCCATCTATGAGTCTGTCTCTGTTTCCCTTGTTAGTTCAGTGTGTTCATTAAAATCCACATATGAATGAAATTCATATGGTATTTGTCTTACTCTGATTGCCTTATTTCACTTAGTATAATGTTATTCAGGTTCTTCCATACTGTCACAAAGGGTAACTTTTTCTTATCTTTTTATGACCAAGTGGTATTCCATTCTGTAAATATTCAATAATTGTTTTATCCACTAATCTATTAATAAACTTTGGGCCGCTTCCATATCTTGGTGATTGTAAATAACACTGCAACGAATGTAGGTGCTTATGTTCTTTCAAATTAGTGTTTTTGGTTCCCTTGGATATATTCCCAGAAGTGCAAAAGGGTTCCTCTTTTTCCACAACCTTGCCAACACTTGTTTGTTGACTTACTGATAATAACTATTCTGGCAGGTGTGAGATAGTATCTCATATTGGTTTCTATTTGCATTTCTCTGATGACCAGTTCCTTTAAGCATCTTTTCATATGTCTACTGGCCATCTGTATGTCCTCCTTGGAGAAGTGTCTATTCAGGTCCTTTGCCCATTGTTTAACTGGCTTGTTTGTTCTTTTGGTGTTGAGTTTTGTAAATTCTTTATAAGTTTTGGATATTAGCCCCTTATCAGATGCAAAGGTGAATATGTTCTCCCATTCTGTGGGCTGTCTTTTTATTTTGTTGATAATTTTCTTGCTGTGCACAGACTTTTTAGTTTGAGGTAGTTCCATTTGTTTATTTTTTCTTTTGTTTTTCTTGCCTGGGAGAATATCCAATAAAAAAAATACCACTAACAATGTCTGAGATTTTGCTGCCTACATTTTCTTCTAGGATTTTTATGGTGTCTAGTCTTTGATCCCTTTTGAATTTATTCCTCTGTGTGTTGTAAGAAAGTGGTCTAGTTTCATTTTTTGCATGTACCTGTCCAATTTAACAACATCATTTATTGAATAAACTATCTTTAGCCCATTGTATGTACTTGTTTCCTCTGTCAAACACTAATTGACTATAAAGGTGTGGGTTTATTTCTGGCCTCTCTACTATGTTCCACTGATCTATGTGTCTGTTTTTATGGCGGTACCAGGCTGTTTTGATTACTAGGGGCTTGTAGTGAAGTTTGATATTAGGTAGCATGATTCCTCCAACTTTGTTCTTCTTTCTCAGGGACACAGTTGCTATGTGGGGCCTTTTATGGTCCCATATAAATTTTTGAAATATTTGTTTTAGTTCTGTGAAATAGGTCATTGGAATCTTGATAGGAATTGCACTGCATCTATAGATTGCTTTGGGTAGTGTGACTATTTCATGATGTTAATTTTTTCTGTTTATGAACATAGTATGTGCTTCCACTTATTTATATCTTCTTCAATTTCTTTGTTCACTGTCTTACAATTTTCTATGTACAGGTGTTTTACATCCTTAGCTAGGTTTATTTCTAGGTATTTTATTGTTTTTGAAGCAATTGTGAATGGGACTGTTTTCTTAATTTCCATTTCTGTTAGTTAACTTGGCATATAAAAATTCAACTGATTTCTCAATATTAATTTTGTATCCTACTACTTTGGTGAATTCTCCAATTTTTATAACAGGAGAATTAGATTATTGGAGAGACAAGTGTGGGTTTAAGAACATTTTTGAATATGGGATAAAAAAGTCATAACTTGGGCAATTCAAGGAGTGGAGAATTACTGACCTAAAAAAAGCCTAACATTATTGTGCTTAAATACTGTACTACTTTCTTAATAAGAAGTAACTGTCTCTATAAAATAAGATACATATCTGAATAGCTTCCAGTCTGGTTTATCCAAATTTACCTCTATATCATTCTCATTCTATGATAAGAGTTCGATCATTCACAAAAAATATTTTAACATGTCATTTAAAAATCTGTTCATGGATTCTTAAAACATGTATTGATTATAATTGTGATCGTGGATTCAAAAATTAAAAATAAAAGCTAGGTAAATAGGTTTTCACAAAATGTTTCTTTTATGAGACCTATTTTTGGAGGGGGTTAAATAATATGTAATTTTGGCTAATAATTATGTTCAATTTTTATCTTTTGTGAGTAGATACTCAAGAGGGACATATTCTACAAATTCATTTTAAAATAATAGAAAAATATGAAAAGCATGCGAACAATGTGAATTCAAAATGTAAACTTAAAATACAAAGATGTAGATGGCAAAAGCATTGTTACTAAGTGCTAAATATTTTTTAACACAGCATACACATCTGTTTTCTGATACAGGTGATACCTATATATTTGAATATGCTTTCCAAATTGTGTGTTTTTAAAATTTGATATATGGGCTGTAATTTACTGTACTTACATTTAAAAGATCACATTGATAGTTGAATGGCTGTTGAATATCAACTTGAAATAGAAGACAGCATTCCATCTATTAATATTTTTGAAAGTATGAAGTAGTTTCCACATTGAAAATGAGAGGGGATTCTAATTTCTCCACTCTATTCCTTATATATTTGGAAAAGTAAATTGATTACATTTTTTAATTTTATTGAATCTCCATTAGTCTGTTTATATAAAAACTTCTAAAAATGCTGAATTGAAATGCTTGAATTTCTATGTTATCCCACAGTTTATTGAAATTTCAAGAGAGAAAGTCTCACTTCACACTGAAGAAAGATGGTTGGAAATGTAATGACTATTTAATCCAAGAAGAGACTTGACAGAGGACTGTGTTTGGACTTCCCTGAAACTGACTATGTTGGCACACTCAAAATGATTTATTTATTAGGCTGTGATCACTTTAAACAAGGCTGAACTATAAAAACCAGAATGCCAGTCCAGGCATATACTATGAGAAATGGGGCTGTGTGAGAAATAGTATTCATGTGAACATGATTAGTACATTTTCTGCCTACAGAAAGATTGAAGTAGCATGCAGGACCGTAATATAGAGGTTGTTCTGTCAAGAAATCTGAATGAGGATCCATATAATCTGATTAATGCATTATACAGCTGCTGTACAATGTAGAGCCTGTAGTTAACATTACTTATTGTGCACTTCAAAATTTAGGAGGGTAGATCTCATGCAGAGTGTTTTTACCACATACCCACACAGAGGACAAAAATAACTCAGAAAGCTATTGGATACACTTTTTATGCTGATTGTGGTGATGATATCACAGCTTACTTACAAGGGTCTAAATTTATACTACATAAATTAAGTATGTGTAGTTCTTTGTTTATAAATCATACCTCGATAAAGCTGTTAAAATAAAATCAATAAACCAAAAAAAAAACAAACACAACAAGAATTATTTCCCCGTTGTCAATGGAAGCAAAAACACTCCAGTCTCTTTTCACTGTATTGCTATTCGCTGATATAACTGAGAGAAAAGCAGCCAAATTTTGCCTCATTACTGTGTGCTTTTAATCTTTAATAACTAGCACATTAATTATGTGTTCACACTGGTTGGAATAAATTTCTGAGTATAATGCTGCTTCTTGGAGGTCACTCTGCTTGTTACTGCTCTTACCATTTCTGGCATAGATTTTTAAAATTGATGTTTATGGCAATGCTATTTTTCTTATCATTGCCTCCCATTTCCAAATTGTGGTAATAATTACTCCCAATTGAATACATTTAGAAGAAAAAAATGAGATAAATTCTGGTAATAAGTAATTATGTAACAGATAAAATATCTGCTGGAAGGGTATTTAGCAAAGTCCTCAAAATCACCACGTTCTATATTGCCTTAAATTGAAGACTGAGGGGTCAGTATGGATGGTGCTGCCATTCCTAACATAATCCGAATGCGGTACTGCTTACAAGCATCAGGATACACAACTGTTTATTGCTTGAATGATATCTAATTACATTTTGTTTAATTAGCACTGAGAAAAATTAATGTAAATACAAAAACAACCACCAGAACCCAATTTGCATTAAAAATGTGGGAGCTGTGAAAATTAAATAATAATAGTGGCTAAAATATTTTAATCTTTTATGATGTATCATGGGAGGTTTAAGTGAGGTATCCAATTAATCAGAATTTAGATTATGAAAGTTCAAACAAACAGTTAGCAGCATCAAAAGCACTGCAGAAGCTGCACCACATACTAAGATGGTTTCCATCTACATTTAGTTTCCTAAGATTATTTTTTAATTATTTGTGTGGATATTGAATTTTTATTAAACAATTCTTTCGTGAATACTGGAATGACCCTGTGGACATTTTTGAAAAAGTTGTTATGATGGTGAATTACATTAATCATTTTTCTAATATTAAACTAACACTGCATTCTGGAAAATTTTCAAATGGCTTACTACAATTTTATTGTTCCGAATGGGACCAAAATAGGTTTACAGTTGTTCATATGGAAAATAATACAATAATTAATAAATAATATAAAAATAACCTCATGTTTCATATACAATTGTAAATTTACTTTCCCCCTATGCAGTATGTGCTGGTAAGGGCATTTCATAGATGTTTTCATCAGAGATTGATGCTTTTCTTCTAGAATTCTTTCTTCTTTTTTCCATATTCCCATCAATGTACTGTTCTTCCCACATGACACCAAATCTGATGGAATTTTAATGGTGTGCTTGGTTGCTGAGCTAAAAGGCAGTATATTCCATCCTCCTTTCAAGTAGAAGTCATCATGAGAATTTAAACCAAATGACAAACACATTTTCCATGACCCATTCTAAAATGGAAGCAGCTTAATTTATATTCTGTCTCTGTTCCCTTTCTTGTGGTCCAAGACAGGAAAACAGATGAGGAATACAGATACGATTCCAGTGAACCAAGTTTATATATAAAGATCAATACCCTAGAGATAATGGAATCTCTGAGTCCCTCCATAGTCTTGGAAAGAAGAGCCTTTAACAACCTACTTCTACATGTTACATGAGAGAGAGAGATGAAATTCTATCTTAATGATACAGCCAAATGTTGCGGTCTATTTATTAGAACAGCTTAGCCTGTGTCTACCTGACACATGTATTATCACATGACATTAATTTAGTTTTTCATCTTACTGGGCAGTCTGGTTTGGTATCAAGGTTGTTCTAGCCTCATGAAATATGAAGAGGTGTTAGCATCATTTCTATTCTCTTCAAGAGATTAATTGAGGTTGCTGATTCTTGAATATATTTTTTCATTTTTTAAAATTAAATCTATTGGAGTGACATTGGTTAATAAGATTTTATAGGTTTCAAGTGTACAATGTTATGATAAATTACCTGTATATTGCATTGCATATTCCTTAAATATTTGCTTGCCTTCAGCTTTATAATTTTTAAAGCCTAGTATTATAGAAATATTTTTGATTATTCATTTTATTTAGTGGTTATCAGATTATTGAGGTAGTATGCACTTGTTTTGATTGTTTTAATATCCTAGGATTTTTTTGAGTTAAGTTTTCAGCAGAATATTATTTTTTATTGTTGTTAAAGTACAGTTGTCTCCATTTTCCCTCCACCATTCCCTCCACCAACATAATCTTTGCAAGCAATATATTTTAATTTTATCTCTTGTTATTATGTTTTATGGTGGACCATGATTGTATTCTTCAATTTAACATTTCTTATCTTGTCAACAGATAATTTAATATAATTATACTTATATTAGGGATTAAATTTTATCATCTAGCCTCTGTCTTCTATAATTTCTACCTGTTCTCCATGTATTTTTTATTTTTTGTCTTCTTTTGAATTTATTTTCTTATGCCATTCTATATTTTTATATCACTATTTTAGAAGTTATATTCTCTTTTAATTCATTTATGTTACCAATATAATTACTATATTAATAACTAATAAAAGTAATAAAATATATTCTTCATATGAATATATTAAACTCAGTGCAATTTAATAACTCTCTTCCAGAAGTATGTACACTATTATTATTGTTTTTATGCAGTGAGTATTAATTTTTAGTTTATTACATTCTACCTGTGTTAAAGTCATTGCCTCTTGGACCTTACATTTGAGATAATTTTATTTCTGTCTGAAGTAATTAAAAATACATTCACAAGTCTACATTCATTGTGAGCTCTCTCAGTTTTGCTTTTTCTTCTTTTCCTCCTCTTACTTTCTTCCGCCTCCTCCTTTACCATTTCCCCTCCTTCTCTCCTTTCTGGTTCCCTTCCCTTTCTCATTTCTTTTTCTACTCCTCCTCATTATCATCTTCCTACTTTCTGATGATCATTCTCATTCTTACTCTTTTTAAAAAATTTAGTATCAATAGGTCTTTATTTTAAAAATATTTGTATGCACTGGGTGGGTGTGGGCTGGGATGGGAGTAAAAGATAGAGAACTGTACTTGAACAAAAATTAAATAAAAATATTAAAAAATAAAGAAAAAAGCCCTGGCTGGTGTAGCTCAATGAGTTGAGTGCAGGCCTGTGAACCACATGATAGCGGTTCGATTCCCAGTCAGGGCACATGACTGGGTTGCAGGCCAGTTCCCAGCAGGGGAATCACGAGAGGCAACCATACATTGATATTTCTCTCCTTCCCTTCACCTCTAAAGATAAATGAATAAAATATTTTTTAAAAAATAAAGAAAAATATTTGTATGGACATAATATTCTAGATGTACAGTCTTTCTGAAATTATTCTTATTAACCAATGTCATCCCAATACATTTAAAAAAGTAAATAAAAATACCAATGAAAAGAAATAAATATTATTTTATGCAATATTGTCATTGTTTTGTTAATAATTTAGATGTAAATATAATTGCTTGTCTTCTAAGTATAATCTGTATTTTCTCCCACTATGAGTGCTTTCAACATTTTCTCCCATTCCTTTGTTTTCTACAGTCATACTCTGATGTTTTGCAATTACTCTGTTTTATATAAATTTAAATTTTAGTGTCCTTCATCATAAAAAAACAGTCTATCTCCAAATATTGCTGTTCACTAATTAATACATTCTGTTTCATCTTGGAATTTCAATTACTCTTATAATAAATGTAATCATTCTACCTTTTATACGTCTTGCCCTTCTTCCATCTAGTTTCTTCTTAGTATGTTCTAGGTAATACTTTATCTTTTGTTTCACTAATATTCTCTTTAGCTGTATCTAATCGGCTAACTTTATACTCAGTTTATAATTTTTATTGTTTTCTGTTTAGAGATAGCATACCTATTTTGTGTCACTATTAATAGTTTCCTGTTCATTCAAAATATACACTTCAACTATGGTCTTATTCAAGCATAATGAGCCTACTTGTTTATAATGTATGTTGAATAATATTAGAAGTTTTATAGGTTTGTCACCTGTTTTTGTGATGGCTGCCTTTTATTTTAAATTACATTCTAGTATGCCAGGCCATCTTTGATTATGTACTAGTTGTTATACTTGACACATGAACAACACCAAATCGGGTAGGATCAAGGGTGGGAGGTGGGGATGGCTGGGGTGGCAGGGAGTGGTGGAGCTAAAATGGAGACAACAGTACCTGAACAATACTATTTTTAAAAAAAGACTATTTTTAGAAACAACACAAAACCTATATGTGTATACTTTCATTCAGAGAATCCTTGCTTTTGCTTCTCTGGGATACTTAGGATTTTGGAATGTATGTTCAAGTTTTGGGGTAACATGGGATATCCTGCTGATAAGAAATTAGGTGATATGAAATTTCTCAACTTTTTTGCATCTTTTCTATCTATATTTGAGTTTTAGCACTTTATATTCTCATCTCACTTTTGAAAGACAGTGTTTTATTATATTTCTATATCTTGAAGAGACCTATACATTTTTCATTCTAATCCCCTTGCCTTGTTAAACCTGTCAAAGTGAACTTAAAGTTGCCAGGAATGGCAATTGTCCTCAAAGCAAATGCAGTAAATGATTCATGTAACTTTCTGTGTTTGTTTTCCTTTCATTATTGGCTAAATATTCCCCTAACATCTTTTTATCTTAATGTATTCATAAATATTTTTAAAATAAATGCGTTATTATACAGTTTTATGCTTTCATTCATGAGGTTTTTTTCTGAATAACCTACCTCACTATTACTGGTAACTACAAATTTCCTAACATCTTTATTATGACCTTATCTTATACTTTGTGCATCCTGTACTCTTATTAATAATAAATATTATAATTTCAATATCTCTATTTTGAGGAAAATCAGTTAATGTGTTCATATAAAATAACTTATTGTATTCCTCACCTTGAACATCATTTAAAGCATACATATATGCATTAATATTAGATGATTATTTAAAATCTAAAACCCACAAATTTCATTAAGTATTTTTTCTATTAAGTTAAAAAATATGTAGATAATGAAAGTTTAGAGCTGTTATGACACTATGATGCGGAGAATATTAAGGTACACTTTTTTCCCATTTGATCCTCTATATAATGCCACATTATATTTATTCATAGAATCATTTCAGTGTTTTGGTGTTATTAGAAATAAAGCATAACAAACATGGGGAGGGAAAAGTGGCGATACTAGCCAATGTTTCTATGACTTTCATGAAAGTCCATCTGTAACACTACCATGAACATAGTCACCTAGTTATATGGTTCACGCCAGCTGTGAAGGACATTACAGAATAGAAATTAACAGGAAGCAGTGTAGCCCTCAGTGGTATAGAGCTTCTGTATGAAGAGACAAAGGGAAGACTGTAGGTTAGACAAGAGACTGGTCATCTCTTTTATCAAGAGACTAATGGAAAAACTTATACTGTCTTCAATCTGATGTCATTTAACATGAAAAGACTTCACCACTTTGAAATACATAATTTATTAATACTTTCTCTACAAAATAGTTTGAGCTATTATAAAAATATTTTTATGAATAATTACGGATACCTGTCAGTCAGTGTTGGTTGTCAGTGAGTAATTCTGACAATCTCCTCTTACTGAGCACACTATTCACTCATAATTACAGATTTAAAAAATGCGGAGTTAGAAAATGATATTTGGGGCCCTGGTTGGCGTAGCTCAGTGGATTGAGCGTGGGCCTGCGAACCAGACGATTGCGGTTTGATTCTCAGTCAGGGCACATGCCTGGCTTGCAGGCCGGTTCCTTGCAGGGTAACTACAAGCAGGGGACGCACAAAGGCAACCATACATTGATGTTTCTCTCCCTCTCTCCTTCCCCTCTAAAAATAAATAAATAAATAAAAATCTAAAAAAAAAAAAAAAAAGACCCTAGCAACCTTTCTTTAAAAAAAAAAAAAAGAAAATGATATTTGGAAAATGTTACCAATTTACCAAAAACTTTAATTTAGGCCCTGGCTGGTGTAGCTCAGTGGATTGAGCACGGGCCTGTGAACCAGAGGATCGCAGTTCGATTCCCAGTCAGGGCACATGCCTGGGTTGCAGGCTGGTTCCCTGCAGGCCAACTCCCAGCAGGGGATGCACGAAAGGCAACCATACATTGATGTTTCTCTCCCTCTCCTTCCCCTCTAAAGATAAATAAATAAATAAAATCTTAAAAAAAAACTTTAATTTAAAGTGAGTTGCCTTGAGAGGTGACAAATAAAATTCATTCGAAACAAATCAAATCCTTCACCTCTTTATTATTGTGATCAGAAGCCTCTCCTTTGCATTAATGTTAATATTTCCAAAATGCATCATGAATCCTAACAATTGAAAAGGCATTATGTAAGAAAACATCATTATGCAACTGAAAAAGCACTGTTGTTGTCCTGACTGTGGTGACATTCTCATCAATGAGGTAATGGCCTGAGTCACCAAAGTTGTTCTTCCTGTTTGCATTATTTATATTGCTTTCTTTAAAAAAAATCAATGAGACCCAGAAGCATCTAAAATGTAATATCTGTCCATTTTAGCTCTCTATATTTATCTTTGATCTAGTAATGCACGCATCTTAATTGAACATTAATAGAGTTATAAAATATTAAATCCACTCTGTGATTGCAACTCAGAGAAAATAATAAAATATTCTGACACTTCCAGCCAAGATGGAGGTGTAGGTGGAAACACTGTGCCCCCTCCCACAACTAAATTTAAAGACAGCAAAGTTTCAGAAACAAAAACACAGCCAAAACAGTGAAAATTGAACTGTATGGAAGTCCGACAACAACAAACCACTCAGCCAGACCGGTAAGAGGGGCGGAGTCAGTGGCGGAGTGGGATCAGGCTGGAAAGATCCTTCCCTCCAAGGACACAAGAGAAGGAGTAGAGGCGGAGGCTGTTGGTGGATCCCAGGCGTGGGGTGGCGACAGGCGGACCCAGTGAGGGTGCAGGGTGGCTGGCTGACTGCGGTCACACATTCCTGTGCAGATAAACCAAGCTAAGGAGTGAACAGTGAGATGGACCGCTCAGGCTAGGGCCTCAGCGACAGGAATTAAAGCCTGAAAGCACCAACTGGAACAACTTTCTCGGGGTCGAGGGGCCAGAGGAGGCTCCCAGGCTCACAGAGAGTTCGTTGGAAAGACCCATGGGGTCCTGGAGAGTACACGGGCCCACACACCCAGGAACCAGCACCAGAGGGCCCCAATTTGCTTGTGGGAAGCTGCAGGGGGATAGAAATCTGAGAGAGAGTGAAGAGGAGCAAAGCACCATTTTTTTTCCCTCTCTGACCCTGCCCTCACATACAGCATCACAACCCAGCCACTGAGTCGCCGGGCACTGGCAAACACCTAAGGCTTCTCCCCTCATACATAACAGGTGCGAACAGACCAAGCATTATGACTCAAGAAGAGCTCAAAGCCCCAGAGCCTATAATTCTAAGTGAACAAGAAATAGCCAACCTTTCAAATGCACAGTTCAAAATACTGGTGATCAGGATGCTCACAGAATTGGTTAATTTTAGCCACAAATTCGAGGAACATATGAAGGCTAAACTGACTGAAATGAAGGGAAATGCACAGGAAACCAATAGTGGTGGAAAGGAAACTGGGACTCAAATCAAGGGAGTGGACCAGAAGGAAGAAAGAAACAACCAAACAGAAAAGAAGGAAGAAACAAGATTTCAAAAAAATGAGGAGAGGATTAGGAATCTCCAGGACATCTTTAAACGTTCCAATATCCGGATTATAGGGGTACCAGAAGGGGGAAAGAAACAGCCACAAGTAGAAAACATATTTGAACAAATAATAAAGGAGAACTTCCCCAGTCTGGCAAAGGAAATAGACTTCCAGGAAATCCAGGAAGCTCAGAGAGTCCCAAAGAAGTTGGACCCAAGAAGGAACACACCAAGGCACATCATAATTACATTAGTCAAGATTAAAATGAAGGAGAGAATCCTAGAAGCAGCAAGAGATAAGGGGACAGTTACCTACAAAGGAGTGCCCATCAGACTGTCAGTGGATTTCTCAAAAGAGACCTTACAGGCAAGAAGGGGCTGGAAAGAAGTATTCCAAGTCATGAAATCCAAAGACCTACAGCCAAGATTGCTTTATCCAGCAAAACTTTCATTTAGAATGGAAGGACAGATAAAGTGCTTCTCAGATAAGGTCAAGTTCAAGGAGTTCATCATCACCAAGCCCTTATTATATGAAATGCTAAAGGGACTTATATAAGAAAAAGAAGATGAAAAATATGAACAGTGAAAGGACAGCAAACTCACAGTTATTAACAACCACACCTAAAACAAAAGCAAACTAAGAGGACAGCTAGATTGGGAGCAGAAACATAGAAATGGAGATCACATGGAGGGTTAGCAACAGGGGAGTGGGAGGAGAATAAGCGGGGAGAAGGTACAGAGAATAAGTAGCATAGATGGTAGTTAGAAAATAGATAGGGGGAGGGCAGGAATACTATGGTAAATACAGAGTCTAAAGAACTTGTGACACATGGACATGAACGAAAGGGGGGAAATGGTGGGGAAGGGGTGTGCAGAGTGGAGGGTGGGAATGGGACAACTGTAATGGCATCATCAATAAAATATATTTTAAAATATTCTGATAAAATTGATTTGATCTTTTGACAAAGTCATGTTTTATTTTTTAAATGTTTTATGTTTTCAGTTTGACTGATAATTGACACATAGCATTGCGTAAGTTTAAAGTATACAATATAATAATTTGATATATCTAGTTACTGTGAAATGATTACAATTCTGACTTCAATTAACATCACCACCTAATATGGTTACAATTTCTGTTTCCCTTGTGATGAAAACTTTCAAGATGTATTCTGTTAGCATCTTTCAAATATACAGTGCAGAATTGTAAACTATAATCACCATGCTGTACTTTAAATCCCCTGAATTATTGGTTATATGTGAAAGCTTATGACTTTTGGACATCTTCACCTATTTTACCCACCCCCCCCCCAAAAAAAACCCCTACTCTGCCAGCAAGCAATCTGTTCTTTTTCTACAAGTTTTTTATTTTTAGTTGCACATATAGATGAGATCATAATTTTTTTCTCTGACTTATTTCATTTAGCATAATGCTGCCCAGTTTCATTCATGTTAGCACAGATGACCGGATTTCCTTTTTATGGCTAAATACTATTCTAATGTGTGCATGTGCATATAACACATTTTCTTTATTTATCCACCAGAAGATACTTAGACTGTTTCCACGTGTTGACTAATATAGACAATGCTACAGTAAACATGAGTGTGCAGATATATTTTTAACATAGTGGTCTTATTTCCTTTGGATATGTGCCTAGAAATAGAAGTGCTAGATCATATACTGGTTGCTAGTTCCAATTTTTAAGGAACCTCTATACTGTTTTTCAAAATGGCTGTGCTAATGTACATCCCCACCAACAGGGTACGAGAGTTTTCTTTCCCTACATCCTCACCAACACCTGTCATTTGCTGTGTGTTTGATCCTGGCTGCTCTGACAGGTGTGAGATGATAGCCCACTGTGGTTTTGATTGGCATTGACTGATCATTAATCATGTTGAAAACCTTTTCTTGTTTCTGTTGGTTTTGAATATCTTCTTTCAAAAAATGTGTGTTCAAAAAGTAAAAAAAAAAAGAAAAAATTCACAGACATGTTCAACAGTGTCGTGATTGTTGAAAAATGGAGGCAGGTGGAGGAGGGTATATTATGTAGGGAGGGTAAACGGTAATGGAAGGAAACTTGACTTGGGGTGGTGAGCACACAGTGCAGTATGTATATGATGGGTTGTAGGACTTATACAAGGGGAAGGGGGACTTACGAGGGGACTTATACTGAAACCTGTATAATTTTGTAAGCAGTATTACTCCAGTAAACTCAATAAAAAAAAAAAAACCAAAAAGAGGTCTATTTAGGTCCATTGACTTTTTTAATGGATTATTTTTTAAAAATATTTTTGCTGTTGAATTATCTGAGTCCCTTAAATATTTTGGATATTAACCTCTTATTAGATACATAGTTTACAAATATTTTCTCCTATTCCACACACTGCCTTTTAATTTATTATTATTATTTTTTTGAGGTAAAGCAAAGTCTTGTTTTCTATATAGGGTAAATCTAAGGTAGGTTAAAACTCCTCTATAGTAAAAACAATAATTCGGGTGTGGTGATTGCAATTTTGAAGTCCCATACCTAGGATTATACCATCAGTTACTGACATCTCATTGATATTTACAAAATGAAATAATTTAGTAACAGAAGAAGATATTAGGAACTTTCCAAGCTTAAGTGAATGTGAATACCAAGCCATTGTTAGAGGAGGAAGTAATACTACTTTTGTAGATGTTAAAACCAGGAGAACCATTGGTATCCATCCAAGAGGTGGCAAAAGATGAGAAAACACTGATATAACTCTAAAGCAGAATTTTAATTCCGTATCATTTCACTAGACATTCTGTGAATGTATAGTTTGCTTTGGGTAATTACTATATCTCATCTCTCTGAGGTTTTATTTGCTATATAAAAAAGATCCTTTAAAAAAGAAAATGAAAAAGAGGAAACATTCTATGCAAGCTTTAAATTTTTATTGAGTGAAGAATTGGTTTCCAGTGATAATTCCTGTGTAACTCTAAATCCAACCCAGAGAGTATGTGATCTTTATATCTGTTCTTGATGGGGCTAAATCCTTGTGTGACTACTTAAGGTGACCAAGCAATAGGAACTTTGCTTACATTCAGTCCTTGCCATGTTTCTATTTCTCAGTTTAGCAAAGTGAGAACAAAGTGAACATCAAAAACAATAAGTAACTTGACAGTTACGCAGCTGGTAATCATCAAAATCTGGACTTGAATATATTTTGAATACTTTTATAGTTCCAACTGCTACACCAGATTAAGGTATATAAAGTTCTTTAGTATCTAAAGATAATTTACTTTAATTGATATTATCTTAATTTTGGTCAAAAAACATTTATGTTTTAAAATATGAGGTGGATAAGAAGGAACAAGAGGGAGTGAGAAAGAGATCGTGTGCAAGAGCAATAAAAAGTCTATTATTGTTGACCTACTCATTATAACACCTACACTAATTAGTTACCTTGGCACCAAGTGAGAGCTTCAAAGAATAAAAATTCAAAGGATAAAAAGTTGAAGATATGGAAAATTGCCCTGTAGGAGTGTACAATAATCTCAGAGTCTCAAAACCATTGAAATAACGGCTTCTTGATGCTTTCCATGGGACCACACATCAGCTCATCTTACTGAGAGAAAAAGCACTGTTTTGAAGCTCTTTGTTGGAAATATTTAATTATTAAATAGTTTCTTTAACTATTTAATAATTAGCACATATATGTGCTCCATGTTAGTGAAATATGTATATATGTTATGTATAACTATATATGTATAATTAATATACACATAGAATTCTTATATGTATATATTTCTCACTTGTGTCTTTAACTAGGTCTCATAATAGTACTTAACACAAAGCTTACTATGATGAGAAACAAGTAAATACATATATAAAACCATGAAAAGGATCAGAGAATATGGAGTCCATTTATAGAGTAGATAGTGTCATTATAATGACAATAATGACATATTCAAGTGTGTATTGTTGGCAATCTGGTAATGATAACGTGGAGAATCTATTGGAATGGATAACATAGAGTTAGGGAGAAAAGTTAGGGGGCATTGCAGTAATCCAGATTATGTGTTATCCAAATAAAAGTCAGGACTTTTTGGAAGGAGTGGATACCAGAGTTGATATCAGAGGACCATAAAGACAGAATGTGGTATAATTGACACAAAAGTTTTGTTATCTGAGATATATTTGGAGTAGGAGGTTATTATTGATGGATGAAGTAGGAGAGGGAAGTAGTGTTTGTTTGTTGTTCTGTATTCTGGTGTGGCCTGGTTTATATTCTGTAATTTTAGTGGGACTTGAGGAAGAACCTACTGATCCCAGTCAAGTGGGTGAGTTTGGTAAGGTTTGGTAAGGTTTGGTAAAAATAAAAACAAACAAACAAAGAAAAAAACTGCAATTTAACTGACCAATAAAAAAACCTGTGATTTAATTGACCAATATGACACTAAATTTCATGGTATGTTAGGAGGTTTAAGTTTGGAAGGTACCCTGTGCTGACGAGGAGAAAAGTCTAGTCTCGAATTAACCTACTGTCTTTTCTTGTTCATTGGAAAGATGGCATTAATTTTATAGTTGTAGTACCAAAGGATGTCAGTCTTGGCAAATAACAAGATGGAATTTCAATAAGAGCATTTCATCTCTTACAACTTTTAAATGGCTAACCTTTCACTTTCAAAGCTAATTTTATATCACCATGCTATTCAGTGGTCTAACCTACAACACACTTACTTTTCTCTCTTTGTACAATTAAACTTACAGTGCTGCCAGTTATACTTGACAGCTTATCCTCATTTATGCTTGTTCCTCTCAATAATTATAAGAACACACAACATTGTCCTACTTGCTACATGGTTTTATTTTTATTCTTTAAAATTATACGAATTCTTTGATGCTCAGAATAGTATAGCTTCACAAAGTCAGAAGTTCTCAATCAACCATTTAAATATAAGACAATGAATATTATTAACAGTGTTGAAACTTCCTATATTCCATTCATGTTTTTCCTACCTTCCAAATATATAGGGACTATTGAAGAAAATGTGATTAAAGTCTTACTGGTAACTTCATTCCTGAAAAATCCAGCATAGAACTTTATCTGCAGATGATATTCACCATGTATTTTTGAGTTGAATATAAGAATACTAGGCTAAAGTGAATAGTGATAAAAAACTTTTAGAGATGAAAAAGAAGTTATGTGTATTGTTGCTCTCTAAGTTTAACTATTTTGTACAACTTACACATTGAATCTCACATGGTAGTTGGTCAGCAGAGAGTTTAGACATAACAGTTCAATGACAGGGAGGCAGAGGTACTCAAGCATAGATGAAAGTAACTTCACCTTCTTTATTTAAAGTTTTAAACCCCATCATGCTCTAAAAATCAGGGGTGGCGGTAGTGGTAAAATAGTAAGTGATATAAATATGATTTTTAGAAGGAGTAAATTTGGAATAGAAAAATATGAGGATAAGAAAAAGATGAGGATGACTCATTACTAAAAAATACTCCTCATGGAAACTTAATACAACCTTAGTCAACTTCCATTCTTTGTCTAAGGGAGATAGAATTCACCAGTGAGATAAACTGATCTCCTTAGAACCAATAACCTCAGGAAAGTTAGGTATATGTAAACAATCTTTTGTGTTGGGATAAGCATATAATTGCTGGCACTGTGCAATTGTATGCTTTTAAGATCATTTTTTGAGACATGACACACTTTCCATTTTGAAAGTCCATGTTATTCTTTTTTAATCTTTAGTACTTAGTTTTTTATCTTTTCTTTCATTCCTTCTCACTCCTCCCACCTGGAATAGCCACTAGACAGGGAAAAATGAGGAACTTGTAGTTATTGTAATAACTAAGTACCTCTTATAGTGCATGGGCATATTTTTGCTTTTGTTTTTGTTGAACTCAAAATTTATAATGCCAAGAGCAAGGTTAATTAAAAATAATGGAATCAGCTTAAGGGAGTGGAGACTAATCACATGAACATTCATTATAAAAATAGCACCAAATTATTCTTATACCAAGTTTTTTCAGAAATGTTATATATTAGAATTATTGTTATTTCTTTTTAAAATGGTTAATATCTTTACAAAATTAATATCTTTACATAGATTAAAATACATAATATTTTTCAGCAACTTTATAGTAATGTTAGTAATAATAATAACTGCTGTCTCTTTTCTGGCTTTCATCATGGTGCCTAAGAAATACTGGCTTTTAAGAATGATAAGCTAGAGGTCCTGGCTGGTGTAGCTCAGTGGATTGAGCGCAGGCCTGCGAACCACAGGATCGCGGTTCAATTCCCAGTTAGGGCACATGCTTGGGTTGCAGGCTGGTTCCCTGCAGGCCAACTCCCAGCAGGGGACGCACGAAAGGCAACCATACATTGATGTTTCTCTCCCTCTCCTTCCTCTCTAAAGATAAATAAATAAATAAAATCTTAAAAATAATAAAATAAAATTATTAAAAAAAGAATGATAAGCTAGATATTTCTTCTGATATTTATGGTTACATGGTATGGTATAGTATGCCATTAAAGTAATTTCTATTAAATTTACATTATGGAATTTGAGGATTTTTTAGTTTTAAATTATTGTGTAAAATAGATGACTATCACACTAGCATTGGCCCTTTTTAGTTTTGATTCAAGGTTCTGTTCTCTAATGAAAGTATATTTTGTCTACTTCAAGGAGAACACGTATATTGACTCTCTTTACATTATCAGAAATATTCGTATATCTTATATCTAGTAAAGGAAATGTTGCTTGGTACTATGTGTTGGACTGGGTACCAGTGTGCCAACAATTAGGCCATGTGGATGAAAGCACACAACTTGCTTCAAAGGATTGATTTTAGCAAAACATTCCATTAAACAGGAAGTCATTACAGCCTAGCTGATATTAGCAACCATGCACAGGTTGTTGTGTGATGACCAGTTTGGAGGGTGAAAGTATGTTTAGTTTTGTAGGAAACCACCAATTGTCTTAGAAAATGGCTGTACCGTTTTCCATTTCATAATCTCACCCTCAGTGGATCAGAGCTGTTGCTCCAAATCCACACCCGCGTTTGATGCTCTCCGTGGTCTGGATTTGGGCCATTCAGATAGGTATGTAGTACCATCTTGTTTTAATTCATACTTCTCTGTTTCCATTTGACGTGGAGCATGTTCTCATAGGCTTATTTACCATTCGTATGTCTTCTCTGGTGAAGCGCCTGTTAAAATCTTTAGCCCAATTTTTTAATGAATTAATTCAGTCATAGGGCAAGCGCTACGCACTATCATTTATTTCTACTATAAGGGTGCGAGCAGCAGGTTTGGAGAGCACTGACATGAAGGAGACATCAGGTCAGGTTTACAATGAATGACTCTAGGGAGCCACAGGGCTTATGGAGGGTTCCCATCCCACCATAAGGAACGAGAAGACACTTAGTTTGCTGCTATGCCTCAGACTGCCAGATCTCCTGAATTCTAAAGAGACAGCACACATTTTCACTGTGTGTGAAATCCCCCAACTTTCTGAATATTGGCCCTTATGAAATATAACAAAGAACATACACAATGGGGGCTAAATTAAACACGAGGGTACATGGAACCAAAGGGGTCAAGTCTGTGACTTCTCTGTGCCAGGCACTCCTTTTTTTATTGGATTGCTCTCTTCGTGTTGAGTTTTAGGTGTTCTTGTATATTTTTAATGGACAAGTGTGTATTTTACAAATATTCTCTTTTGTCTGTGGTTTATCTCTTCATTTTCTGGGCGTTGTTTTCACAGAGCAAAAGTTTTTAATTTTAGTGATATCGATCATAAATTATTTCTTACGTGTGTCATGCCTTTGGTGTTGTTTCAATCAAGTTAATTTTTGGTTTCACAGCTTTGAATTTTACATTTAGGCCTGTGATTCCTTTTGAATTTTGTGTATGCATTTGTGTGTGTGATGGGTGTACTGTCTGTGTCCTGCTGTGTGTGTGTGTCCGGTTCTTTCAGCGCCATTTGTGGAAAAGATTATCTTGTGCTATTGTATTGCTTTGGTCCTTTGTCAAATATCAGATGACTGCAGTCATGAGGCTCTATTTATGAGCTTTCTAAGCTGTTCCATTGATCTATTTGTCTATTCTTTTGCCAAGACCACACTGTCCTGGTTACTGTAGCTCTATAGTCAGTTTTGAAGTTGGGTATGATCAGTCTTCCAGTTTGTTCCTCTTCAATACTATGTTGGCTATTCTGAGTCTTTTGCACGTATGTTTTAGAATCAGTTTGCCAATTTGAAAATGGCTCGTTGGGGTTCCGGCTGCCATTGTGTTTGAGTGGCGTTGGTCTTGAGTGTTGCTATTGTTGGAGCTGATGTTCCTGCAGATTCATCCTCTGGGATGAGAGCTCACTGACACCTAGGACACCCCAGAAGCCTGGAGCTACATCATTATAGGGAAGTACTCAGTTTGTGGAAACTCATCAAGCTCCGTCTTCAAGATGTGTGCGTACTTCTCCATGTATGTTTGAATAAAAAATTTGGTTAACATTCTTACATTCTACATTTTAAGTTGATTGATATGATTGATTAATTAGTTTAAAGTTACTATTTCACTACTCAGGATATTGGGGATTTGTGAGGGACAACAAATCAGATCTAAAAAATAAAGTTAACTCTTACTTAAGCTTACTTGTAGTGGCATCTAAGCTGTTGTTTTACAGCTGTATGTGTGCAATTCATATGTAATTAAAATGTGAAGAAAAAACTTTGGGTTGTCTGAATTTATCGTGAATCCACTTTTAGCAGTCAAAATTGTGTGACTTGTGGTAATTCATCAGCTACATTTTCTATCTGTAATTAGGGTAATCTTTTAACATCTGCAGCTGTATCAGAGATATTATTGAAATAGCATACCCAAAAGTTTGAGTTCTTGGTAAGCAGTCAATAATGCTATTTCTTTTTCCATGTATTGTTAACACATTTATGTATGTATGTATGTATCTATGTATATATGTATGTATTTACAGAGCTATTTTAGATTCATAGCTAAATTCAGAGGAAGGGACAATGATTGTTTTTGTTGTTTAAAGGATTTGAGGTTGCTCATATTTCTCTCAAAACTCCATTCCTAAATGTTCATTTCTGAAATTTGGATGAACACATTAAATATGTTTTCAAGCCATTGAAACCACTCATAACAGAGAAAAGAAAATTTCTCTCCAAATATGTCGGCTGCGAGGCACTGTCAGTCAACGGGTTTGCTTAGACGTCTCCGCCAGAGGAAGCGGTTGCGGGGGAACAACTGGGTAACCTTCTTAACAGCTTTTTTCTTTGACAGTAGTTCATGTATTTTCTGGATGACAGGTTTAAAACACTGTGTGAAAGCAGTAATTGTACTGGGACTACAGATGGCAGGCTTCCTCAGTAAAAAAGTAGAATGATGTTGCTGTAATATTTTTAACTGTTAAAAGGCAAAGGAAGCAGTCTTTGTAGTTCATTAAGGAATTACATCGTCTCTAACCTTGGAACTAATTAAATTTTTTTGAATAGACGTAGGAAATTGCTGTGCAGTGTCTTCCCAAGTATAAGTTAGCAGGTACCTCATGAAAATGTGGTTTTGGATTACTAATACCAGAGGTATTCTCTGAACACAACAAATAAAGGAGACATAAAATGAATCATTTGGGTGTATTTAATTGACGGAAATTCATCTTTCAAATAAAATGGCAATATCCCTAATCCCTTAGTAAAAAGACTTAAAGGGAAGGTAGATGTGTATTACATTTCTATTTCTTTCTTTCTTACTATAGTCTATTGTAAATAAGTCCTTCTTCTTAATGAGCTATAGTATCAGGGAACCTGGAGGTGGAAGACTTTTTTTTAAATCTACATATTTTTTGTCATTAAAATTATTTTTCCATATATATATATTTTGTAATAAGTATCCTATGACTTACAGATTATAGAGGCATAAAGACATTTTTTCCAATTTTTTAATTTAATTATTTTTCAAGTACAGTTTTCTGTCTATTACTCCCATCCAATCCCACCCCCTGTGCTCCCCCCCTCCCATTTCCACCCTTCTCATTTGTTGTCCATGTATCCTTTATATATGTTCCTCTAAATCCCTCCTCTATTTCCCCTGAAATTCCCTCCCTTCTCCCCCCTGGTCACTGTCATAAAGACACTTAAAAAGAGATTAAAGAAACTCAAAGGCAAAGAAATAAAATACTACTAGAAATTGCTAGTCTCAAAGTATTTCTCCTTAACACTTTGGTCAGCAAGCTTACTCATCATCTAGGATAACTCAGTTTTCAGCAGTGGTAGACGGCTATTTAAGTCAAAAACCTGAAAAACTCCAGTGGGAAATGTAGTAAAAGATACTACCCTGGTGTCACTTTGGGATTTATGTCTGTCTGAGTAAAGGGAACACACACAGGCTTGCATTCCAGATCTCAGGGGCTAGAATAATCTCACCATGCTGGGACTGAAATGTTTTTAAATAACCAATTGAAAATTGGTAGTTCATTCCTGTGAAAGCACTGAATTCCTCAGCAACATATTTTTTAACCATCAGTGGAAACTTCTTAACTAAATTTGGTGATATTTAATATCATATATTTTTAAATAAAGTTTTATAACAAAATAGTATGACCAAGAAAGACTGATAGATTTTTTAAATTTTTCAAATACATTTTATGTCCAACATTATTTTGTACTAGTTTCAGATGGACAGCATAGGGATTAGACACTCATATACTTTACAAAGTGGTCACCCCGAAATTACAAGTACCCACCTGGAACTGTGGATAGTTATTACAATATTATTGACTATACTTCCCTGTACTGTACTTTACATTCCTGTGACTATGTTGTAACTACAAATTTGTACCTCTTAATCCCTTCACCTTTTTTATACTCCCCTGTAATCACCCTCACCTGTGGCAATCGTTAGTCTGATCTCTATTATCTATAGTCTGCTCTAACTTGCTTTGTTTGCTTGTATTGACCTTTAGATTTCACCTGTAGATAAAATCATATGGTACTTTTCTTTCTTTGTCTGACTTATTTCACTTAGCATGTGAAATAAGTTCCATGCTAGTTCCATGCATGTTGTTGCAAGTGATAAGATTCCATTCATTTTTATGACCCAGTAATATTGCATTGTGTATACATACCACCAATTTTTACCAACTCATGTGTTGATGGGCACTTGGCTTTCTTCCACATCTTGGTAATTGTAAAAAATCCTGCAATGAACACATAAGTGCATATATTCTTTTAAGTTAGTACTTTGAGTTTCTTCAGATACTGAGAACTGGAATTGTCAGGTCATAGAGCAGCTCCAACACTTAAAAAATAATATTAGTAATAGCCACTCTGTTGGGTGTGAGGTGGGACCTCACCATGGTTTTGATTGGCATTTCTCTGATGATTAGTGATGTCGGGTACCTTTTCACATGTTTATTGGCCATCTTTATGTCTTCCCTGGAGAAATGCTTATTAAGGTTTCAGCCCACTTTTTAATAACCATTTTTTTGTTTCTTTGCCTGGTCTCAAATTAATTTTGGGTATTAATCCCTTATCAGATGTGTTATTGACAAATATATTCTTCCCTTCAATAGGTTGTCCTTTCATTTCTTATCAGTTTCCTTTGCTGTGTGAATTTTATTTTAATCTAATCCCATTTGTTTAGTATTTCTTTAGTTCCCTTGCCTGAGATGGTGCATTAGAAAAAATATGTATTGCTATGAGAAATATCTGAGATTTTATTGCTTATGTTTTATTCTACAATTTTTGTGGTTTTTAGTCCTACACTGAATTGGTTACTTTATTTTGAGCTTATTCTTGTATATGATGTAAGAAGGTGGTCTGGTTTCATTTTTTTACATGTGTCTGTCCAATTTTTCTAACATCATTTGTTATACAGACTGTCTTTACCCTTTTGTATATTCTTATCTCCTTTGTCATATATTAATTGACCATGTGAGTGTGGGTTTATTTGTGAGCTCTTGATTTTGTTCCATTGATCTGTCAGTTTTTATGTCAGTATCATGCTGCTTTGATTATTATAGCCTTGTAGTATAGTTTATTAATATCAGGTAGTATGGTACCTGTTTGTTCTTATTCAAAATTTCTGTGGCTATTTGGGGTTTTCTTTTTACTTCCATATAAATTTTTGGATTATTTGTTCTAGTTCTGTGGAAACATCATTGGTATTTCGATTGGAATTGCACCAAATTTATAGATTGCTTTGGATAATGTGGACATTATAATGATGTCAATTCTTTCTATCCATTAACATAGTATATGACTCTATTTCTTTGTATTTTCTTCAATTTATTTCTTCAGTGCCTTAAAATTTTTCAAGCACAAGTGTTCTAACTCCTTGGTTAAAATTATCCTAGTTATTTTGTTTTTTTGATGCTGTTTTAAAAGGTATTGTTTTCTTCATTTCCATTTCTGATAGTTCATTGTTGGTGTACAAAAATTCAACTGACTTTATTCTCTATTCTGTAACTTTACTAAATTCAACTACCAGTTCTAGTAAATTTTTAGTGCATTTTTTAGGGTTCTCTATGTACATTATCTTATCATCTTCAAATAATGATAGTATTACCTCTTCCATTTCTATTTGGCCACTTTTATTTCTTCTTTTATTCTGATTGATGTGGCTAGGACTGTGAAGTCCCAAGGTACCTACTTTGAGGGGACTGGGGTGTCATTGTCCTGTGTACAATGTTTTTTTCTATCTTGTATCTTCTTCAATAAATGTCTCTATTTTTCATATTATGTTGCTGGATACTTTCTGAACAGACCTCACATAGCTCCTTGGATAAAAATTAAAAAAAACAAGAAAGAGCATTATATGCAAAAATGTATCTCTAAAATGCAGGAGTTATATCAATATTTATTATATACTACTATCATATTTAGTCTGGGGTTTTGGTACAATAACAAAGTATCATCTTACAGAGATAAACCAGCAATATTTTAAAAAATCACAATATATCTAGTTGCTCAGAACTCATGTACTTTTTGTAATAAAGAAAGTAGTGATTTCTAGATCTCGATGTTGGGTGGGGAAAATAAATTGTATGGTGTTATAATCTCAAACAGAACTTTCAATTCTAGACAATTGCTGGCAAGGGTGTAAGTCAACAAGAACTCTATCTAATTTATTGTTGGTGGGGATGTAAAATGCTACAATCACCTTAAAAGCAAATTTGACTGTTTCTTACAGAGCTAAGTATAGTTCTACTCTACAATCCAGCAATCACACTCCTGGGTATTTACCCAACTGATTTGAAAATTTATGTTCACTCAGAAGCCTTCATGTGAATGTTTTTAGCTGCTTTATTCATAATCATCCAAAACTGGAAGCAATCAACTTTTTGTACACTCATATACTAGAACATAATTCCTCAGAAAAATAAAATAAGATGTGACCTATCCAAAGACATGGCTGAGTCTTAGGTAAATTTTGGTAAATAAAAAAAATCAGTCTGAAAAGATTACAACTTTTATTATTGCATTTATATGATGTTTTGAAAAATGCAAAATTATTGAGGTGCTAAATTAGTTTGTAGTTGCTAGGGATTCAAGATAGGTAAGATTGAGGGCTGAATATATGAAGCATAGAACAATTTTTTAAGCCATTAAAACTCTTCTTTATAGTATTGTAATGGTGTATACCTTATATATTTGTCCAAGCCCATAGAATTTTACAGCCCTAGGACTAAAATTAAATTATAAAAGTAATTTGGAAGATTTGAAACCATAGGATGGAATTCAAAGTACGTCAGAGAAATCTAATTGCATTAAAATGGGAGGCACAGCACTGATGAGGTGAAAGAGAAGAATGTTGATGTAAGTAAGTGTAGAATTGAATGAAGTGTAGAATCAGAAGGAGCTAAACATAAGCACAAATTTATAAAATTTTCCATGGGATTATGGATTAACAATTCTGAAACTACTCTATGTGTATATTGTAATCGAGTAGTTAAGTGGATAGCAGGTGGTTGCAGACATATTTCTCAATAGCAGAGTGAAAGGTTACTGATCGAAAAAGTAACAGGATTAGAAGCAATAATGATGAATTGGTATGGGAGATGTCACTGTGAATTCATATTTTAATTAATATAGATATGCATAATTACATATAGAAATATTTGTAGATATGCATGCATGCATATAGTATATACTAAAATCTTATCTTTTTCTATCAGCAGAAAACACTTACACACAATGATACCTCAGTAGCAATAAAAATACCTAATTCCCAGATTTTGGGTTCTATTACCATTTTTTAATAAAAGCCACCAGGGCTTTTTGGAAAAGTGGTTGATTTTAGGACAGGCCAAGAATTATACATGATGATTCTGAGTATCCTGGAATTCAGGAAAGTAAGAAGTTTCCAAATAAAAGTAAAAATAAAAATAAGTTAAGCCCTGGCTGGTGTAGCTCAGTGGATTGAGCGTGGGCCTGCGAACCAGAGAATCGAGGTTCAATTCCCAGTCAGGGCACATGCCTGGGTTGCAGGTGGGTTCCCTGCAGGCCAACTCCCAGCAGGGGACGCACAAAAGGCAACCATACATTGATGTTTCTCTCCCTCCCCTCTAGAGATAAATAAATAAATAAATAAAATCTTAAAAAAAAAGAGGTTCCAACCAAAGCAGCTTAATTTAAAAAATAAATAAATAAATAAATAAATAAATAAATAAAAATAAGTTAAACACAGAAATTTAAATAACTGTCTTGGGGATATATTAGGGAATATAGGCACAAACCAAAGGAGCCCTTAATTGCCAAAGCTGGAAAAATTTGAGTAAAAAAACCAAAGTAGCACTAGATTATAGCTATATATAAAATAAATGTTTATGAATCCATGCTTGTATAAATGAGCAGATTAATACATAAGTAGATAGATAGGTAGATGCATAGATGATATATAGATAGATAAATGTAGTTACCCTACGCTTAGTACATAGATGACAATAACCCTCCACTCCATGAGTGTGAGATGCACATAACGACTTTCTTCCAAAGAATATGTGTGTGCATGAGTGCAGGTGGTAAGGCAAGAGTAAAAGACTGGATAAATCTGAGAAATATTCCCTCAGCCAGGTGGTACAGGTCACTGTCAACAGTCACAAATCATGTCAATCCCTGTGATACGATGTGATGAGAATTACACCTTACCTCTTTGATCTTTCCCTAAATTTCAGCTTTCTTACTCTTACCTTGCTTTTTTCCATTTTAATACATTTGTTTTACATTCATATCCTATTCCCTACACTATTGGGCCCTAGAGGCAACTTTTGTTATCTGTTTCATTAACTCTTTTTTTCTGTATACCTGAAAAATGTATTTTTGTGTTGCATAGACAAAATTTTAATCTCACATAAATGGTAGTGTCTTATATATGTTATTGGCTCCCCATTAAGTATTATAATTTTACTATCCATTCATGCTTGCATGGCTGCTATAATCTCATATAAAATTATGTTTTTTTTCTATTCCTTCTTATCCTGGTGTACATTAAGGTGGTTCATTGGCATACATTGCACAACCACAATGAATACTGCGATGACATCCTGTATGTGGATTCTTGTAGAAATCAATTTGTTAAACTTTTTTTGAATGTCTAATATGTGTGAAGTTGTTTGGTTACAGATAAGGTGGTCACGTACTTGAACTTGCTTTGGAGTGAAAGTAAAACTACACTTTTTGTCACCCCGGTAATAAACGAGGCAAGATTGGCTCCACAGTAAAACCACTGCAGTCTGACAAGGTTCTGCACTTGTAGTTTAATTCTCTGTGCCTGCCATCTCCAAAGTCTCAATAACTTTATCTTGGAATTTATGATTTTTAAATCAAGTCCGCTGGAACATGGATCATGTGCAGCGGTTAGAGGGGGTGGGGAGTGACTTGGAGCATCAGTCTTTTGCCATCCTGCATCCTGCTACCTCCCCACTTCTTTGGGATGGGTGTCTGGCTGCCTGCTCCCTACCTGCTCCCCCACTGCCCTCCGCCACTCACATTCTTAGTTGTAGCCCAATCTCACACTCCAGGCCCTGCCCCAAGATGACTGTCACTTTTTTCAGGGGCAGCAACCAAATCACACCAGTAAGAGGAGGCCCGAGTGCTACAGTTGACAGGTATCCTGGGGGGAGGCCCAGACTGGGCACAGAGGGGCATGGCACGCTGAGGGTGGACAGTCTGTGTTATCTCAGGATGCTAGTGCCACACTTTGGATGGATGACTCCTCTAGAGCCAGCCTCTCACTTACCCCTGATCCAAGGTAGGGAGAACATATGGTAGAGAGATTGTGGTCCCTTTAGAGTTATCCATTCTCCATGGGTTAAGGGTGGTAGGCCCATAAAAAACATTGATTTCTCTGTCCTCAAGCCATAGAAGGATGTGTCATTCTGGCTGTTGGCAGGAGGGGAGCCTTGGGTTCTCCTTATAAGTCCCCTTGGCCCTTTTTAGACTTGGTGTTGTATGTTATTCTTTTAACTGCACCATGTTTGAGATATTCATGAGATTTTACCTGTTGAATTTATTAATGTGGGAAAGCTACATTGGTCTATGTTTTCTGATGTGAATATTTCTTATATTCTTTAATTAAAACTCTATCCATAGTAATAACAACATCGCACTTATAAAAAGTGTTCAGCATAAGGCCTATAAAAATCTAAAAACAAAATGGAGCACTTTGGGTTATGAATATGTAGCTAAACATATGATAAAATAGATCAAAAAGAAAAAGAAAAAAATTAAAAGTTAGAAAAGAGGAAATGAAATATTTTTCTTTGGTTCCATGTTAGAAAATTTGCTACCATTAATAGGGCAATAACAAAAAGATAACATGTCAAATAATTGCATTCAAATAAAGTTAGTAGATGATAAAAGAGTTAATTAACAAAAGTTACTTCACAACCCTGTTTAAAACTCATTAAAATACTTATTTAATATGTTCTAACATAGTACTAATCAATAGCCACTCTCAAACTTAATTGTTAAATATTAAAGTCATCATCCTTAAAATTCAGAGGAGAATTAAAAAGTCCCATATACAGGGACATTTTGTGTGTTCAAATCAATGCAGTAAAAACAAACAAATGTAAAAATTAACTACTGGAACAAGGTGATGATACTTTTAATCATGTATAGTTCTTTTTTAAATTGTATAACAATAGAAATATGAATAAGTCAAATAGAAAAATAATTATTAATAAAATTATTCAGTAAGACAGTATATTCACAAACCATTAACTTTATTTGGAAACAAAGTTGTTAGAACTTATTTTGAATAAGTGGGAGACAACAGAAAAATATGAATAAAGGAAACAATATACCTACTTTCAAAGGAGATGAAACAATACTTAAATAATTTGAAAGTAATTAAATGGATATTTGATATAAGCTCAGAAAAGATAATATATCAAATTAATAAGATAATTTGAAAGATTAACAGGTTTGAAAGATTAACATAGAAAAAGAAATATCTGTAGTTGTATTTACAAATATTTCATGTGTGTATAAATAGACTGATCTAAGGAATATACTTATTTAGCCATGTTATTGCATATTTTATTAACTTGCGTAATTGTGGTATGTCATCTCTGTAGGCTTGTCAATTGATGACCTATATAATTGGCTCACCTGTTGGAAACAAAATAGATCTCACCTTATACCTTGTACCAGTAAGTCCTGAACTAATTAAATTTTTCTATATAAACATACATAATAGAGGTTGTTTTTATTTTAATTAAAGTTAGATATCTGTATAAGCTCTCTTTTAAAATGATATCTGAAACTAGACATTCTAGAAATGCTGTATTTGATTGTGCTAAAACATACTTAAAATCTATGTTCTCAAAGACATGCATATTTTATATCAACATAACAAGGAAAAGTTATAAGTACATATTGTCTGTAACACATAGTAATATATTACAAGAAATTCAAAAAAGAGTAATGCTTTTTGTAAAATTTGTTTCAGTTAAATTTAAGAACATTAGTCATTGTTAAGCTACTGGAATTTTATTACTGTATTTTTTTTTCTTAACAGAAGTTGGCATCACACAATAAACAATAGGATCGTAAAACATAGCTTGTCACTATGATGAAGAAATATAAATTCACTAAAATGAATTTATATTTGAAGTTGAAGAGAATATGAATACCATTGAATTAAGACAAAGGATCTTGGAAAATATTCTGTCCAGTGTGATCCCACTAATGTAAGATATATTTTATCAATTGGAAAGGCTATTTGGAAATAATAAAAAGAATGTGGCAGAGTAGCTTAAATAAAGAGGAGTTCATATTATTCACTAAACATAGATAGAGTTGTTGTCTTGTTCCAGAGTATCGAGAATGTATATACCTGGAGAGCATTATGCTAAGTGAAATAAGGCAGTCAGAGAAAGACAAATACCATATGATTTCCCTTTAAGAACAAACTAAACTAACAAACAAAACAGAGACAAACTCTTAGGTAGAGCGCGGGCTGACAGCTGTGGAGGTGGGTGGGTTAGGGGGTGGAGGGATCCAGAAAATAAGAGAAAGGGCTTAGGGACATGGACAACAGTGTTGGGATTATGGGGGAGGAAGGTGTTAGGTGGCGGTGGAAAAGGGTGTAAGGGAGATAAACGGTAATAGAAAAATACAATAAAAATAAAGTAAAATTTTCAACCAGTATATAGATCCCCCCCAAAAGAATGATTATTAGAGTCATTGTTTGCTTTAATCTGTTCTGCCTTTTTGGTGTTTTGTGTGAACATTTTTCATCATGCTTGTTTCCTTATGGTCTCGAGATGGCTTCTAAAGTCCTAGATGTTATGTTCGCTTTCAAAAAGAATAAGAGGGAACAGAAACAGTTATATTCACATACCTCTCCTTATATAAATAAAGAGAAATCTTCTCTAATTATGCATTAAGAATTCTGTCCACATATCATTGAATAAAACTGTGCCATTGACATGACTAACTGTAAATATTTAGATGAGAGAAAGTATAGGTTGTAAATTGATGTTTAATAACCTGATTTACAGAATCTGACACATTTAGTGAGAGAAAGACCCTCCAAGATGGACCGCCTTGGCCCCACTTTCTGGTGTCCATGCCCTGTGTAATATACCCTTCTCTAAGGGGTAAATGTGGCTGAATCTCTTGCAGTAAATAGAATAAAGCAAGATTAATGGATGTCACTTCCATCATTCTGTTACAATTACAATTTTTGAATATGAAAATGAACAGTTATCAGAATTTTTGCAAGTAATTAGGCTACAAAAGACCGTGCCTTCCACTTGGGCTCGCTCTCTGCCTCATTCTCCTGCTTGCTGGCTCTGCAAAAAGTGGACTTCCACACTGTGCTGTCCCAAGGAGTGGCCCATGTGGTTACGAACTGACACCTCTGGCCAAAAGCCGCAGGAAAGAAAGTGGAGGTAGATCTTCCCTGAACAAGCTTTGAGATGACTGTGGCTTTGGCCAAAACTCTGTAATCTTCTGCAATGTAATATAAATGTTTGCTATTTTACGCAGCAAAGTTTTGGGGAAAATGTGCAACTCAGCAATATGTGACAAATGCTGACTGTAAGTCAATAATGCATGGCTCACAAACCATCGAAGTTCAGATGGTTGCCTGATACCATTATTTTTGGTCAGAAACAAAATAAATTTTATATGTGCACTAAGTAACCATGAAATATAATACATAAAAATAAATATATAAACAAAATATATGGTTATATTCCGTTTAATCTCAAGATAAACAAGAGCACGTGTGAATCTATAAAAATTTGATTAGTAAAACCAAATTCACAATTTAATGACTATTCATGAAATGTCACATAAAGCACCTAGAATAATCTGGTGTATATTGTTTGCTACTTTTTTATGTGTATAAAGAGTAGCTGGAGTTTTCATTAGTATATCTTTACATACACACATATTAAATAATGCCAATAAGAATGCTAAGCTGAGCCCTGGCTGGTGTAGCTCAGTGGATTGAGCACGGGCCTGAGAACCATAGGATTGAGGTTCAATTCCCAGTCAGGGCACATGCCTGGGTTGCAGGCCAGTTCCCAGCAGGGGACTCACAAGAGGCAACTATACACTGATATTTCTCTCCCTCTCTCCTTCCCTTCCTCTCTAAAAATAAATAAATAAAATCTTTAAAAAATAAGAATGCTAAGCTGAAATAAAACAGTAGTACCGTATTTAACATTATTGTACAACAGCATACATTTTTTTTCTGCCAGTTCTTACCAGTGTGCAGTAACTGTCACCTTGTCCTGCAGAATTAACCAGACTGTACTAAAAGGTTCTTTCTGAAATCAAGTTATACTTTAATGAACAACATGAATCTTTTGACATAATTTCTCCCCTTTGGAAAATTATATTTTTCAGGGAACACAAACATTGAAGTAGCTTACTCAAGAAATGACAAGATATGAACTAAGATCTTTGATTTAGTGTGCTAGGGATGTGTTTGGTAATCAAAATATCCGTTCTTGATAAACACTTTACTAATTCTCTGCCAGTAATTCTTGTCCTATATAAGATGACTTGATTGTGAGTCAAATTACTTCAGATAAGAGCACCTCTTACATTTCACATTTTATTGAGGTCGTGGTTTAACACAAGTTGTAACAACTACTTAAGATGTTTTTCAATTTAAAATCAGAAGACTGTCTTGGGAAACTTTCAGAATATATTATTCAGCAAGAGCTAATAGATCCCAAATACCACTTTAAAATTATTTTTCATCTAAAATCAATTTGATTCTTTCTTGAAAAATCTCTATTATATTCCCTTGTAAATTGAGCAATTAACAAAGTTAACCATCATGGACATGAAATCTTGCCTGGAAACAGTCATAATTCTTTCTCAGAGTGTATAAAAGGAATGTCTATTGTATCTTAGAATATACTCAAAAAGAGAAAAATGTATTGTGTAGAGTTATTAAGCAGTACTTGTGAAAAGAATGATTATAAGGTTTCTGAAAAGAATTCTAATGTGAAGTCCCATTTTACTTTAGCCAAGGGTTTAGTAGCAAGAGGTAATGTAAATGAGCACTATCAATAACATTAATTACCTGCCGTCTCTGTAAATGTGTATATTAGAGACACGGGGCCAGACAGTTTTAATAAAGCAAGATAAGCCCTTGCTTCATGGCCATGAAGGACAAGCTGTATTGTGGAACCAGTTGAAGCTGACTTTATCACTGAAATAGACAAGCTGGCACATTAAAATACAAAACATACCACTAATGCTAAATACCAGTATGAAAAACAAAAACAAAAACAAAACAAAACAAAACAAGAGGTGCTCTATGTACCAAGAAGCACATCTCTAGCCCTTGGGATACTACATGCATTTTGGAAACACATGCAAAGAATATACTGTTATTGATGGGCTACATGCTGAACTGCTCCTCCTTCATCCCTCTTCAGGATCCTGTATCCCGTATATTTCCTGAATGCCTTGCAACATTCTTTCTAAGTTAGTTTCTATACAAACTAACCAGTTTTGTTAAGTTCAGTGGGTATACAAAGAGGTAATACACAGTATTGATTCAAAGAGATAGATTAAATTAGTAAATACATTCAACCAACAATATCAGGATTTTTAAAAAGTATATTTGTTCCCTCATGCAGGAACATAACAAATACACAAAAGCAGAATATCAATAATGTAATAGTGTTACATTTTTTAGAAGCTGTAAAGAAGGATGGTTGGTTACTGCATGAGGAGGCCAACAAGAATAATAACCATCTGCTTCAATTTCCTCTCTGTAAAATAAAAGTAATAGTACCTACCATAAGATACTGTCCACTTGCTTCCTTCTTAATTGAAAGCATTAAAGAAGTTAATAAGCATAAAGACTTCAAAACAATCACGTGTAGTTTCTGCTGTAGAACTGTTTCTTGATATTATTACTAATATTTGTAGAGGGGCTCAGCCCACAGGGTCCTCCCTGCCACCATGGATGACAATAAGTCTACCAAGACATGATCTGCTTGGGGAGGAAAGGTGGCCGATCTCTCAAAGAAGAAGGACCCAGACCCTTTTTCTCAATGAGCTTTTATTGGGTTCATTCTGCACAGGAATACAGATAAAGCTCATTAATCATTGTCAGGCAGTAAGGATCAAACAATGGATAACATACAAAGACCTATGAGGGCCTATTCTGAGTCAGGGTCTGTTAGCTAAAGGGCTACAGAACTTTGGGAAACAAACTCCCTGCTCGGACCTTTATTATTTAGTTGATAACATTCTTAGCAAAGCAGCTTTTATAGGACTTTATGTATTGTTTCTTAGGGGAACATGCCCTTTTCAGCACAGGGCTGCACCACCCTCTGTCATTGTTTCAGGCTTAAATCAGGCAGGGGGATTAAGGAAACCAAGGATTAGAAGACTTCTCACAGGCAAAATGAAGACTCAGGCTATGTCAAAGCCAAGGAGGGAGAGTCCATCACTCCCTTTTGCTATAGCCCCCTAAGTCCTTCCCCAGAGCCCCTGTGATCATGCCTGTCTTAGGTCGTCCCTCCCTTAAGGAATCTTACCCATCATTGGCTAACTGATCATGCACTGGGGGACAGGCAGGGTGAAGTAAAAGAGAGCAGAGACAGCACCCTTTCCAGGAAGATAAGCTTTGTCTCCTTTGTGGCTTATGGTCCCAAGGTCACTCACTCAGCCTTAACTATGGAGGGTTATAGCTTCTGAAACCAGGCAGGGCATTCCCAACAAATAATATTTTCATCAAAAGCAGTTAGTTAAACATTAGAGTCCATTCTTCACTCCTGACCCAGCAAGGCAACTGCATCACATGACATAAAAGCAAAGCAAATGATAAAGGCTAATAGAAACATTACATGTAATGAGGGTGGGAGAGATGACAACCAAAAGGTAGGGATGAAATAAGACCCTAAACACGAGTGTTAGGTCTGTAGCCATTCCAAGTATTGGCTCCCTTGATGTGTCCCACTGATTTTTATATCTCATGGCACAAAATAAAGAAATTTCTCTGGAATTAAAATGACTCATCAAAAAATAAAGTCTACTAAAACTCATGTTTACAGAAGATTGAATAACAAACAAAAAGTCATTCATGGCTGTATGACAACCCACAATAAGTCAGGTCTTCCAACTCCTCCACGCCAAACAGAGGTATAGGTTCTAAACATCTATACTTGCAAATAAGAATGGAAAGCTGAAGCTCAACAGATATTTGCAGACATTTCTAACACATAAAAAGGAAGATTGTATGAATCATCTATGGCTACAATAAAGCTATGTGATAAACCACCTAAAATCCAAAGAAAAATAGCATGCAGCATAACTTTCTCGTTCACCTATCTGCATGTTGGGTCAGGTTCACCTGATCTAAGCTGGACTTGTCTGGGTTTTCCACCCAGTTGTGGGTTAAGTATAGGTTTGCTCCACCATCTTTCACTTTTCCACATCAACAGCAGGCCTGTCCTTTTCCATGTCTTTCCTATCATGGGAAAAAGAAGTAGGAGAGGGATGCAACTCAATGCCTCCTAAGATCTATGCTCAGAAGTGCCACAATTTCACTACCACCAACATTCCACTGGTGAAAGCAAGTCACTTAACTAAGATTAAAATGAGTTAGGTGGGCAAATAGCTTAACTATTTTCTTACTTCTTACTGATAAAGTCAAGGATTTGTTTCTCAGATATTCTCACCTATTACCACTTACCAAATATGGCTGTATATAATGAATTTGTTGTTGAATCCATATTGAGTCTTGGCATTTTTCTTTCATGAAGTTATAAGTATCACAGTGTAATAACGTCATGAACCATACTATCAACATATTTTTGTATTTCTCTTTGTTTTATCAACAGTCATTGTTTCACTTTATCAATTATGTCTATTAGTGTATCGATTAATTGTTTAACTTATTTACAACTCTTTTTTACCAGATCTGTAAAACTCCTATCCATAGAGTGTGGTATTCTGGAATATGGGAGGAGGTAACAGAGGAATCGGACCAAAACAGATTCCACTGAATAAAGAGAACTGAAGACAAGAAATGATAGGTCCATATAGTGCTCTTTGAAATTTAAGCTCATGCCCCTATGTGGCTATTTAAATGATGTATAAGTGTTATTTATACAAATAATCTAGTTTAAAACATGTAAGTTAATAAACATAAATTTAATTAAATCAGTACATTTAAGGGGACAGATGCGTATCAGAGACCAGAATATAAAGAAAAAAAGCTACAGGTGACTTCTATTTGTAACCTGTAAAAAAAGCAGAAAGCTAGGCACACGTGTTTGATGTGACCAAACTGATCAGAGAGGACCTAATGAGGACTTGAGCATGTGTCAGTGTTAATGGTCTTGGCAACCTCATTTTGTGATAGTGATATTAGATTTGTTTCTTTAGTTGGACTCACATGAACAAGTATAAAGGACACATGGACAATAACTAAGGGTGGGGGGTGGAAAGGGGAGGGAGGTGGGGAGCATGGGGTGGGGGGCGGGCAGGGTTGGGAATATAAGACAGAAACCTGTACTTGAACAAGAATTAAATAAAAATTATATTAAAAAAATAAATAAATGTAATCACTTCTCAAGAAAAAAAAAAAAAAGAAAACAGAAATAGATGCCATAGGCAATAGTTAAGTGATGATTATGCCTATCCAAATGTTTTACATGCTTTACTTATCAACATTAACTAATAAACAACTTTGTTTCAGTCCTCCGTGTAAACTGGCTAAGGATGGCGATATTGTATGTTATGTTTCTTATGCTTACAGTGCATTCCCTGCACTTACTATCAGCTGGGTGCACTGAGTCAGTCCTGAAGGGAAAGTAGAAATTAGAGTTCTTCAGTTGTTTTCTTTTCTCTTAACAACTATTTTTATTATCTTGTTTTTCTTTCCCATTTCCATTTCCTTTTCACTTCTTAATTTCCTTTACTCTTTTCTATGTCTGTTTCTCATGACATGAATGATGATACATAATTTTCAGGCCAAGGTAGTTAAAGTTAATTATATATCATTTTCTTTTTCTATAACTGTTTATTTTTAATTTTTGAGCCACTCGATCAAATTTAGTTTTCTTTTTTTATAACTAAGAGGAAAGATTCTTACTGATTATTTTCTTTTTTTCTGAAAGAAGAATGAAATATTTTGGAATTACCCAAGGGCAGGGTTAATTTTTAAATAATTTACTAGACAATTTTTAGAACAGTTTTTGATTTTCAGAAAAAAATTAAACATATTGCAGAGAGTTTTCATATATCATCTGATTCCCACTCCCATAGTTTCCCCTATTATTGACAGCGTGCATTAGCGTAGAATATCTATTACAATTAATGAACCAATATTGACATATTAATGAAAGTCCATAGTTTCCACTAAGGGCCAGTTTTTTTTATTGTTATAAGTCTCTGGTAAACACATATAAATGCATCTGCATACCATATTTCATCCACCATGACAGTGTATCATACAGAATAGTTTCACTGTCCTAGAAGCCCTCTTTGCCTTGGCTATTTTCATCATTCTTTTCCTCCCTCCCTTAGATCCCTAACAAACACTGATCTTTTTACTGCCTCTATAGTTCTGCCTTTTCAAGATGGGACAACTGTAATTGAACAACAATAAAAAAAGAAAACAGAAAATAAAAATTAAAGTAAAAAAAGAATGGTATATCATTGGAATAGCACAATATGGAAACTCCTTAGACTGGCTTCCTTCCTGAAGCAATATGAACTCCATATTTCTTCATATCTTTTTGCAGTTTGCTAACTCATACTGTTTTATTGCTAGGTAAAATTTTATTCAAGGATATACCAAAATTTGTTTACTCAGTTACTTATTAAATGGTATCTTGGTTGCTTCCAGTTCAGGGCAACTGTGAATGAAGGTTCATTATATCTATGTACAGTATTTTGTATGTATATAAATTTTCAGTGTAGTTGTATAGATACCTAAAAATATGACTACTTCCCTGTATGCTCAGTCTACATTTGGCTTTGTAAGAAATTGCTAAAGTGCCGTCCAAAGGGACTGTACCTTCTTAGAGTCCAACAGCAATGGATGAGAGATCTGCTACTCCATAGTCTAGCCAGTATTTAGTGTGCTTAGCATTTTGGGATTTACCCATTATATAAGACCGTAGTAGTATCATATAGTTTTTTAAATTTTCAATTCCCTTATGACATGATGTTGAACACCATTTCAAATGCTTATGTGCCATCTTTATATTGCCTCTGTTAAAATGTCCATTTAGATTATTTGTACATTTTATGACTTTTGCATTTGAATGTATAGCTAACAGAAGCATTACTATTGCAATGACTATTCTTTCTCCATCAACCTTTAAGATTATTTTTGTCAATAATTATTTAATGGCATTATAGGTGTGTCAGTTTCTTAATCTATTTTTTCAAAATGTGTTTTTTATTTATTTTACTTTTTTAAAGACTTTATTTATTTACCTTTAGAGGGGAAGGGAAGGAGAGAGGAAGAGAAATATCAATGTATGGTTTCCTCTCATGTGTCCCCTGCTGGGAACTGGCCTGCAACCCAGGCATGTTCCCTGACTAGGAATCGAACCACGATCCTTTGGTTCGCAGGGCCGCGCTCAATCCACTGAGCTACACCAGCTGGGGCCAAATGTGTTTTAAATGATACTGCTTTAGAATTTTTACTATTAAACTTTATTTATGTATCCATATATATCATATATATTATACAGTTCTATATAATACACATATTCACACTCAAATACTCAATGTTACTTATTGTAATATTTTGATGAGTATTCTTCAAGTCAATAAAACACAAGCATGTACACGCATAAACACATATACACACATGCTGTTTCCCCCTAAATCATCTTCAAGCTCTAAACCAAAACCAATTTGTTATATATTGTTTTCATCAATATATCTATAATATTTTGACTTCACCCTAACTTTGTTTTAAGAAGCATTACATTTTTAAATAAGTTATCTTCTTAGCTTTTTATTTTATTTATAATTGAATCTTGATTACAAACTCCAACTCCAAGAAACTTTATGAGACTGATCTTAAGCATTTGATTATAAGTTAACAAGGCTGCAAAATCTTGGCATTAGTGACTCCAAGCTGAATGGAGTTTAGGAGTGAAGACAGCAGGCTGTATTCGTATAGAAAGTCTTATGAAGCAGGATTATTCAACACTTGGCCGTCTGGTGTTTTGGACTGGTTAACACTTTGCTGGGGAAGGAAGATAGTCTTGTACATTGTAAGGCATTTAGCATAACCCTGGGCCTTTATCTGTTAGATGCTAATAGCACTCCTCATTTGTGACAACCAAAAATGTGTCCATAGTCATTGTCAGATATATCTTGGAGGTGGAGGAGTGCTGCCCTTGGTTAAAAAGCTCTGTTGTGTACACATTTCTTTGGCTGTGGGCTTATGTAATCAGTCCTCCTCCTATATTCGTTTCTCAGGGCTTATTGAAGGTTGCAAGTGGACAGTTTGAAGTATTCAAGGTTTGTGGGAAAGGAAGGAGGTGAGGCCCATATTTCATTCTTCTGAGATTTAAATACTGCCTTTGATAAACTCACCAGGCTCTGTGTAATCTGGTAAAATATGGCAGAACCAGAAAGTATGTTTATGGTATGTAACAGCAGTATGTATTACAGAACAGATTTTATGGCCAAGTGGACTTCTGATGCTAGAATGTCTTATATTCTCACGCTTGGAAAAATGTTAACTAAACTATGTTGAAAGCCCTGTGTCAAAAACTGTTGATTCAGAAAGGTTTACTTGACATAGAG
This sequence comes from Sturnira hondurensis, assembly GCF_014824575.4. Lineage (NCBI taxonomy): Eukaryota > Metazoa > Chordata > Mammalia > Chiroptera > Phyllostomidae > Sturnira > Sturnira hondurensis. The sequence continues at coordinate 12,103,996 of NW_028077910.1, read as the reverse complement.
ATAGAAGGGAGATGAAGTGCTTATAGGGGCATAATATAATGCTGGGGACGACTGGAAAGCCTGAATGGTATAATGCATCACCTCCCTTCAACCACAGATACCATCAGGAAAGGCTGATAAACCTGAGGGTGTGATGGCAACTATCGTTTCCACATTATCTCTTACAATAGGTGTACCCTATTCAGAGCTCTCTGTAACTGAGAAGAGCAGGCTTTGTCGGTCACTTTACTCTGCAGAGACCAGAGCCCACATGCCAGGTGGAGACATTACTGAGTGTTAGAAAAACATTCAATGAAATGGAAAACAGGATTTTTCGGAGAACTGATGCTCTCAGCTAAACTCTGCACAGCAGCAAAAGTAACTATAATTGAGGCAACTTAGCTCCATATTCAGCTTTTCCAGTTTTTGCTTAATAAAACAAGGCACCCAGACCTGGACTGACTGGCTTGGGTTATACCCTGGAGTACCTATTTTTTTCTAGAAGCGGTGGGCTGTGTAAGGGGAGGTCTTGCTGGAGGTAAAATAAAAACTTTCTATATTCCTAAAAATGGATCTCAGAATCATGAAACAAGGACACTAAATGAAATGGAAATGCATTTGACTACTGAGCTAGTTGGGAGAGCTGAACAGGAAAGTTACACTAATCCACACCAAACATGGATAAGCTGTTTAAACAGTTACAGTCTACAGTCTGGTTAGATCTGGAAAGTCAAGTGGAGAGATTTATGGATTTATTTATGGTGAGGTTCTGAAATGACATAAAATTATTAAAGATCCTGCTTTGCATAATCTTTATGCTTTATTTTATTCAAGGTTGATTTATCTCTCATAAGAGCTTAAGACAATTCAAGTCCCACTCCCATACATTTGTAACTCTCAAACGACGTAGACAATCTCTGTATTTGGAATTCTCTGGTAATTAAGCCAACCCAGAATTGCTTGTATAGTTTTGGTTAAAACTTTAATAGTTTTATCCATCTTTTCTTAAATTGAATTATAAATTCTGTCTGAATACTACAGAGTTGTGTGTGTGTGTGTGTGTGTGTGTGTGTGTGTGTTGGGAGTGAGATTTTCTCCCTTTAACTGAATTCTGAATCACATGGAAAAAGTGGTAACAATATATTTAATGTAAGAAGACTATAAATATTGTTTTATCTGTTTTACATTAAGAAAATTGAAACATACTCAGATACAAATAACATACTGATGGTTGTCAGACGGAAGAGGGGTTAGAAAGGTGAAGGGATTAAAAAGTACAAATTAGTGTAGTCATGGATATGTAAAGTACATCACAGGGAATAAATAGTCAATGATATCCTAATAACTATGTACATTACCAGGTGGATCCTGGAAATATTGAGGGAACACATTGTGAAGTGTATGATTGTCTACTACTGAAATTAATCCAGATTGAATGTAAACTGTATTTTTAAAAGATAAAATAAAATGATAGATAAGAATATAACAGATATACAAACTTCAAAAAATCAGTTACTGGCAATATCATTATCCATCAACATATAATTTAATTTTGGCTATGAGGCAGCTATTTAACCAAATAAATTAATTAGATGTAGCAATAAGAACAAATCTCAGAAACATAATATTTAGTAAATAAAATAAATTACACAATAAACAAAATAAGGAACAGGGAAAAATACTTAAATATCAATTTCCTCATCAATACCACTGAGGTATAATAGTATAATTAACAACTTAAATATTGTAAACTTGACATTTGAAAAATGCTTTTAAAATACCTTTATTGTGGTATTGTTTTTCTTGTTAATTTACATTAAATGCATATCAGTTGATTATGCTGCTCAACCTTCACAAAAATTCACTCTTAATTCTCTTCTGAACAAAAATCATATATATTTAATATTGTTCTTCCCTTTTCCAGCATACATCAATTCTAAGCAATATATTTTAAATAGATCTGACTTCATTTTTCCTTTGAGTTTTCTCAACACATTCAACACACAGAATATATGGAAAGTTAAACTGCAATATATTTTTTAGATATTATAGAGTGAGAATTTTTATCATAGCTGACAAAGATTACCTTACATTCTAAATTTGATTTGTCTGATATAAATAATAAGCCTGTACTTCAAAATAATTAAACTTTGTAAGAAACTGTGGAAATATAATTTCAAGGCAATAATGCAATAGAAAGGCCAAACTAGAGATCATTAAACCTTGAGTAAATTTGATTACACTTTAATGCCATTTGCTTATTTGCATAAAGGAAATACAGTTTTGAATTGCAGAATGATTCAGACATATGTTCTTTATGGTATGCTTCTGAAATCAGATCCATAAAATGAATATAATATTATTTATTTTGAAATAAAAAAGAGAAATTGTTGAACCAAAATTTGGGATACATTTTAAAAATGTATCCTTCATCACTTTCTTCTTGTCATCAATTTTAACGATTTCTTGTTAGTGTAGTTTGGCTGGAAATTCTTTTTTGTTTGGTATGTTGATAAAACCTAATTTACATATTTAGTATCTGATAATAATTCCATGGTGTCAACATTACACTAAAGTAACCTGGCTGAATAATAAATAATATACAGATATTGGAACTTATGTGTAGTAAAAAGAAGCATTTTGTTTAGTGAATGCATGTTATACTCTTTTCTCAGATTTATCTGAACTTTGTGACATGCATTTCATTCCCTTCCTCCCTCTCTTCATTAACTCACCAACCCACCTTCAATCTCCTTCCTCCTTCTAGTCCTACCTTTCTTCCTTCATTTTACTTCCACGAATGCCTTTAATTATAGAATTAAGTATAGAAACAATAACAAGGTTCCTTCTTGTTTTATATGTAATAACAGGTTTATAGGTTTAGAAACTTAAAAATATCTAAGTCAATGAGGTTTGGTAGTATTGCAATTTTTAAAAATATTTTATTTATTTATTTTTAGAGAGAAGGAAAGAGAAGGAGAGAGGGAGAGAAACATCGATGTGTGATTGCTGCACCTCATACTCTTCCACTGGGGACTAGGCTTGCAACCCAGGCGTGAATCTTGACTGGGAACCGAACCTGTGATCCTTTGGTTCCCAGGTCCATGCTCAGTCCACTGAGCTACACCAGCCGGGGCTCATTTTTTAATGTTTATGCTTTATTGAAATTAGGGATGATGCTCTTTTTAAAAATTATTTCACATAATTGAAATTAACAAAGAAAATGTTGCGTGTGTGTGTTTTTAAATTTGAAGGAATTTATTTAGGGAGAAGAGGTAGGTCATTAGAGTTCAGCTCAGAAAATAAAGAAAACAGAGTACTTCATTTAGAAAGTGTTCAGCCCTCGCTGGTGTGGCTCAGTGGACTGAGTGCCAGCATTCAAACCAAAAGGTCTCCAGTTTGATTTCCAGTCAGGGCACATGCCTGGGTTGTGGGCCAGATCTCCAGTGGGGGGCACAGGAGAGACAACCACACATTGATGTTTCTCTCCTTCTCTTTCTGCCTCACTTCTCCTTTCTCTAAAAATAAATTTAAAAATCTTAAAAAATGTTCAGATTATTTTAGAAGGTTATAGGCATGTGGCCAGCATATTTAAAGAACTTAGTATAGGACCTCTTGGTAAAGGTAAAGGTAAGTAAAGGTAAATTATTAGTTAGTAGTATTTATTTGTATTTGTCATTCATAGTTTTGATCAATAAAACAAAAATTATGTTACATTGTAAATATCATATATTGGTAGAAGGTGAAGTTTTATAAATTTCTTATTATATATGTATTTTTAAGTTCTCTATGATGTTTTATAATGTTCTAATTTATCTGTTAATGTATCATACATTTGACTCTTTTCTCTAATGTATCTAGAAGCTAAAAATAATATTTTTATATAAGAAGCAAGAAAACGAATGCTGCAAATATTAACATAGTGATCTTCCTTGACATGTAAAGTTCTAGTATGATAGAACAATCCCAAGTTCATATAAAAATAATATGCTTTTTTGTTTTTGCTTTATTTAAGTACATGTCTAACCATTCCATAAATGGATAAAAAAATTCAAGCTGAAAACCCTCAGTGAAACAATGGTGCATGTTCATCATGAAATAAGTAGCTTTTTCTGGGCTAGTACTGAAACCCTGGTGACCATATACAACATTATGGGGGGAGGAAGTGTTTCAGTAGTTGGCGGTAGTGCTCAGTGTGTCTTCAGTGAATGTATCATTAGGAACTATACATTCTTGCTTTTGTCTTACAAGTGATGGTCTGGAGTACAATCCAAAAACTGTCTCACTCTGTTATAAAATTTAGTTTGGGATTTGGAGCGTTTCTTTGAACATATCTAATAAGTTAGAGGTGGTGTTAGAATGATCTTATGGAAAAGACTATGTCAACATTTTTTCTTTGAAGGATGCATTTATAGAGAAATAGTGGAAATTAGACACCAAAACAATTTCATCATCATTATTAGTTTCATTTTTCCACAGGGTCATTATACTTGAAAACAGGTGAATTTTTCATACCTTAAATTTGCCTGAATTTGGCCAAAAAATAATGAAGTAAGGTTTTACACTGATAAAGAAAATTTGAGAAGAAAAATAAATGTATCTGTTCCTTTGGTGTTTTGAATTAGAATATTCATATTCTACATGAGAATATTTATATGTAATAAATCCAATATACCTCTTCTTAACTGATATTAATATTGTTGCTTATTGTAGTTAATTGAATAAATAACATTTAAGAATTATTTGATAAGTGGACATTATGTTTTATGCTTTATTTTTTCCCATCTGCACATACAGTCTGTGATTTGACATGCATTCATTAAGACATAACTTATGACCAGAGAAAGGTCAAGATGAAGGTGTCTCAGCATTGCCTTGTGGTTGAATTGACACCATTGTCATTCCATGCTCATAAGTGTCAATAAATTAACATATTTAGAAATATGTGTATATGGAGTACTCAATTGTGTTGGCATCCTCACAGCTGTTTGTTTCTTTTTCTTTTTGGTGGATTCATTGCCTCTTGGCTAATTCACAGTGAGACAGATTCAAGAGCTTTTGATTGTGTAGTATTTTTATTACTTTAGAATCTATAAATATAAGGGAGATCAGTATCAAAGGACATGACATTAAATTTATATATTTGCATCTAAAATCATATAAATAGAAGCCCAAACCAAAGAAAACGGTTCTTCTCAAGAATATTTCCATGTTTCAATATTGCAAAAGTTTCATCTCATAAATATCATTTGAACCTCCACTTAGTAAATAAATGTATTGAACTACAAATGCTGTTATCAATAATTAATGGTCTGTATCTCTAAGAATCAAATTTTTAAAGCATGCTAGTTAATGCAGAGAGTAGAAGTTAGCCTTGATGTTTTCAGTTAAACAATTAAAAAATCAGAATATTGTATATTATACTTTTGATAGTTTTCAATAGAATATGTATTTTTCTGGTTAAGGTTGTTTTCTGGTTTCACTAAACAGGAAACTCGTAGAAATTGTTTATTTCTCACATGGATCTAGCTTTAACCATGTATTTTGGGAAATAATACATCATTATTCCCATGATAATATGTGTTTTCAATCATGATATTTTTCAAAGTGCCTACAGAAAGTTTTCCTTAAATATATTTATTTCTTATGTGCACCCCATATATAAGAAATAAGTAAAAAATATATAACCACATGGATATATTTTTTACTCTTATAATAGAAATATGATGTAAATTCATTTCTATTATGGTTGCTTATTGAGGAATATTCTCCTTTTGAAAGGAGCTGTCATTGATTCTGATTTTGTGTTCTGCATATCCTCTTGTAATATACCCGCTATTTTATTTTCAAAGGAAAATAGCAAATATTTTTTAGTGTTTCTGAATTTCTCTTCAGTAAATTAAGGCAAATGAGAGACTTGCAGCCTAGAACTCAGTAGTCCAAATCCAGCAACTCTGTTTAAAGAAACAGCCCTCCATGGACGGCCTTCAGTCAGTGCCGAATGAATTTTCAGAGACGTATTTTTTTGCTGGAAAAGCAGCAATTCAGATTAGCTCTGAGCCTTGTTGTGTCATAGGTCCTGAATAAGTAAAGTAGCTGTTAGCAGGATAATCGGGGCAAGTAAAAAGAGTAAGATGCTTTAGTTGCACAACTGTACGTCTTCTCAATAGCATGATATGCAAGGCATGTAAATTAGATAGAGTAACATGTATATAATCCATATGCATTGGAGAGGCAATTTAGGAATAGCCCCAAATTCATCAAAAATGACTGTAAGGAAGAGAACCATATGAAAAACGAATTCTTGGTTTTAATGTCTTAAATGGAATATTAATGATATACTATTCCTTATATCATCAACATAAAAGTTTGTAATAAGAAACTAAGAGTTGCACTTTATATTGCTTACTATTATCAAGTTCACAATAAAATCTCAAGAGTTTAAATTACATGCATTAGTAAATTCAGAGTGGTAGGGTTAAGCAAATTTTCTTCAGTACACTCTAATTGGGAATTGAGTTACGTACTTGGCCCATAGGATGGATAAGGACTACATATACATCCTGCAACCGTGTTTTTAAACTATCACATGGGAGTCTTGTTAAAAATGCAGATTTGATTCCAAAATTCTGGGCTAGAACAGGAGAATCTGTATCTGGTATAAATTTTCATGCCGGACCACCAACTTGTTTTTGTTATGTCAGAGCCCTAGGCTCTTATAATGCATTTGATAATACAGAGGTCTTAAAATTAATGTGAATGTGGTGATTTTTATTATAGAATTCATAGTTAAGTGTTAAGATATCAAAGACTAGAAAATCAAATCTTCCTGGGGGTGTCACAGAAGGTTCTGTGGGTGCTGCTCACATCTGAATTGAGTCTGGGGAAGGTGTGTAGAATTTTGCTAATCAGATTATTAAGAAAAGACTCTCATTTCTGGCAGGAAAAATAACATAATATCTAAATACAATGTCTCATGAAGAACTCCGGAAGGATATTGAGGGATTTGTTGGCACAAATTTACAAAAGGAGTTTTACACCCTATAATTTTCATGAATGCAGAGGTTTATATGTAGTGGAGTAAAATTACTGCTTTATTTTTAAGAAAATAATTCTGAAAAGCATCTTTAAGATGTGTTAAGGTAGAAAGCCCAGTGACAATGAAGCCAAGTAGAAGACCCATAAAATAGTTCAACTGACAAAAGATAAAGGTCTACATTAAAGCAGAAATCCGGGGGGGATGAGGAAGAGAAACCCACTTTAATAGATATTACTGAGTTTTAATAATAGTGACTGTTGGATAATTGAGTATGGGAAGAAAGTGGGGGATTTAAATTATGATATCAGTGTTTCTATTTCAGGAGAGAGGCTTAAATAACACAGCATTAGAAATTTTATGTTAATATTTTTATTAAAACACAGCTACTACTACTCATAAACTCAGTAATTATTCTATCTCTATGTTCTTAAACTTAATAGATGATAATTATCAACCCAGGTATTACAGATATGACTTTCTTATTAAATATCATGCTGATCAAAATACTTTTATGTTTAAAAATAGAAATGATTTCCATAGGCTTCAGAGTTTTAAACAAGTACACCTTTCAGTATGATCGTAAGGGAAGATAATACTTTTCTGTTACTTTATTTTTCATGTCACTTGTCAATTCCTTTTTCCTAAACTTTTGTTAGTTTTATTTTCAATAAAAACAATCCTTTCTGTTATAATTGGACCATTTGCACTTTTATTGGATTCTATAACTGCATGTTCAGCAATGAGAGTGGAAACACTATCAAAAAGTTAACATACACAGTTGTAGGCATGTGGAGAATAAGGGAGTTTATGGGTTTTGTAGATAACTAAGATTAAAAGTATGTAATAAAATTTCAATTCAGAACTCTACTATATACTACTATGACCTTCTTTTTTAAGAGAGGAAAATGTTTCATAAATCTTTATAGGCTATTTCTAACTCAATTTTAGTTAAATAACAATGTAAAAGGAAAAATGTTTTGCACATTTTAAAAAAAATGTTTTACATTGCTAAATAACAATGTAAAAGGAAAAATGAGTATAAATAGAAAGCATTTCTTTCAATAGTACTCTGTAATATTTATAATAGTGAACAGCATGACTTTCAGAAATTTGAGCATATAATAGTAATTTGTCATTTTTCTCCAAGTTCATTGACATTGTCAAGGCATATTTAACTCAGCAGGAGAATTTAAATTTCATACTTGGTAATTTCATGAAGTATTCTTCTTACCCTGAGGTTTCAGCTAAAAACTCCCTTTCCATTTCTTTCAATAAATTACCATCTATTCATATCTCATAGCTTCATTAGAATGTTCAGATGCGAATAATCAAAACAGCACCTGCTTTCAAACTGTGTTGATATAAAAGTTTTTCTTCTGATTTGTAATTTGGGTAATGGCTGAAGAAATGTTTATGAATGTAATCTTTGAAGGCAAGCAGAGTTAGGAAATTTGGTTAGAATTTCATGTGGTATAACATGATCTGTTTTATCAGTTGGCTTAGATGTAAATTGGCTGTATTTTATTAGAATATTATTATCACCAGGGATAAATAAAACAAAGGGAGACAAAATGGAATAATGTCATTCAAATCTTGGTAAGCAAAAGGAAAGAAATATTATTTTAGCAGGAATTATGTGCTCTTACCGGTTTTACTCTAAATCCATCTGCCGAATAACATCTCTCTCAAACCTCTTTCAAAGGTACACAGTGCGTTACTCTACAATTCCCCTTTGCCTACCCAATTCCCAAACTGACACCCCCTACATTCTTTCTGCATGGTGTATAGAAGTGATTTTAGAAATCCGAGCATTTGTAGTCTTTAAGAGCTTCCTTTAACCATTGTGTTGAATGCTACCTTGTGAGTATAGTGAACCAAAATGCTTATACAAAGCAAGAAACTAGCCCAACATGTTTCATTGTTCCTTGATGTCCGTTCAACGTGATGCATAGATGTTATCCACTCTGCTCCTTCCTTTTTCTTGGTGGTGAAATATTTAATAGTCTAAATAACCCAGAGTCTCCTTGCCAGTGCTGCTCATACGGCAAAGTGAGCCTTAAAGAAGAGATTGCCCACTATCTTCCAATCGGAACTAATCCCGAATCCAAGAAAAAAGATAAAATGTATTCAAATTATACTGTTCTTCCTATTAGAGGGTATCCTGGAAATATACACATGTAATTAGGTCTATTTTTCTGAATAATTGTACCATGTTTACTTCAGAGTCCAGCAGAAATAAAACTTGCTTGAGTGTGGTTGGCAGGGTAATAATACAGGTGTAATAATTTATAGTTTGAATTTTAAAATTTCACTTAAAGTGTCATGTTGGTGTGCTTGACTGTGATATTGTTATGTGTAATTACAGAATTGCATGCTTATGATTTTTGTAACAAATGAGGGGCATTATTTGTGTCAGGCCCTGTATATTAATATTAATTAAACCATAATTTGAGAGAAACTATCTGAAGGTGAGGGGATACCCTGATTTTTTCAACTTTTTATTAGTCTAAGATTAATGCAAAAGAAAAGTTAAAGCATATGTTTTAACAGCCTACAAGAAAAAAAGGAGGGCTAGGAAAAGGAGGCTGTGGGGACAGTAGCACAAGTAGAAACAGAAACATATCTTTTTTTTCCTTTGTGAAAGACTAGAAATAAGATTAGGAATCAAAGCAGGGAAGAGGCCAAAAGCATTTTTAGATCCTAAGTAGGAGAAAGCCAATGAAAAATAAGACCTTTTGTTTTAACAAAGCTTAAGCACAAATCAAATGCAAGTCTTGAGTAATTAAAAGTATAGCCATAAAATTATATATATATATATGATTATATATATAATATATGTGTGATTATATATATAACCTTATGGCTATACTTTTAATTACTCTAGAATATATATGTGTATATATATGTGTGTGTGTATATACATATGAATATAAAATTTCACTTCCCTCTTAGCAGTTACCCAGGAATAGTGTCAAAACAGCATTTCAAGTTGTGTCAAAACATTTGCCTTATAAGTCAGAAGTATTCATTTTTTTAATTAAAAAAATTTCCCCTCTTTGGCAATTTTGCCTAAGTTGTTTTGGAGTGGGTCCAAGAATTGGCATTAGAAAAAGAAAGGAGAGGGTGGGAGACATTAGAATTTTAATTTATGGTCAGATTTGTAATCTAATCACTGTTTTCTGTGAGTGGTTTATTTTTCCTTGTAGGACTACACTTTCCAGAATATAAACATGGCACTAAAATTTACACCTTCTGTATTTCTACTTTGCAGTTTTCTGCTATATTTAAACAAACAAGTAAAAGACAAGATATGCCTTGATTGCCTTAAAAGCAGCATTCCTGGTGTTGGAGGAGAGAATATCAGTATTTGATTTAAGCCACAGAGGGTGGGGCATGACCAGATTCCTCTGACCCTTCCTTCAGCAGCTAGGACTTCTTTCTTGAAATAAAACATTTCTCACATGCCACAAATTGATGCTCAATACAGTCCCATCGGCCTTATAGTTTATAAGAATCCATCCAGACACAGACACTAAACTGTCTGGTTTGTGGATCTCTTGAACATAACTTTTTGCTATTTTAACTTTATTTATGGATAACTGTTCTAAGAAGTTTGGAAAATTTAATCCATGGGAGGCTGGTATTTTTTAATTAAAATTAAAAGCAGAATCCCCGTGACCACTGTGGCTCAGCAGGTTGGGTGTTGTCCTGTAGAATGAAAGGACCCTGGTCGATTCTTGGTCAGGGCACTTGCTTGGGTTGCAGGTTTGGTCCTAGTCAGGACATGTACCAAGAGGCAACCAGTTGGCATTTCTCTCTTACATATATGTTTCTCTCCTTCTCTTTATCCTTCCCTTTCCCTCCCTTCCCTCCCCTCACCAATAAATAAACAAAACATTAAAAAACTAAAAACAGTATCACTCTTACTTTATTAGAGAAAACAAAGTGTCTCTCTTTATATTATATGCAATACATAAAGATATATGACTTATTATATACTCAATAAAATTTGTTTCATTTCTTTAAACATATAAATTTTTGAATTATTAAAACTTCATAAATAGTTTAAAGAAAAAATTAAAAAACTCATTTATACATGGAAGCTTAAATAATTGAATAACTGTGTAAATTGAACTTTTTAAAAAATTTCCAGAAGATACTGACTAGATATATTGTGAATGTTTAGTGCTGATGAGACTCCTCAAAACTGCTCTTTACTTTTGCTATCAATAAATATTTTATATGACTTTTATCATGGTTTGTTCTGCATCCAAAAACTTTATAATTGGCCACTTGCTAAATTATAATTAGTTTATATTTCTTATCTGGGGAAAGAGCAAAATATTAATCAATGTGAACACTCTGTCAAAGTCTTTAATAATTTTTGCAGCTTGATTGTTATTACAATAACTGATTTGATTATTTTTAAAAATTCTAATTAGTTTTTAAGGAAAAATGAAATCATTTTCTTGTTTAAAAACACATTTAAAGTTTATTTGTTTAAGAGCTTTTAATTATATTTTATTAAAATATTTAGTGAAAATTACCATACGTAGATTCTTATATTCTTAAACTGTACACCTGATTTAATTTTTAAAATTTTTTTTGTTTATCTTTAAAAGTGAAGGGAAGGAGAGAAGGAGAGAAATATCAATGTATGGTTGCCTCTCGTGTGTCTCCTGCTGGGAACTAGCCTGCAACCCAGGCATGTGCCCTGACTGGGAATCAAACCTTGATCCTCTGGTTCACAGGCCCGCACTCAATCCACTGAGCTACACCAGCCAGAGCTTAATTTTTTAAATTATTTTAATTATATTGTTTTAGAATTTTTTAAGGTTACATAAATTTAGTCCTATCGAAGATACTCATTTTCATTATGATGTGAATAAGTTAAAGTACCTAAATCTTATGATCTTATAAACACCACCTAAAAACAGAGATACTCTTAAATTGTGGTTTCATTAACCTGATTTACGCACAAATGTTATTTTACCTCCTACTTGATAGAGACAGAATTAATAGACATATAGACACATTCTAAATTTCACTGTGATACGGCCAATGTACACATTGGTTGAATTTTAACTGGTTGGATTTTCATGGAAGAATAAAGCTTGTGGTGAATTTTCTACTTGAACAGTTAGCTAATAAAAACAAGCGTACACACTGTAGATGATTTAATATATGTTATCAGTAATTGAACAGAAGTTTTGCAATTCTAAAAATATCTCATTTTGATTTTCATTTAAAGTTGGGAATTTATTGTTCTTATTTCTCACATGAGGCAACAGACTTAGTTAAAGAATGTCCCAAGGCTGATTTTGAAGACAAAACTCAAATATATAGTTTCTGACTGAAAAAGACTTATTCTTTCCATGACATGATGTGTCTCTACAGAATGAGTAGAAATCCAAGGCATTCAGGGCATATCTACAGTTTACTAATGAATGGAATGGTTTATTCTTATTTAAAATGTATTACCCTAGATAATTTGGATGGTGTTCCTTTTAAGGTTCCAAAATACATTTTTGTGTCTATCAGAAATGCTGGATTAAAGTAATCATGATAATTATAACACACACTTAACTGTATTTATCTCCTCCAATAACATTAGTTTAGAGTGTGGCCAGAGGAAAATTTGGTAACTAATACTTGTGAATAGTTTAATAATGCTTTAAGTATGTTATTCAATATTATATTAAATATATCTTTATAATGTATTTACATATTACTTAGAACTGGTAGTGTACTATATACATGTAAAAATGTACACAAAATTATTGCCAATATTTTTTCCTCACATGTATTAAGTACAGGAAACAGCTCAAAAGTTTCTGTCTTCTCTTCATGTGAATGTACCTAAGTATGTTCTGGTTGACAAGGCTTTGAACTTACAGTTTTGTGAGATGATGGGTCTGTTATGTGTGGGCATTTTACAATTTTCCCATGAAAGCATTGTTTTATGACATGAATTCATTAAAGCAAAATTATGCATAAATTTTCAGATAGTATTCTTTTATACACATAAATAAACACCACATACACATATATATAAATATACATATATATATATATATATGTCACTTCACATAGCTCTAAGAAATTATTTTACCATGAAATTCAGTAAAATTATTGTATATGATTTATTAGAACATAAAAGAGATCTTTCAGAATAGAAGTGTGCATGTTAGAAATATTAATGTTAAAGCAATATGACACAGTATAGTTCACTGATTATCTTCTCAACAATTTCACTGTGTCTAGTTGTTATTCTCTTTTCTCCTTCAATATAACTTATATATCTTGAAATGTTAGTTTAATTGACAATGAAATGTTATTTATATGGAATAATAAAGGAGCAATTTTTGTTTTCTATCATGGTCATTCTTGCCAAGAGAAAAAAGCTAGTAGAAAAAAATCAAATGATCTTATTAAACATATATGCATTTGCACCTTACAAACTATTAAAGAAGGCGTAGAGTTTAGGCTGATTCCAATATAATGTTATTAATACTATGGAAAGAGATGCCATTTACTGTTGAAGCAGATGCTATTTGATTTACCTATTTTTAAAATTTTCAGTTGTGTCTATCCTTAAACTTAAATATTAATTTTCAACCAAGATAGGAGGAAACATCGGGCTTGATTTTCAGCCAGTTTCCACCTACCAGAATGTATGAATTCATACAATATAGAAATACTCTACACTGATTTGAAATAGTAAACATTCAAACCCTCCCTCTTGTAATGCCTTGGCTTCTCCAACTGTTCTATTAGCCTTCCCAAGAACTAACAAAAGGGATAATTTTAGGTTCCCAAAACTCTACTTTCTAATTAGCCAATGTGAGTTGGTCAAGTATTTTATGTTTCTAAAATATTATTCTTCCATTAGAGAGAAAGTGTTCTATAGACCACCATTGCTTTGATTGTGTGAGGAAAAATAGTGATCTAGAAATATTAACACTACACAAACAAAAAGGGTTCCTGCGCAAAAATGTACATGAAAGGTCCCTTACATTTTCTACTTTCAGACATTCACATACACATAAGCACTTTTAAGGTTCATAAATAATCTTACCGTAAATCAATCAGCCTTGATTTACTTGGTATATTTAAAAGGCAACCGTTTGTTGAAAGTTATCTATTTACTAACCACAGAACACTATTATGTAATGTTCTATATAACACAATATTAATGTGCTACCCTGGACAGCATTTGTGTGTTCTTTTTATTCATTGAGTACCAAATATATCTAGACAGTATTTAATACAATACAATTTATAGAAAGAACTGATATTTTATTCTTCTTAGAACTGCTCAAATAAGAATTGCACGCTGACCACGGGCATAGACACTAGATATCGTATAAGGTAGCTCCCTGTGTTGATATATCTCCTTTATTATTGAGAAGTGGCATCAGTGCATCATTAAATAAGGAAGTTTATTTTTTAAATGAAATTTGATGGTTCTTGTTTATATCATTAATTTTAAGAGTTCATCATATTTCAGGGGCAAGAATGCATTGCAGCATATTTTTCTTGAATGGGTGACTTATGCATATTTGTAAATGACCAATATTTTGGATTTAGGAGAATGCTGGCATTTTTCATATAATATGGAAGGAACATAGTAATTGAACTGAAAATAGACAATCCTACTAGAGGCAGTGTAGTGAGCTGTAAAACTTTCAGTTGGACATCCTGACTAAAGGAATTTGCTGGTAGCTAAGTGGAAAATCCAAAGGCTTAAGATATATATTACAGTTTTTATTTTAATAATTCATAGTAGTGTATACAAACATTATGGTGAGGGACACAAAAGGGTAAATAGAATAGATTGTGCTCATGAACATTTTAAGTTAGGTAATGGAATCTTATTTTGAGGAATAAGTTTTGGCATAGAAAGAAATGATTAAGTCTTAAATTGTTGACTAGCCAACAAAAACCTGTGGGCAAGGAAGTAGTATTCTAGTTATGAAAATTATGACTAGGGGAAAATTTTCTAGCACCTAGAACTGATAGTACCAGAGCTCCCTAGTTACCTAGGGTCTGGATTAGTGTGACGGCAGACTTAGTTTATAAAATACCCATCATGCTGTATTTTAATAATACATTGTACTATTTCCTTCTTAATGGATCTGGGATCATGGGACAAGTTCTCAGTCCCTTTCAGCTGTGGAGCCTGGTAGCCTGTGTAATTTGAAGTCCAAGGAATGGGTGAAGTCTATGGACAGGCTCTTATAATGAAGCTTGGATTGCGACAGATCACAGAGGGCTGAAACAGCTATTTTGGTGAGTCATTTTCTTAGAGGTTATAATTAAGTATAGTGAAAAGAGGTCAATTCATCTTAAAATGTCTTATCAAATTATTCTTTTGAATAACTAAGAGGTTTAAGTTTTGGAATGTGTTTGATGATTTCTGATGTTGCCATTTTTGTGTGGTAGATTAGAAAAAAACTTTCAGGCACTTATATTCTTTCTAAATTATGAAGAATGAATGGTACACTTCATTATACGTCAAAGCATGGGGCATGGTTCACACTTAAAAATAGTAAGGTGTCTCCATAGCTAGTTGTACATCTTGTCCTATTATGAAACATCCACATTGGAAAATATTAAATATTTTAAATAAAAACACAAAAACAGTGCATTACTTAGACTTATGGTCCTTATGTAATTATGCTGGGATTTCATTTTAAAAAGGTAATAAATACATTGTAGATTTTTATATATACATAAATGGTATTCTTAGATTTAGTCTTGATTTGGGTTAAAATGTAGTTTTCTAATTTATTCATTTAATTCTTGAGAGTCTGTTTATAATAAATAAGATGGAAAAATACAACAATAATATTTGGCGAATGTGTTTCATACTGATACAACTAGAATTGGCGCAACAGCGTCCCAGTATGAGCGTCCGGGGCTGTAGTCTTCATGGTAGTTCCCTGCATGTTCTTGGCCAAGAATTTGGCTGCTTCTTGCATGGTTGGTCTCCAGAAAGCCTATTAAGGGAGGTTCCTGTCAAACTGAGAGTTAAACAGAGATAACAGAGACATACAGAGCTCAGAGGTGTTGACATTCAGCCTAGTCAGTGAGAGAAAACACCCCACTGAGACCTTCAGCTGAGTCCCTAGCAAATCGTAATTTAGAAGTCAAAACCTAAAATCTTTGCCCTTGGATTGAGGAATTTTAATTTTCTGCCAGAAAAAAGAAAATTAATACCATTTAGGGAAGATAGTAAAACATAAAACCTACATTCTATCATTTACAAAGCTCATCATAAAATCTAGAATTATTAGACACACAAACAAGCAAAGATCTCAAGGTAATTCAGAATTCAAATAAGCAGATGGAGGTATTTGGAGCAGTTGTCAAATTAATCTCTTTCTTTCTCTGGATCTCCATCTTTATCTCTTTATGCTTAAATATTTAAAGGCAAAGTTGACCTTTAAATGAGCTAACTCACCAGGATTGAGCTAACTCATCAGGATTATCAACAGAGACAAAGGAACTAAAAAGAAACCAAATGAAAATTTTTGATCTAAAGAGTATAATATCTAAAAACAAACAAACAAAAAAACTCACTGAATTTCCTCTAGAGATATTTTAGGGGTATCAGAAAGAGTCAGTCAGTTTTTAAAGTTACATAAACAGAAGTGATTTAATCTGAGGGAGATAAGATTTTAACAGTTATTGAACCCAGTTTTGTCGACATATAGAACAATATGAAATATTCTAACATACATGGAAATCGAAGGCTGAGGAGAAGAAATATAATGAGACATAAAATATTTAGAAAAAGTAATGTCCACAATTTCCCAATGTTGAAAAAGACATTGACAATAGAAAGTTAAGGTAAACTCACAAGAAAATCAGAGAGCTGTGGAAATCACAGTTATACTGATGGAAACAAACACAGGAAAAGGGAATCGCATGAGAACCACTCCTTCCCTTCCACCTGTGTAGTGTTGCTCTGGTTTTCTTGTTTTCGGTCTTTAACCCTCTATCCATTCTGCAAGCTGCCACTTAAAAAATTTCCAGAATAATAAATATTTCAACAACTGTTAAACACTACTACTAAGTAAAACATTGGAGAAAGTAACTGTCAAATGATGTAATAATAAAAAGGAGAAGGAGTAGAAACAGTGGGTGATGTTTACCTGTTAGTCACTATTATTTTTGTTGCCACGTTCGCTGTTATCTTAAAATTAAAATCACCCATAGGAATTAAAGACTTACAAGAAGGAATCATTGGGGAGAACAAATATTCCAGATAGGCAGGATAGATGTTGGAGGTATTTCCTGAGAATGCAAAATAAATATCACTGAGAGTAGACCAGGAATAGTGGGCTAGCCTTAGAAGGGAAAATGTGTGATTCTTCATCTGACAAGGTCAGGCCATAGGCAATAATAGGTCTTATTTCAGAGACAGTTTTAGATGTAGGATTGGGAAATTGGACAGTTGATGCTAGACAGTCTCTATGTAATCTGGAGTGTATAAAATAAAGTCATTATTTGCTATGATAGGGGCAATGATAGAGATTCAGACAGGAAAAGAGTGCTAAAACCTTAAATAACTACTGTAGAATCAGAAAATTTACCTGACTGTGGGTAAGTATAAAGATTGTGAATTGCTTTGAGTGTTTTGGCTTAAATGAAATATCTATAATGTGTAATACCATTGAGACAACAAATGTTAATTT
Organism: Sturnira hondurensis; assembly: GCF_014824575.4. Taxonomy (NCBI): domain Eukaryota; kingdom Metazoa; phylum Chordata; class Mammalia; order Chiroptera; family Phyllostomidae; genus Sturnira; species Sturnira hondurensis. The sequence continues at coordinate 12,086,275 of NW_028077910.1, read as the reverse complement.
TTTTCTGGCACCATTCAGCAGGCTGAGAAAGTAGGGCCTCAATTTATTTTTCATGTGTAGGAAGTGGACAAGATAGGTGGGGAAGTTATGTTAATTTTCAAACTGCAGATCTTATACCACAAGTTCACACCTTTTACTAATTAGAAATTTTATACATAATCATCTGGCACTAATTGAGCCAATAAAGTAACTTGTTGGTCATGGAATTCACATGAGAGATGCTATGTCATAGTTTCAGTGCCTGGCAGACAGTTATGGAAACACACAGCCAGGAAATTGATGTTGATAATAGCGCTTGGGAATTAAGTGCTGAAATTCTTATTATTTCATAATTGGATTTTGGCACGTCCCCTTAATCTCCTCTGGATAATACATAGCACTACAAGCAACAGGCATACTACAGTGTTACTTGGAACTTTGTTAAGTGGCAAATTGCTGCTGACACTACTGGTACTTTTCTAGTACAGAAAAACACAATATGACTGAGAACAAAACAGATGGGGTTAAGGTATGAAATTCTGCAAAAGAAGGAATGCCATCCCTAGTAGGAAACAAATTTGAGAAGGGTCATTGTTGTGGTGGACCTGATTTGTTGTTCTGTTTCTTCAGCAATGAAGGCATCGATATCTCTACTTGACAAATGAGTACATGAAGCTGAGGGAAATTAAGTTTAATTTTAGAAATTGCCTCAATCTCTATTTCAAAAATTATGCCATTTTTATTATGCTATTCTTACTCTCTTTGTTAAAATCTCTGTTTTTAATTTTTATTTATTTTTAATATTTTATTGATTTATCTTTAGAGGGGAAGGGAAGAAGAAAGGGAGAATATCAATATATGGTTGCCTCTTGTGCGTCCCCTGCTTGGAACTGGCCCACAACCCAGGCATGTGCCCTGACTGGGAATCGAACCACGATTGTGTGGTTCGTAGGCCCGTGCTCAATCCACTGAGCTACACCAGCCAGGGCTGTTTTTAATTTTTAATATTCTGTTTCATATGTAGAAAAACAGAGATTGCATTGTTCATTGTACATTGTTCACATACAGGTTCATGAGAGCAGAAAGTGGTATGACTCATGCAATGTAAAATATTAGCACACAAGGAACATTTTGTGTTGTTCTTCATTAGATCTTACACAGACTACTTAGAAACAAGGCAATCAGTACAAAGTTCAGTATTGTAAAGTGAAATGGTTTGTTGACTATAGCTACATATTCTGATAATTGAGCTCTGCTTATCCAAGTTCAGTGACTTAATACATAATGCTCATTTATATTAATCTGAAATCGTCTAGTGATTTAGTTGTTCAAAAATACTGACTTTTTTTGCTATGGTAAAATACTATGGTTAAAAAAATAAACAGCCACCAAAGTTAGTTTGTCAAAATATATGTTCTATAATTATAATACTGGTCATTTAGTTTACAAAAACCTTGTAAGAGTTTTACAAATCTTTCAAACTCAAGATATATGAAAATTCACCTGTAATAAGTGACTAAAAGAGGGCAGGTGGGAAAAAAAGCAAAAAGAAAAAAATATATAATAATTTAAGTTAAATATATAGATGATTTCCTGAAGTACTAGAATATTTCTGCACAAGTAATAAATTCTGTGATAAATGATCAGATTTAAGTGGAAATGCTGATGCTGTAGTTATTAAATAATGCTTTGTGCTTCCCAAGTTCTGTGCAAATTTTTCTTGTAGCAATAAACCTGATTTCAGCATTGCTTTAGCTAAGAAACTGGAATCTCTTCTCTATTTCTAAAAATATTTACCTTAACCATGTCCCTAGATTTTCCAGATTTTCTTCTTTACTTACTGAATGGTAATGAAAACATCATCCAGGAAAATGATTACCTTATCATGTTGTCACTGAAGATGAGTGTCCTGGAAGGTTATTTGCCTTCTACCACTTTAGAGCTCTCCACCTGCCACCTTAGATTTCCCCACAAGGAGAATTTCATGTTCTCCACGCCAATGGATTATATTTCACAGGAACTTCCTGGTAGTGTCCTCACTACCTCATTCCGTTGACATTTGTTTCTCTAGTTTTGTGTAAATATGAATACTAGATATAAATTCAGTTCTATCACGTACATATGTGGAAATGTTTAATATAAATCTAAACATTTTATATATTGGATAAATTTCATTATTTAATTTAATTACTCCCTAAACAGTGGTTTAGCACCTAATATGTGGCCATTGCTGTGTTAAGTGATTTTAACATACTCCCTATTTCATTATGGCTATCTTGGAACTCTCATCTGGTAGGGGAAACAAGGTATTACAAGATGGTGTTTTGTGTATTATCAATAGAGGAGTTACGCATGTTATGTTTATAATACTCAAAAAGGACAACCGAATATAAACATTGGATAAAAATTTAATTAGCTTTACTTTTTTCTTTTTTTTCTCTTTTTTAAAAATTTATTTAATTATTGTTCAAGTATGGTTTTCTGTCTTATACTTCCATCCCAGTCCACCCCCCCAGTGCTCCCCACCTCCCTCCCATTTCCCCCCCAACCTTAGTTTTGTCCATGTGTCCTTTATGCTTATTCCTTTGAATCCTTCCCCTTTTCCCCCGAAATTTTCTCCCCTCTCCCCTCTGGTCCCTGTCAGCCTGTCCTTTATACTAGTTCTTGTGAATCCAACTTTACTTTTTGACTTATTCCCAACTTATAAAGAAAATAAATTACAAGTAAGTTGATTTGTTTATAATTTAAATATTTTTGAAATGTCTTAAAATAATTTTTGACTTACTCAAACCTCATTAAGCATTCCTTCAAATAAAATATATTTATAAAGCAGATGTTCCTCATTTTCTGAAGCTCTAAATATGATTATTTGTTTATAGAACTAACCATGACTGTAGGCCAGTTATTTCTTCAACACCTGGCCTTAGATTCCTCCCTCCCAGTCCTATTGGATTCTCAGAACACTGAGAACAAGATGTGAGAATCCTGATTCAGATGATTATTTCCAGATTCCCCTTGGGGTAAGGTAGCGCAATACAAACATTGTGATGTAACAGTCTCATCTGGCTTGTAAGATCTGCTTTTGTTTTTAATGTGTTTTTTCCTTTTATTGTTCTTTTAATTTTTTTCCTCTATTGATTCTAGAAAGACGAAAAGGGAAGGCGGAAAGAAAGAGAGAGACTCATTGATGAAAGAGAGAAACAGAAATCAAGTGCCGCCTGCATGTGCCCCGACTGGGAAATGAACCTCAGTTAAGGCATGTACCCTGACTGATAATCAGACTGGCAACTTTTTGCCTTATGGAACAACACCCAACCAACTGAGCAACATCAGCCAGGGCTGTAAATCTTTTTTTAACATAGATGTCAAAGATAAAGTATATATATGGCATTTTAATATTTTATATTTGGGCAAAAGAAGACACTTTATAAATTACTGATAAATAATTTATGAGCTCTGGAATTTTTTGGTAACTCATTGATTTGACAATGCAATTCAAGATTTGATTTTAGAAATTATTGCAATGAACTCAGTTCTATTCTTAGAGGACCAAACTCAATCTGTCTACTTCAGAGTCCCATAGAATGCTTCAGTGTCCCTGTATTCTATCTGAGAGAACAGTATAACTACTGAGATTACCTGCATGTGAATATGGTAACCCCAGTTTGCTTGAAATGGGAAGTGGAAGAGAAAGATTTAAGAGAATGAGCACTGAGCCCATGATCAAAAGAACTGAAATGTTAATTTGCCTGACATCCTTTTCTATTCATGCTTGGATGCTGTACATGATGTTAAGTGCAGTCATATGGGAGAGGGTGATGAGTGAGAATAACACAGATTTGAGTCATGGGGTAGGGGGTAAGGAAAGCTATTTTGGAAATAAGCTTGATATTTCTACTGTAAATGCCACTAAGAAGAAAATGATAGATTAGGTTTAGGAGCATACCTAAGTTATGCTCCTAAAGCATACCTAAGTTATGTAGGTATTAAAGGAAAAAAAAAGCTTCTAAGTGGCCCCAGGCCTGGCACTACCAACAACCAGCATAGATTCGTAGCTCAGCTTTGCCTGGAAATCACAAAACACAGGAAAAGTACCAGCCATCTCAGATTGCTTTAAAGCTCAAGCAAGGTGTCCTTGGGCAAAACACAACTAGGGGCTGACCATGGTTTGCATCACCTGGAAAACTGCAGAGCCTGCACATCCAGTGGGCAGCAACTCCACCTCGCTGGGGCACAGCTGATTCTCCAAAGAGGGTGGAGGTTTGTGGTCAGTGGTCACAGCCAGTCCTTGAAGCTAACTGGCCTGGGTAAATCCCTCTCGTTGGCCTGCCAACCGCAATTCAGACTCATCCACAAGGAGAGAGTATACTTAGCCCACATGATGGGTGTACCTCAAGCACCCATCTTGCGTGATAGGAGAGGCTGTGCCTCTGGACCTTACAGGACACATACTACATTAAGCCACACTACCAAGGCAGCGAGTCAAAGCAGTTCTATCTAATACATAGAAATAAATACAGAGAGGATTCCAAAAGGAGGAGAAAAGGAAAATGGTCCAAATGAAAGAACAAATCAAAACTCCAGAAAAATAAAAACTAAACAAAATGGACATAAGCAATCTATCAGATGCAGAGTTCTAAACATTGGTGATAAGAATGCTCAAGGAACTGAACGAGGACCTTAACAGCATAAAAAAGATCCAGTAAGAAACAAAAGAGACACAAACTGAAATAAAATATACCATAGGAAACAATCAGGATAAAGCTGAGAATCAAATTAATGATTTGAAACAGAAGGAAGCAAAAAAAACCAACCAATCAGAACAAAAAGAAGAAAAATGTATATTAAAAAAAAAAAGGGTCTGGCTGGTGTGGCTCAGTGGTTGTGTGCTGGCCTGTGTATCAAAGGTTGCTGGTTCCATTCCCAGCCTAAGGTGTATGCCTGGGTTGCCCGGGGTCCCCAGTTGGGAGTGCACAGGAGGCAAGGCAGTAATGTTTACTATACATTACTATACATTACTAAACAGTAATGTTTCTCTCCCTCTCATTCCCTCTCCCTTCCCCTCTCTAAAAAATAAAGTAAATAAAATCTTTTTTCTTAAAAAGGTTGGAAAAATGGAGGGAATGGGGAGAAGTATGTCTTTAACTGATAGATTAGTTGATCGATGATGACCCTCTAAATTCAGGTTCTCCAATCCAAACATCAAGTATCCTTCTTTCAATATTTCAAAACTTTTACAGTCACTTGTCTCCCACATTCTCCAGAATCCAATTTCTCTACCTACCTCACCCTTCTAATCTTACTACATTTTTTTTTGTAATTCCAGCAGGTAGCTATGCCTTTATATTCACTATCACAAAAATAGTACAAAAATAGAAAAAATTATATATTCATCCACATTTTACTCTTTTAATGATATTGCAGCAAATATATATCATGAATTTTAAAAACATATTCTTTAGAACAAAATTCCATAACAAAGAAATAAACTATCACCAATTATATGTAGCCATTTTTTTCATTCCCCCTTCAAGATAAGCTTATTAAAATTTATCTCCTCTCCTTTTCCAAGTCTCTTTTGCCTTGACACACACATTTTCCCTCTGCATAAAATAGCACCATCTCTTCAACGTCCTGTAGCCTGTCCTTGGCGGTATATTCTTAACTTCCATGTCAGTTCCTACAAATCTACTAAAAGGACTTTAATGGTTGCCTAGCATTCAAAGGCAGGTTTATACAATATCTAATTTTCTTGTTTTATATATTTAGTTTATGGTATGTACAATTATTTGATGTTATAAAATGTGTGACAACAAGTGTGTGTATGTATCCTTGTTTTCTTTCCAAGGTTTTTCTTAATAAATATTATTAATTATTTAATCTGTGAAATTCACTTGTTGAATTCCCTAAAATCTGTGCCTCTAAGGAACTAACATCCTAGGAGTCAGACAAGAAATAAATGAAAGCCTGAAGTTGACTATCATAGATTGTGATAATGTTATGCTGAATAACCAAGATTTCATTGAGGATATAACATTTGAATAACTAGGGATTGACTTTAGGTTTTCAGTGTGGCATGTGAAGAACTCGGAACTTGTTTCTCCCATACATACAAGAAAAAAGCTGGACAAACGGAACATCTACATCTCTTCTTAAATCCATCAGAGAACTAATGTCTCAAGGCAAACCAGTGTCCTCAAAAGTGAAGAGACAAACAGGCAGGTACAGAGAGTCACAATTTGGTAGAACAAGAGCCCCAGAGGTGGATAACTCAGAGAACCAATAGTGGGGCAGAAAAACCTAAACAGTATTTGACAAATGGATGGTGGCTCGCTGTGGAAAAGTTTGAGAGTGAAAAATTCCAGGTGGGGTCGTGAGTCTATCGGCGGGTGCCACATTTTCATGTGTTTTATTCCCAAGAACTTTATGAAGCTCTTACAGTGAATGGAAGAAAAATCGCTCCATGCTTTTGGCAATATGGATGGTGTTGAGCCGAACAAGCCCATCAGTATCCATCCACCTACTGGTTCTGTTCGACGTATTTTATGGATTAAATTTTCCCTAACATTAGCATGTTCAAGTACTAACCCCCAATATGATAATATTACGAGATGGGCCTCTGAAAAGTCATTAGATCATTAAAGTGAGGCCCTGCTGAATAGTATTGGGCCCTTATAAAGGAGACCCCAGAGGGTTTTCTTGGTCTCCTTCTGCCATGTGAGAACACAATGAAAAGATGGCCATCTACAGACCAGAAGCAGAGTCCTAATTGGACTCTGCATACTGATGATACCTTGACCTCAGACTTCCACCTTCCAGAATTGTGAGAAATAAAATCTTGTGGTCTATCAGCCACCCAGTCTATGCTATGTTGTCATAGAAAACTGAATGGACTAGACAGTATCTACAGACTACATCATGCAACAAGAACAGAACACAAATTCTTCTCAAGCTCGCTCAGAACATTAACCAAGGTAGATCTCATTTGGGAAATGAAGCACATCATAAAAAATTTTAAAGAATAGCCACCATACAAAGTATCTTCACTGACCTCAATGGAATATTTAAATTAAAAGTCAATGACAGAATTCTGGATAATTCCAAAATACATGTAGATTAAACAGCCCACTTCTAAATGACATGGGTATCATAGAAATCTTAAGAGAAATATGAAATTATTTTTCCTTTTTATTGAATTTGTTTGGGTGATATTTGAGTGATACTGGTTAATGAAATTATACAGGTTTCAGGTGTACAATTCTACAACACATCACATGTATGCAAAAATATATTTAACTAACTCTACAATAAAATTTGTAGAATTCAGCAAAATCAGTGCTTAGAGGAAATTTAGAGCATTGGATGTATGTGTTTTAAAAAAAGAGAAAGATCTATAATGTAATTCAAGCTGTAACCTTAGGAAATGAAAAAAGAAGAATAAGTAAAACACAAACTAAGCAGTAGAATAGAAATAAAACTTAGAGCAAAATTTACTAAAACTGAAAAGAGGGAATTAAGTTAGAAATATCAACTGAATCAAAGGCTAGTTCCTTAAAAATACCAATAAAGATTAAGCCAGTCATGTTAATTGCTGGAGAAGTATTCTAAGCAGTGGGGACCAGTGCTAAGCCAATATATAGAAAAAGGCTTATTGATTTTAAAGAAAAGCAAGAAGTTAGTGTGACTAGAGCTCTTGATGATGGCAGAGTGAAGGAGGAGTTCATGCCCTCCCTACAGAGACTAATGAGGACTCTACATTAATTCAAAAAGAGATAGAAAGAACTTTGAAAAAAATTTCAAAAAAGTTTTATTGAGATGTAATTTACATACCATAAAATCCATCCCATTGAAGGGTAAAATTCAGTGGCTTTTTGTACATTCACAGAGTTGTGCAAGAGTACATGACCTGTTATACTCATATATCAGGCAGGGCTATGTTCTTTTACAAAATTAAAAAAAAAAGAAAAAGTGAGAGCTATAGACACAGATACTATTATTTTATATTAGATCACTACAATACTTTACGGTAACTTTTCCCATGAACAGTGACCTGAGTAAATTGAAGGAAGCTGCTAGGCGGGTATCTCGAGTGTTGGGAGGACACTCAGGGCAGAGGAAACAGCACATGGGCACAAACTTGCAGGGTTCGAAGGACAAAGTAGTCAGGCTATGGCTGAAAACACTGAATGTTAAAGGGATCAGAGCGTCTGCAGGGAGCCATATCCCATAGTGCCCTGTAAACCATGGTAAGAACTTAAAGTGGTATAGTTATTTTTTTTTTGTTTTAAATAAAATTGTACATTTTTAAAAAATTCATAAGGTGGAAGAGTTTGCAAGAAATTCTCCTTTTGATCACATTACACTTACCTGAAAACAAAATGCAAGAACAAACCAAATTATCATGCCTATGGTTACTGCTGAACCGTAATTGCCCTATTTCCACAGTCAGTCAGTAATTAGCAGGATTTAATTACTCAGAATTGCTCACTTGGTTGTTCACATTATAAGTTTGACGTAAAACAATAGATGTATATTTTATTTCAACAACAGTTTAAAATTCCAAAATTCAAATGTGCGATTATATAGAACTTCATGGCTGAAAACATTTTAATCCTGTCTGTAAGCAGTAACAATGCATATTCAAAAGGTTTTAAATGCTGTTCTGTAATTCCATATTTGCAAGACCTGCTATGGTTGCAGAGCACATAAATATTTCATTTCAGTTTGTTATTTTAAAGAGAAGATGTATGGGTCAGAAAGGAAGTGATTTCTTACCACAAGAAAGCTATAATTAGGTATGTTTATATTTAACTTTTGTGCAATGGATACTACTCACTAGTATCAAGTAGTGTGGCATAGTTTACATTTTGATAAACAACTTTTGTATGATGCCTATAATAATTATGGTAACTTTGAATTTGTTACTGCTGTTTATGTTGTTTATTTTTTAATAGCGTACTATCAGCATCAGTGAAAACTTCTCAGAACAAGGTGTCAGGCAGCGGCCACGCCTTTTCTACAATTATAATAAATTCAGTCATACCAACATAGGAAACATCTGCTTTTGATTATAAAATTGAGAACACTGAAGGAACTGATCCTCAAAAGCAGTTGTAGAACAAGAACGTAAAACAACACTGACTCAGGAGAGACTAAACTGATAAGATAATGGCAGGGTTGGGCCGGATCTAGCTACTCCCCTTTTTCAAATCTTAGTGACAAATAAAATTAAAAGCCACCTCATCGAATAGTTTTACTGTCTTGAAATCAGAGGCAGATATCAAAAAGAAGCCTGCATTTTTTTCTAAGTAGCTATTTTGTTTCTTTCATCCCTTGTCATTATCGCCATGTAGGTCATGCATTATTAATAATAACATGATACAGATTTAGGAAAATTGAAAGAAATTTTACCATATCAAAATGTTTCTCAATAGCACCTAGGCACAAATGTATTGGATTTAGGAAATTACTCCTGCTTTTATCCTTATTTTTTTAGGTTTTATTCTTACTTTTAAATGTATTTAAAGGAATAAAAAGTAAGTAGAAAATATTAAAATTAGAGCAAAATGATCAGGACTCATATTTTCCCACTAAATGGATTATTGTGTCATATGTTAATGGTTGTGAACAAGCCGTCTTTTCTTAGAGAGGTGATTATCTATTATTTTACCCCAAACTGAAAATGTGTCATCTCTTTTGTTTTCAGATATTCAAGTTTTATTTATATTCAAAAAAATACAAAAGTAAACATAGAAAATTTACATTTTATTTCATACAACTGGACATTATGACACATATGTTAAATACAAAATTGTATTTTGTATATATATAATTGGCATAAACATAATCAACAATTCTCTTTATTACTTACTCTGGCTCACATAATTATACTTCGCAAACACCTATTTGCACATTATTATCTTATGTGATTCAAAGTTCATTTACCTGAATTTGACTCAGATCAGTGATTTCTCTAGGACTGTGTACTAATCTGGCTAAAAAGGCCAGCCTTAACTGACAGTGCTTCTCATAAGAGAAGGCTCTTAGGGAAGAATTTTCCACCATAGTTGGAACTAACTACTGAGAGTAGATCTTTCTGTCAATATCTTATTGTAGATTCAAAATTGCTAGCCTAATAGACAGCACCTGGTTTCCTAGCTTCTTAGATATGCACTTGCCTAAAATGACTATATTAATTTTGACCTCTTCATTAATACTTATTCCTTCTAATTTGCTCTTTGTTTCTTCGGCAGTTTTTACAACACAATTTGTGTGAAAAAATATATTGGGGATGTAGCACTTAACATTTATCTATCAAGATTAGCTACTCCCTAATGGAGTTCTCGTTTTAATTGTCAAGAAAGATTTAAGTTTATTAAAAGAAATTAAATTGGTTATCACTGTTTTAAAATATTTGAAGGGCTCAACACCCATTAAGCGTGAGTCATTAAGAGCTGCAGGGATATAAACAAATGAAAATGTGCTTTATTCTGATTAGTAATTAAGGCCAATGATGCTATAATGGACTTGCATAGTGAGTAATATTAGGTGTAGTTTACTTTTATAATATTTTGCTTACAGTATGATTTTTGTATCAATTTACTTACTGAAATTAATATTGAACAGACTATTTTATTGATCTATAGATAATATATCTTCTTGTATAATGCTTTTTGCCAATATCTCCTGCTAGGGAGAAAGTAAAAGTAGAATGCTGTTAAAACAAAAACAGGTAACAGGAAAACACAGATTTAAAGTATTTTGAAAACCGGCCCTGGCTGGTGTAGCTCAGTGGATTGAGCGCCGGCCTGCGAACCAGAGGATCACGGTTCAATTCCCAGTCAGGGCACATGCCTGGGTTGTTGTCCAGTTCCCTGCCGGCCAACTCCCAGCAGGGGATGCACAAAAGGCAACCATACATTGATGTTTCTCTCCCTCTCTCCTTCCCCTCTAAAGATAAATAAATAAAATCTTTAAAAAAAATAAAGTATTTTGAAAACCTACAAGTGCAATTAATGGCATAGGAAACCGATACAAGGAAATGTATAATAAGCCAACTGATTGGTTTAGGGATGTGCAAAACCAAGAAACCAAAAATAACCCATCCCTCACCCTCCAGAAAGTAAGTGAAACGACCAGACTAAAAAGCCCTATCGGTATTCAAGTCTAAATGTATTTTTATCCTTGATCTTTCATAGTAGAGTCTGGGCCACAAAAATTCTGCAGACTCCAAGGAGTATGTCTGTCCCAAGGCCCATTTTTGCTGTCACACTGAGAATAATGGGAAGGAAAAATCACCAGTGATGAAGAAATGTTCCCCCGAAAAAGCATGTGCCGTAAACCCACTTTAAAGAGCTTCAACTGATCAGTACAAGAAACATTCTATACCCTTAAATATTTAAGAGAGGCTTTACATCAAACCATTTTCAGAAAAGAAGAAATATTCTCAATTTATTATATCATATCAGCATAATGTTAATATCAGAACCTTACTAGGACATTATAAGGAACTAAAATTACTTGCTAAGATTGTTCATGAAAAAGGCATACGCCTTTATCTAACTTGCTAGAAAAATATCAAGATTTTAAAAAGAGAAAACGTCACAACCAAATAGAGTTTATATGAGAGTTAATTAACATTTAAAAATAAATCTAGATAGTTCACCATATTAACACAAAAGAATAAACAAAAGATTTCTACTGATAGAAATAGTTTTAGCAATATTTAACATTCACTTATAGTAAAATTGCGAGTAAACCAGCAATATACATATAGAAGAGTTTTCAGCCTTATATCAGACTTCCATTTAATTTTGTGATATGCAAAGATTTCTATGGGAGAGTACAAAAATATAAATAATAAAAGGAAAACTATAAATGTACAGTATATTTTCATGTGCAGAAGCTTTTAATTTTAAAGAATTTTAATATGTCATTTTGTTTATCTGTTTACTTTTATAATGTACATATAATTTTTTAAAAATTTATTTTAAACATCTAAAAATACTATGTTTAGATGCTATGTGGAATTTTAAATTTATTTAAAGTGGTTTATTAACATAAAAATAGTATTCATTTTTGTATGCTAACCTTTAATTTTGAGATCTTGCTCAATGGATTTATTCTATAAGTTGCCTTGTACATTTATTATATTAACAATCTTGTCATCTGCAATTAAGGACACTTCACTTCTTCCTTTGTAAGCTATATTATTATTATTTATTTCTTACTGTATTTTTTCCATTACCATTTACTCCCCTCCCCCCAAACAGCCATGTTCTCCATGTCTATGAGTTTTTCTTTTTTGCTCTGTGTTCAATCCCTCCACGCCCAAATCTTCCTTAGAAGAGATGTCAGCCTGCTGTCTAACTTTGAGTCTGTTTCTATTTTGCTTGTTAATTCAGTTTGTTCATTAGATTCCACATATGAGTGAAATCACATGGTATTTGTCTTTCTCTGACTGGTTTCTGAAAAGTTTTTGCACAACAAAGGAAACCATCAAAGTAAAAATAAAAATACAACCCACAGAATGGTAGAACATTTTCGCCAATACATATGTTAAGGGTTTTATATCCAAATGTTATAAAGAACTTACAAAACTCAACACCAAAAAAAATTCAGCTAGAAAAAAATGGGAACGTGACCTGAATAGACACTTTGCCAAAGAGGACGTCCAGATGGCCAATAGACATATTAAAAGATGCTCAACATCCCTAATCATTTGAGAAATGCAAATGAAAACTACAATAAGATACTACTATCATCCTACACTGGTCAGAATGGCTGTCAACAACAAATCAACAAATAAGTGTTAGTGAGGATGTGGAGAAAGGGGAACTATTTTTCACTGTTGGTGGGAATGCAGATTGGTACAGTCAGTATGGAAATCAGTATGGAGATATCTCAAAAATTAAAAATGGAACTGCCTTATTACCAGCGATTTCACTTCTGGGAACTCATCTGAAGAAACACAAAAGACTAAATGGAAAAATCATAAATAGCCCTTAATTCATTGTGGTGTTATTTGCAATCTCTAAGATATGGAAGCAGCCCAAATGTCCATCAGTAGATAAATGGATAAAACAACTATGGCATATTTATACAATATAATACTACTCAGCTCTAAAAACAGAATAAAATTTTACCCTTTGTGACAGCATGGATGGACTTGGAGAGCATTGAGATATATTCATTTTATTTATTTTTCTTGCTTTATTTTAATAGCTAATGTCTCAAGTTCAATGTTGATTATAAATAGTAAGTAAGAATTCTCACCTTGTTCTCAATCTTAAAGAGAAAAAATTTAATTTCTCAATATTACCTGAGATAGTATCTGTACCTTTTTCTTTGTTGTACTTAATGTGGAAGGATGCTTACACTGTTTTCCTTGATGATGTAATTAAAATAAATTAAAATTATTCTGTAACTAGATAATTTAAATTTTAACAAATATAATTGGCCTTTGCAATAAAAAAAGATCTGTCTGTATAAAATAAAAAGCATAGCACAATGACTTTGGAATGCCCACTGTTTTGTAAACTTTATTCTGTAACAGAATATTAGCACTGTGTGGAAACCAGGATTTTCCATGATTGGAGTGATTCTGGTTGCACTGTCACAGAGAGATCATTTAGACATGAGTACATTTCACATACTTTTGTTTTTTACTGGATAAAATTAATAAACTTAAGGTAAATGTCAATAATTCATTTGTAAAGTGTAAAAATATTTTTGCAATAATGATTTTGTTCATATATTTAAAATATGAGGCCAAGCAGGAAGCACATGAGCATGATAAAATATTATCATTTATTGCTGATGACATTTCTTTAAGACTTTCATCTACATGCTCAGGCCACAGACAGAGTGCTGTGCAGACCCCTTCTCTGGATATTATATTTCATTTAACTGAGATCAGATAGGCAGTATTATTTCTTTTAACACTGTTTAGATTTATTATTATTATTATTACACGAACAAATGTCAGGTGGCATATGCGTATTTGCATGTTTCCTCAAATAACATTCTTTGATTACTAACATGGCCTTATACCACCCTCTTTTGCTCTGGAAATCTTAAACATTTAGTAGTTCACTGCATTAGTAACAAGTATTAACACAAGAAAAATGCGAGCAGACCCTCTGCATTCCAGATATCAAAATTTAATCATCTTTATTGAAAGTTAGTGCATTAAAAATGAGGATTTATAGTCTGGTATCCCAGTTAGGGCTGAGTTTATAATATAGACATTAAATAAACATAACTCAAAATATCCAATCTTTCTTATTCTGTTTCAAACCAAAAATATTAAGGGCAATATTGCAGGAAACTTTTAGTTTTCTAAGTTTTCTATGGTCTGATACATTGTTATTTTACAGATGTTTTTCTTTTGTGTGTTTGAGCCCATAATTTCTTTCAACTTTTAATTACTTTTAAAAAATGAATGAATATAGTGATATTTGATATTGACCAATAATTGGTATTAATTTTTGCTGTTTTATTGGATATAATATTATAAAATATACAAAATATTATAATCTTTATAAACATAAACAGAATTTTAATAAATAAAGAGATAGAAAATCTCCATTTTCAAATTTCTGCAATAGATTATAGACAGGATATGCAGCATTAATGTCTAGCTCTGAAAGTCAAGTAGTAATTTAGTGTATGGCTGATCAGAAATATTTTAACATTTTTACTTCATTTGATATTTTAGCTAAGGTTTCTTTCATCTGTCACTTCTTCAGAGTTTTGAAATAAATGCCACCAAGGAATTAGGAAGAATCTTGAATGCCTCACATGAATAACAATATAATTCTAGTTGTCAGTGGTGCTTTGATTAATGTACTGGAGAAAATCACTTAGGCTTCACACTTTGGAGTTTTAGACTTCTTTAAGCTCTACAATATATCATAATTCCTATTATTATATTTCTAGGCCCTGAGAGGAAGCTTTATATATATACATGTGATTCTATACAGAACCAAGTGACAAAACAGCTGGAAAACATCTTCTTGCTCAGCTTTATATCTTATGTAAAAAAAAAATGAAACAAAACAATAAGATGCTAAGATTGTATATGCCCAAAAGACAGCAACGCACCAAATTTTTTAAAAACAGCATAAATGTGAAGGGCATTCTGCACAATGGGAATCAAATAAAGAAACCATACCTATAAAAATTAATGTTAACAGAAAACTCTTAAAATGATTTAACATTATGGAAACATCATCTTGATTTTAGAACATGACTTTTTGATGTTCAGTGTAGGTTAACACAGTCAAATCCTGTCTTTTGTTTGCGACAAACCTGCTTTTTAACCCACTGGTGATGTAACAGTGGTGTGGATAAAACGGGCTTGAAATCACTTTGGAAAATGATCACGAACAGTTGCTTTCACCAAGTGTTAATAATGAGGAATGAAAACAGAATTATGTGCACATAGTGATTGTTTTTGAAATACTATCTTGAAGGAAATTTAAAACGTAAAAGTTGTTGAGATTTCCTATAAATACAAACTCATTTATAAACTACATAATTAATTTTTCTCCAAATATACCAATGAGAATATTCACAACCCTAAAATATACTTTGACATGTACCTTGACAAATTAGAATTATAAGATTTTTCACTTGCTTCTCTCCGGATCTTAACTGTAGGCATATTAAGGGAACTTATAAACATTAGTAAGCATGGTAAAGGCTTTCTCCAATTATTTCCTTATGTAATAATAATAATTCCAGAAATGATTCTGTACCAATACATCTTCTTCTGATATTCATATCAAGTATAGGCTAATAATAATATTTAAATGTAGCATATGATTCATTTTTAAATTTTTAAAAACATAGTGTACAATATTGTATCTATATCAGAATACAACATAGTAATTCTACATTTATATACTTTAAATGACTGCAAAATATATCTAAATATCATCGCCACCATAGAAATGTATTACAATGTTGACTATATACCATGCTGTATATCTCTATGACTTACTTATTTTATAACTGGAAGTTTGTGCATGTTATACCAGCTCACCTTTCTTATCTATTCCCATACCCCTCATCAACACTCTGGCAAGCACCAGTTTATTTTCTGAATTTATGAATCAGAAAGGTTTTGTTTTGTTTGTTTGTTGTTTATTTATTTAGCTTAGATTTCACATTTAAGTGAAATTATATGGTATTTGTTTTTGTCTAACTTCTTTCAATGAGCATGATACCTTCTAGGTCCATCCATGTTATTGTTAATGACAAAATTGTATTTTATTTTTATTGCTGAGCAATATTCCATTGTGTGAATATCAGAATAAAGGTGTCTTGATAGAATGAGTTTGGAAGAGTTCTGTTTTCTTTTTAATATTTTGGAATAGTTTGAAGAGTATAGGTATTAAGTTTTCTTTAAATAGTCGATAGAATTCATCTGGGAAGCCTTCTGGTCCTGGACTTTTGTTGAGATTTTTGAATGATTCAATTTTGATGCCAGTCATTGGTCTATCCAAATACTTTTTTCCTGGTTCAGTCTTGGAAGCTTGTCTGCTTTTAGAAACATACCTATTTTTCTAGGTTGTCTAATTTGTTGTATGATTTTTCATACTATTTTTATGACCCTTTGTATTTCTATGGTGTCAGTTATACCTTCATTTTTGTATCTGATTTTATTTATTGGGCCAAGTCTCTCTCTTTTTTTTTCTCACTAGTCTGGCTAAAGGTTTAACGGTTGCATTTATCTTTTCAAAGAATCAGCTTTTAGTTGTATTAATCTTTAAATTTTTTTATATTTCTTTTTTCTTTCTTGTTTTTTTTGTTTTAATTGCTCTGTTTACTGTTTCCTTATTTCTTATCATTTGGGGTTTTGTTTGCTCTTCTTTTTCTAGTTCCTTTAAGTTAAAGACAGATTGGTTTATTTAGGATTTGTGTCATTGGTCATTATGAACTTCCCTATTAGAATGACTTTTGCTGCATCCCACAGATTTTTAGTTATGTTTTTGTCTTTATATGAAGATAATTTTTGCTATCCTTTTTAATTTACTTTTGACCCATTGCTTTTTTAATAGCAGGTTGTTTATGTGCTTGTTTTTGTGTTTTTCCCCCAGTTTTCTTCTTGTAATTGATTTCCAATGTCATATCAGTGTCGTTGAAAAAGATATTAGATCATTTCAACACTTTTGAATGTATGAGACTTGTTTTGTGATCTATCACATATCACACGATCTATCCTGGAGAACCTGGAGAATGTTCCATGTCCATTTGAAAAGAATGTGCATTTTGTACAGTCTAATATGTCCTTTGAGGTCAGTATTTCTTTATTGATTTACTGTTTAGGTGGTCTACCATTGATGTAAGTAGAATATTAAAATTCCTTATCAATATTGTTATATTATTAATTTATATTTTTATATGATATATTTGTTTAATATATTTAGGTGCTCCTATGTTAGGTGTATAAATATTTGTGAATGTTATATTCTTTTCTTGTATTGAGCCGTTTACCATTATGTAATACCTTTGTTTTCACAGTTTATTTCATTTTCTTTTTTTGGCGATTTCATTAATTTATTTTTAAAGAAGGGAAGGGAATGTGTGGTTGTGTCTCATGCACTCCTTGCTGGGGACCTGGCCCACAATTTAGGGATGTGCCATAGACCAGGAATTGATCCAGCGACCCACTGGTTTGCAGGACATCACTCAATCCATGGAGCCACACCAGCCAGGGCTCACAGTGTTTACTTTGAAGTCTATTTTTCCTGATATGAATTTCACTACTGCAGCTTTCCTTATGTTTCAATTTGCATGGAATGTGTCTCTCTATTCCTTCCTCTCAGTCTGTGTGTGTCTTTTGTTCGGAAATGAGTGTCTTACAGGCAGCATGTAAACTGTGCTTTTGTTTCTTTAATATCCACCTACCATGTGTCTTTTTATCTGAGCAGTTTACTTACATTTAAATTGATTATTGATATATGTGTATTTATTTTTATTTATTAGTTAAGTATTTTGTGTTTTTGTTTGTTTGTTTGTTCCTATGATTTCCTTGTTCTCCTGGTTTCTTCCATTGTGATTTGTCAAATTTTTTTAGTGCTATATTTGGCATTTTTCTATATCACCATCTTGTTCCTCTTTCTAATATGATCCATTTTAACATCAAATGTATATAATACAAATTTTAAAATTGTACACAGTGAACTAAAATATTCAAAAAGACTTCAGAGAAAATAAAGCCAAGCTGTATATCTGAAAGCAAAAAAATTCTCTTTTATGAGACAATACAAGTAAAGATAAATTGAGGATACTCACCTGTTTGGAGTAAAGTTCATTTTGTTGAGTGCCAACTTTAAGACAATGGATGTTATTCTTTCAAAACCCAGAGTAAAGACTGAAGTAACAGAGAAAGTCCTCTCTCCTGTAAACACATACGAATATTAAGATAATATGATGAAATCAGCATATGTTGTGTTCAAAGTATGGGCAAAGGACATCACTGGGTGGCAAGTATTATACAAAGAGAGAACATATAATTGTGTGGTTAGCACAAACTGAATTCAGAACCGAGGTGGCTTAAAAAAAGGGACTCTATAATAGAATGCCAAATTTAGTCTTTTGAATGCAAGTTCAGGCTTCAGACTTTTTCATATTGATGAGTGAGAAAAAAATTTCCCTGTGTAAAATCAAGACACACAGTCAATTGTGTAAAATCAAGCCACACAGTCAATTCTGTAAAATGGACACCTGATCAACTCCAGGTCCAGGATGCATCTAGGATGCCCCGGCGCCCGCACCAAAAAAAGGGGAGAAAAAGCTGTCTCTCTAAAAAGAACTCAAGGTACAGTCAGACATTGACTCGGACTCCTGATTTTCATTCTTTATATTGTTCAGGAATCTGAATGAAAATACAAATAAAGCATTCATAGTAAATAAACTCAGCAAAAGAAAAGTGCAAAAAGCCCAAGTGGTAATGTCAATGATAGAAGTTGTGCATAAACTACACATACACACACATGCTCCTATTCTCTGGGGATGAGACATAAAGATACATGAAAGAACACATTAGCCATGAAAGTGTGTGAATCAGATAATTAAACACAGGGTCCAATTACATCTTCAAAGCAACACATAGTAGAACAATCAGAAATTAATTTCTATAGAAATGTTTTTGAAACATTCAGTATGAATGAAATAGGATTCATTACTCGGTAAGAGTACTTATTATTTTATAAACAAGCAAATTAAAAATATGGAGTAGATGCAATGAAAAATAAACTTATTAAATGATTACTGAAAATTACCTAAAATAGAGCACACAAAATAAAAACATAGTAACATGAAAGAGAAGTGCCACGACAGAATATAGAATGAAAAACTTCAGTGGCATCTAGTAGAAGTTCCTGAGAAATGATGAACAGTGGAAGACCAATCTGAAAAAAGGAAGTAATTAGCCCCAGCTGGTGTGGCTCAGTGGATTGAGTACTGGCCTACAAACCAAAGGGTTGCTAGTTCGACTCCCAGTCAGGGCACATACCTGCGTTGCAGGCCAGGTCCCCAGTGGCGGGGAGGAGGTGCGTGAGAGGCAACCACACATATTTCTCTCCATCTCTTTCTCCCTCCCTTCTCCTCTGTAAAAATAAATAAATAAAATATTAAAAATAAAATAAGATAAAAAATATTTAAACAGAAGTAATTAAGAACACAGGGGGGAAAAAATTCTCCAAAAAGCTTTGTCACCCAGACCAACAGTGTTTTTATCACTTTAAGGAAAGAGAAGTCATTCATCTGATGTTTGATATTTCTCCACTCTTTTATTTCTTAGTTATCTAATTGGCAACTGAAAAAGATATGCAACTATCTAGATTTAAGAAGGATCTTACCATTAAATATTTAAAGATTTAAGTTGTCCATTTTTTCAAACATTTAATTTTTATGTTATCCTCTATGTTAAGCTCATTATGTCATGGAATCATCAAAACAATATGTCCTACATACTCCATAGTATCAGCCAGTGATTGGGAAAAGTTTGTTTTATATTATAAATACAGAAACACCTCAATGTTCTTCCTTCCTTAGAGTGGGAAATAGCAATAGAGATCATGTACATCACCCCAAACTAATTAAAAATAAAGAACGTATAAAGCACAGAATTTAAATTTGCCTAAATTCTGGGATTAGAATATCAAGATTGTTTAGCTTCACTAAAATTAGGTTATTTTTATATATTCTGTGCATTTTATTTTAACCAAATCCAAAAAGTACCAATGTATAAAGATATAAAAGTACAAATATTTTGAAATGATTTCCTTGAAGTATAATTTTCAAAACTATTTTATTAAAAATGAACCTATATTCATTTATACAGTATAGGTGTGGTCTATAATGGAAATTGCAGTCAGTTTCAAGTGAAACATCAAGAAAATGAAGGATCTGAATCTCTTTTTTGTGAAATTGACTTTGGTCTTAGCTTAGAAGACACCGATGGTTATTGTTTTATGCCTCTTGGCCCCATTTATTTATTATTTGACAAGTGGTTATACATATATTGCTTTGTTTCAGTTATCCCTCTCCTTGCTCTCTTTCTGTATGTATCACACACATGTACATATATGTGTGTTCATATACACATATTTAGGCAGAGATAAACAAAAGTAAATAGATAACATTAATTTATTATAGTTGCTGATAAGCCCATTGCTAAAGTAAACCAGAGTAAGAGGTTTAATGATGGGGTAGATTGTGAATATATTAAGTGCAGAGTTCACGAAAGGCATATCTGAGTAGGAGATAATCAAAGAGTGATTGGAAGGTGATCTATGATGCAGCATATAGCTAAACATTATTTCCCAGCATGCACTATAGGTAGAAATTATATGATTAAAATTTGGCCAATAGAATGTGGGCAATAGAAATGTACACCATCTCCAGGCCTAGCCTTTGAAATCTTCTGGAAAATCAGTCTTTCATAATCAATCATATATTTTATCTGAACAGAAACATTCTGGTAACCTGCACATATGGAGAATAATAAGATGGCGGACTCACAGGATTCTGAATGTGCAGAACCCTTCACCTACCTGAGTAGAACCACATGAAGAAATAATAAACTTTTGTGTTACTTTCATCCACTGATATTTTACAGTTCTTGGCCACATGAATTTGCCTACTCACGTAAATAATAATATGTGAACTTGGACAAGTCACTTAACTACTCTGTAGCTCAATTTTCCTATTTGGAAAGTGGATTTATAATGGTATAGACCCATGAGATTGCTGTGCATAAAATACATGTAAAACATTTATAACAGAGTTTGGCACTTAATAAGTGTTAAGTAAGTTTGACCGTTTTTATTGCTGTCTCGGAGAAGAGCAATCCTGGATGAGAATGTTCTGAAGACTGAGTCTAAGGTTCTAACATGCTTGTTGTGGAAGGAAGGGTGCGATGGGAACAAAAGTAGTGATAGGAAGTGAGTTTAATGATTAAGTTTGAGGCCAGGTCAGGTAAGGAAGGTCTTAGAGATTTACAGAGCAATTTAGAAGTAGTGGGGGGGTTGTGAATATGGGAATTTATAGCTCAAATATCAATATGACTTTTGAAGTCAATAAACTTTTTGAGATAATACTGGTAGCAGTAAAAGAAAGGAGAGAGGCAGTGATGCTTGGAGCAGTATAGAAGCAGTAGAGATGATGTAGTGGTCAACACAGTGCAGTAAGTAATAATACTACACATACTTGCAGATGTTTTATAGTCTTTAGCAGTCAACAGTGTTTATTTAAAGTACTGCTATGTGCCAGGCAATGCCCTCTATATAAAGATATAACAATGCAATTACAGAGAAGCAGCACTATGTACAATCTGTATGTGCCATTCACTTTGTGTGAATCTAAGAATAAATAATAGAATTCTAGTTCTCAGTGTACACTTGTATACTCAGCCTAGAGCCTGGCAAAATATGATTGGGTGATGTGAAAACCCAGCAGTGCATAATATGCTGGTAGCTGCAATGAGGTACAGAAGGGAAATACAGGAAAACACCTTCATACCCTCAAAAGATGCAATAAAATTTTCCTTAGATGTTCATAACTAAGATTTAACAAAAGGACAGACTCTGCCCTGTAATTCTGTCTTCAAAATGAATAACAAAGATTTGATTAAATGATGTTTATATTTTTAAGCACTATTAAGAATTTATGTTAATGTATTAGAGCTACTTGAGGAAAGGGCAATTGTGTGCTTCATTTTGTTCCTACACAGTGGTGTCTAGCAGAGCTTTTGCTTTATTATATGATGAGCTTATGCACTTAACTTTGTGTGCGGCCTATATTCCTGGGCATAACAGATTATTCTTTCCCCTCTGAGAAGAACCTTATCAAATTTTTTCTAGCAAGTCTTTTACTGTATCTGGATAATGGATACTGGCAGTTAAAGATAGCAATTTTGACCCTAGCTCGATGCAAACCCTGATTAAAATAATATCTTACTAGGGAATGAATTGTGTGCTTTTCCTTTTATTACAGGAGAGATGATTATTTATGTTCTTTCATATCTTCAAAGATAATCAGGTTGAATAATTAAAAGGAACTTTCATAGTGGTGTGATAATTTCATTTACTTACATAACTAAAATGCAGAATTTTAAACACTCAAGATAATACAACATAGAGGATAAATTGAGTAGCATGCATGCATTTTCAAAATCCTCATTATTTTGGATAATGGTTTCCTGGAGAATATGGAGGTGTTCCACAGAGCTTAGCACAAAAGTAATTGGGAAGGCTTTGATATAAAAAAATTAGGTATATAATCAATTCTAAAACATTAATACAGATTTTCCCATTTCTTCTAAGTAATACAATTAAATGGAAATATTTTAAAGAAAATGGAATGTTTTACAAATTATGAATGTTCAGATGTTTACATTATGATTTTATATTGCATTCTATTTAATACATATGTATCTAAAATAATCATGTGGATTCTTTGCCAGTAAAAAGCCAAAAACATTTCCATAAAAATACTGAACTCATAATATAATTTATTTCCCAATATTACATATCCACTCTGAACTGCATGTTCTGGTATTTAAGAACACCGAATTAATTCCTATGATCTTTATGATTTTGGGAAATTAAATAAAACTTTTTTATAAAATCGAAGTAATAGTAGTACCAACCTCATCAGGTTCTCATGAAAATTTAACAAGTTGTGCAAATTAAAACATTTATCTCTCTTCCTGGCTTATAGTATATCTATTGATTAATAATAAACCTATTCACTTACTCTGAGGCAAAACAGTAAGTATTTAGGATAAATTGCAACAGCATTTTTGTATTAAACATGTGCATTAGATACACATGAAGACTTTTGTTTCATGGTACCATTTCTAACCTACTGTTTTATAGTTGCTAGTGATAGCAATGACCCCAAACTAACATTTGCTATTATAGATCCTTTTTAATCCTTATTGTTTATTGTTAGCTATGATCACCATGGGAACAGAAACAGAGAGACTATCTCTGCTAAAAAATGTATTTTCTGAGTCTCTTTTATTCTTGTTTCTCAGACATTACTTTCTGAAGTAGTATTTTTATGTGGAGATTGAGAGTTAGTTTTATGCATATATTTTCATATCATTCCCAAGGTGGGAACAAGATGGATTTTAAATACATCTACACCTTATTCCAGCTTGGCCACATATTAGCAATGATTATTCTGTTTTCTTGGACTTTACTATTCTCTACAGTACAATTTAAAAATATATGCATTTTGTGAAAATTACATATAACATGCTTGGAACAGTTCATGTTATAGTTGTAGTTTATAGGTATTACTTGCCTTTCTCATTCTCTCTTCCCTTTGAACCGAAGCCTTATCTCTCCAGTGGGGTATCATTAACAAATCCCTTCTTTAGTTTGCATGTACAGTTAGGAGACCTCACTGTTTACTGTGGCAAAGTGTTTAAATGTGGTTTTTAAAACAGTAAATCACTATAAACCAAAAGTCGTTATTTTAATTTAAGATGTCTGTTATTTAGTGATATGTGTGCGCATTTTTTCCATATACACACTTGGAAAAAAAAGATTCATAAAAATTACAAAGCAATGGCCATAGTTAAAAAAATAAGTTATATTTACACTAAAACCCAATCTGTGATTTTCTTACCTTCTTTACCTTCTTGACTCATTCGTTTCAAAACCCAGTATTATATATTTTTTCTGAGTCTGTGAACAAACAAAACATTTAAGGTTTAATATTTTATCACTTTCAATAGGTGCTGCATCTATAGCATATATTCTTTTCTTTATTATGTATCACACACTCCTTATTTTTGAAATTAATGTTCTGGATAAAAATCAGTTAGATTGTACAACATATTAAGCATATTTCTCCAAGGGTATAAAAATTAGAGTTATAACTCTTAATAGCTTTTCTTGGAAAATTGCTCAGAGTGTTGTCTCATAGGTAATGTACCATAGTTAATGAAAGGTCTATGAAAACTAATTTTCAAATTTGGCTTATTCTGTACAGAAGAAAAACACTCCTCTACCCATTCAACAACCCCCCATCACAAGCATCAATCTAAAACCTAAAGATGATTATAATTTTATGCTGGGAGAGCAAACGAGGTTTGAATTTAAAGATAAATATAGTAAAAATTAAATTGTTCTTTTCATGTGGAATGAAATGAGTAACTGTTTTCCAGATATACTACTACTTTTGGAGTATATTGTAGCTTGAGAAAACAATGATAATACAAAATAATTAAAAGCACTAGTTTTACTATAAGGCCCATATCAACTATTTAGTGAAGAATAATGCCTGTAAAAGAATGCTAGGTGTGTTCAGAAGGTGTCCAGCCATGCACTATGAAAAATAGAGCCCTGGCTGGTGTAGCTCAGTGGATTGAGCACGGGCCTGCAAACCAGAGGGTCAAGGTTCGATTCCCAGTTAGGGCACATGCCTGGGTTGCAGGCCAGTTCCCAGGAGGGGATGAAAGGCAACCGTACATTGATATTTCTCTCCCTCTCTCCTTCCCTTCCCCTCTAAAGATAAATAAATAAAAAATCATTTAAAAACAGGAAAATAGAGATACTTACTGGAGAACATACAAGATACAAGAAACAATGGGCCTGCGAACCAAAGGAGCGCAGCTCGATTCCCAGTCAGGGCACATGCCTGGGTTGCAGGCCAGTTCCCATCGGGGGATACAGGAGAGGCAACCATACATTGATATTTCCCTCTCTCCTTCCCCTCCCCTCTAAAATAAATAAATAAATTTTAAAAAATACAAGAAACATTGTACCTAGGGCAATGATGCCTCAGTCTTCTTCAAAGTAAGCCTATTGGAACTTCACATGGTTCTCCCAATTGCCATCAGCTACCCTCTCATATTTTTCTGAATCTCACAGATGGTCTGAAATCTCCCTCTGTTCAAAGGTGATTTTAATTTTGGGAAAAGCCAGAATTTATAAGGTGCCAAATCTGAGCTGCAGGGGCCTGGATCACCTGGTTGATTTGATGTTTGGCCAAAAACTCTGCATGAAACGTGATGTATGGACTGGCTTATTGTTGTGATGAAGCTGTCCATCAACAGTTACCTGCAGCTAAAGCCTTCTGAATCATCAAAACAGTTTCCACGGAGGAATGTTCAAATTTAATACAAAATTTGATTCAGATTCATTGCTCTACTCTGCCAGTCATTTTGGACGTGATGGCCACACAGTACACATGCTCCCTCGATGGTCTGCCACTCCCATTGACTAGTACAGTGAAGTCACCATTGTTCATGCCATGCGCATTCCAGTCTACTCTCCTTGGTTGCCAGGTTACATTGATGTTGCACAAAATGTTCTCATTATGTTAATAATGTAATGGCTGGAATATATTAATAATAATATCTGGAATTTTTCAGATCTCATATATGCTGATCCAAACAGATCTATTGCCACCTCTGTTTGTTGAAGAATGTCTTATTAGTTACATATTATACACATTCTTTACAACTGCATGTCTAACAAAATTAGAGTTCATAGCATCAAGAATTTTTTAAAAAGTAAAACAAAAACAAACTTTAAAATAGGTGCTAAGAACAAAGGAGAAAAAGAAAGAGGTTTCCCCAGTCATCCACTTATTCCAAATCTGCTCCTGGTCTGTAGGCAGGCTCTGCTCACCAGACAACCCTTGCCTAGGAGACATAGTTAAATATACATTAAATACTCTTTCAAGATGAAAACAAGTTAATACTCTGATTTGATCCCATTCTATTTTAAAAAGGTTAGAAATTTTGATGTGCAGTTGAAACAAGGGCTTTTCCTGTATTACTATATTTCTATTTTATGGCATAGCAGTATGTATATATATTTTATTTATTTTAAATATATAATATTTATTATATTTTTCCATTATCATCAAGTCCCCTATACTCCCCTCCCCCCAGCAATCACCACCCTGCTGTCAATGTCCAGGAGTCCTTTTTTTTTGCTCAATCCCTCCACCACTTAACCTTCCCCCACTAGCTGTCATCTGCTCTCTGTCTCTGTTTTGCTTGTTAGTTCAGTCTGTTTGTTAGATTCCATATATAAGTGAAATCATATGGTATTTGTCTTTCTCTGACTGGCTTATTTTACTTAGCATAATTTTCTCCAAGTCAATCCACAGTGTAGCAAAAGGTAAAATTTTCTTCTTTTTTATGGCCGAGTGGGATTTTATTGTCTAAATGTCCCATAGTTGTTTTATCCACTCATCTGTTGATAGACTCTTGGGCTGCTTCCATATCTTGGCAATTGTAAATAACATTTCAATGTACATGGGGGTATTTTGAAAAGGGTAGAGATTTTGATGGACAGTCAAAATAGTTTTTTTACCTTATATTATTGTATTTCTATTTATATGACATAAGCAACATGGATTTTTAATGCTTTATAATTTTTCTGCATTCTATTTAAATATGTGATACATATGTATAGAATTTATTTTTGTCTGTTAGAGTTTTGATGGAATATGAAATGCGAAAGCAAGTAAATATAAATGGTTTTGCAACAAACATTTGACACAGGGAAGACTATGAAGAAATATTTTACACTGAAATTAAGAACAAACTGACAGGCCCTGGCTGGTGTAGCTCAGTGGATTGAGCACAGGCCTGCGAACCAGAGGATCGAGGTTCGGTTCCCAGTCAGGGCACATGCCTGGGTTGCAGGCCGGTTCCCTGCAGGCCAACTCCCAGCAGGGGACACACCAAAGGCAACCATACATCGATGTTTCTCGCCCCCTCTCCTTTCCCCTCTAAAGATAAATAAATAAAATCTTAAAAAAAAAAAAAAAGAACAAACTGACAGTAACCAGGGGGAGGTAGGAGGGGATAATAGCGGGGAGGGGGGGAAGGGGGAAGAGTTTTCAGTACCATGCATAAAGGACATATGGACAAAACCAAAGGTGGGGGTAGGATCAAGGGTGGGAAGTGGGGATGGCTGCAGTGGTGGGGAGTGGTGGGGGGAAAATGGAGATAACTGCACTTGAACGACAATAAAAATGTGAAAAAAATATTTCTTAGCAAAATGCCAATACTACAACAAACCTAATATTTTAAAACTTGCATAAAAATGCATTAGTGATTATGATCTTTACTAATTGAGAATAATTTTCTTTCAAAACATTCCATTTAGTTGAATATTCACAAAGGCTGATACAAAAAGTGAAAATACAGAATTTTTTAATTTGAAACTGGTAGCACTTTAATTGAGGAATTCAAAGGATTATTTATAAATGAAAGTCTTAAACAAAAAGTACCCCAGAATTCAAATATAGTTTTAGACATATCTGTCCAGAAATTAAGTCATGATGGTACATATTTATGTGGAAAATTGTTACTGAACAGAGGTCCAAGGGGGGCGCAATACTTGGCCCACCGAGGGATGCCAAAAAACTGCTACTTGACAACGGGGGCCCTTCCCAAGGATGGTATCCTAGTACCTACTGGTCTGTCCATTGCCAATTGGAAAGACATCTCTCAATGCCAGAGATTTGTGAAAAGGAAATGAAATGTTTATTTAATGCTATTTAGGCCTAATGCCTTCATTAAAATATCAAAGTCTTTAAGGGTATACACCTACACACACACACACACACACACACTGCTCCCTTCTCCCCCTGTCCCAATTCCGGGTACCATAAATGAGGGGGTCCTCACTCTGCTGAAACCACATGGCTCTTCCCTTTCACCTGGGCAAGAGGTCTTAACTCGGTTGAAACTGCGTGGCTCTCTTTTTCTGGCTGCAGGGGTCTACATCCTTCCAAAACAGTGTGGCTCTCCCCCTCACCTGGCCAAGAGGGGGTCCTCACTCTTCTAAAACCACATGGCTCTCTCTCTAATGGCTGCTGCATCTGAGTTTAAATCTCTGCACCCATCTTCCTTTGCAGCCCCATTTCCAGTCCTCCCACAATCAGTTACACCTGCTAGCATTTCTGTATTATTGTAAGTTTACTGGGCTGCCATTGTTAGTCTGGGCAGGTACGGCCCCTTGGCGTGGAGCCAATCAACTGTAAGCTCTCACGAAGGCGCTGTAACTCAGGGGACCAGCCCCCAGTTACATCCTGGGTAGAAGCCACTCCCTTCTCCCTGGCTCAAAGCAAGACCACAGATATTTAACATATCTATGAAACCAGTTAAAAGTTATAGATACTTTAAATGACCATTCCAGAGGTTAGCTTCAAAACTGCTGCTATGCAAAACAACTCTCAATGGCCCTGCTCCATTTGTCCCTTCCCCCCGGGGGTGGGGGAGGTGAGGACATCTTAGTACTTCCTGGACACCCTGAGCTCTGGACCCCATTCCATATTCTTTTCTGGGGATCCCCTCTTGGCTGCACCCTGTTACATAATGACAGTAGTACAATGAATACATATGAAAGGCATAGTAACTATAAAAATTAATTTAGTTAATTAGGTAATGAATGCTTAATAAAGTATTTCATCACCACATTTTTATTCATTCATATTTATTCTAAATTTCTATATCAGAGCCCACCATAATATAGCATACATGCTGGAGTTGATGCAGACAAAATATGTATTACCCATCACCAATATTATTTCTGATTGATTTAGTATAACACAAAATTGATGTATACATTAGAATTTTCGAAGGTAGACTAATAAATTCATGAATAACTATTGCAACAAACAAATGGCATAATACAATGTAATAAAGATTTTGAATGACTCTGAAAATATAATTCAAGTTTATGAGGCTATCCAATACATTTTTACTTTTCTGATGATTGAATTTTAAGCAGATGTTCAAAATTTTTTTTTAAAGATTTTATTTATTTATCTTTAGAGGGGAAGGAGAGAGGGAGAGAAATATCAATGTATGGTTGCCTTTTGTGCGCCCCTGCTGGGAGTTGGCCTGCAGGGAACTGGACTACAACCCAGGCATGTGCCCTGACTGGGAATCGAACCTCCATCCTCTGGTTCGCAGGCCCACGCTCAATCCACTGAGCTACACCAGCCAAGGCCAGATGTTCAAAATTGATTGATAATTTACAATTGAAAAAATAACTACCCTATCCCAGTGACCTTATGATATTTAATTCTACTTTTTACATGTCATAATTATACTATGATCTAAATCTCATGCCATTAAATAACATTTTGGAAAATCTATTAATAATTTTACATTATTTGTTAGACTCTTCTGCATTTGGGGAAAAAATGTACTTAATAATTTTGACTCACTGGATTATCTTATTCGATAACATTCTAATTTCCATTGTTGAGTCTTCAAAAATTACTGTGTAAATATAATCTTAATAACAGTATCCATTCAAAAGTGAATGGAAGAAATTAAAGTGGCAGTTTTATACATGATCAATTGAAAAATAACTTGAAATTTGGAAATTATAGATTTAAATCCCTCTGTAGGTACTGAAGGAGGGTGGTAAGAAGCTAGGAAAATTCATGGGCAAGTGGAATAGGGAAACTGAGACTGGAAAATCGAACAAGGCCACTGTGAGCAACTTGCAAATGGGGGTGGGGTTGGGAGGAAGTGAATCGTGAGAGCTTTTCTCCCGTAACCAAGGACACTTGAGAGCAAATGACTTGCACCTCATCTCCCTAACCAGAGAATAATCTCCCGGGCCTGGGAAATAAAGAACAAAGACCCAACTAATGTCATTTGAAGTCAGGGAAACAACAAAAGTCCTATTATGAGCTGGACAGATCCAAGATAAGAGTAAAACGGTATAGCAGACCAAAGAATATCCCCAGACCACATGCATTCATTCTGACGCATCAGCGTGTTAGAAATGCCACTAGAAAGCTGATGAGTATTCTGCCAAAACCCTCCCCTAAGATTCTCACCACAGCAAGAACATAAATGCCCTCGGAGCAAAGACTCAGCACAGGTTCACTGTAGAGCATGCCCGTGCCCCTTCCCGGTTATGAACTTTTTATTTCAGGAATTCTGAGGGTCCCAAGGAGACTTGCAGCCAGAGATATAGTGGGCAGCAGCAGCTTGAACAGGGCTTACTCCCTGATCCTGTCTCTGGGGCCCCTTTTCTCTGACTTCCATATGAGTTAACAGCAGCCCTCCCTTAGCTCACTCCTTTCGTATGTCTCTTCTTGGGCGCCAAAGCAGCCCTGCTTGGGCTCCTTCTCTTGTTACTTCTCCTACCCTAAGTCCTTCCTTTGTTTCACTGTCCACAGCCTTAATGAACATATTCTCAACATCACCTAGACTTGCATTATGGAATCTTTCCTACACAAAGTCAAGAACCCCCACACTGCTGGCTGGGCTGAGGCAGTCCTGTGTCTGTCCCACACTTAGTGCTTGTCTATTTTACGATTTTGAGCAAGTCAGTCTTAATAACAATTGTAACATGCAATGTAAGAATATTATTAATGGAGAAAGTTGGTCTTAAGTTATAGGTAAATAAATACTGAGGATATAATACATAGCATGATGCATACAGTTTACATTTATTTCTGTTTAATGTATATGAAAGTTGTTAAGAGTTCTCATCACAAGGAAGAACATTATTTTTCTGTTTTTACTTTCTCTCATTATTGTAACTATTTGTATGATGAATGATAAATTTATTCTAGTAATCATTTCACTATATATGTAAGTCAAACCACCATGCTCTATACCTTATATTTACAGTAATGTGAATCAACAAAACTGAAAAAATATTAATGATTGACACAGTTACTTTTTCAGTAGCTCTCTTTCAATAACAAGTGAGACACTGTGGTTACAACGATGAGCGAATTGTATGCCCGGTACCTGTAGTTATAAAAGAGTTTATGTTATTATTAGACTATTGTCAAATTTCAATGAAAAGACACTACTTGATTCTGCCCATAATTTTTTTCAGCAAAATAAGTCTGTCAATTGCTTGAATAAAAATGATGTTTAGGGCAAAGAATCCATTGTCTCCTTTTAGCACCATGCAGTTACCAGTTAAATGAAGATAAAAGGTTACACTTTCAAATTCATGACCCTTCTTTCCTTTTCTGAGAAGCAAACTTATAAATGATGTTTATTTCCTGCAATTAACCCATGACCCAATTTAATTACTCATGTTTTACAAATGCCTCTTATTTATATGGTGGTTCATCAGATTAGTTAAAAAGTAACTAGAGAGAGACAATAATGAAAAGGTGAACTGAAGTTAAACACAGTTTCCACTTGAAGAAATCACCTTCATTTAAAGGGCCTTGTTATTCCCAAAAGGCTTACCTCAGGAGCTCATTAACTCTGATTCTTTTTGCAAAGATTGCATCTTGTATTTAGCTGTCTTTTGATATCATAAAGGAAAAAATAAGCAAGATTAATCTTGTATTACTAATACAAAATGTTTTTTTAATTTATATTATCTTTTGATTATATTTTACTTGCATTTTCACAGTGTATTAGAATTAGATTTTAAGTTTACTTTGTTAATGAATAGAAACTGTTTAATGTTAGAACTTCTGGTTTGTAGAGATAACTTCTAAGAAAAAATCTCTTGCTAAAAGTATGTATAATCAACAATGCATAGAAAATTGGGTGGTCTTTTTCTCTGTATGTGTATGAATGTGTGTGCACACACAATAGATTAGAAATCATTATGTTTTCCAAAATAACTCTTTAGAAGTTGTTTATTCTAGAACAACTACAAAATACAGAGGAGAAAACCCCTATACATATAGAGCATGTTCATTTCTTAGATTATTATTAATTCTATAAATTGTAATGTTACATGCCATTTTATATGAAGCTTCTCTCATTCAGCAATTTCTGGTGAAATTTTTTTAATGTTTTCTGGTATACAGCAAATTTATTATTTTAAACATTTTAAGTGCAAGCATTATTTTTACATTTATGCAAAAATTACATATTTTTATTGATAGGTAAGTCACCTTAATTCTAGTTTATAGTCTTAGTGGAAAATATTTCAAAAATATCCTAGTAGTTCATGCTTATATATTGTTATCTTATTTTTATGATATAGTTCTCAGGGATATAATTGCTGGAATGAAAGAGGTATGGATATTTATTTTTCTAGAAACTCCCCCTCTAAATTTCTTTGAAGATATTATGCATTTTAAATGTTTTTCTCTCTTTTTAGAAGATTTTATTTATTAATTTTTAGAGAGGGGTAGGGAGAGAGAGAGAGAGGGAGAGAAACATCAATGTTTGGTTGCCTCTTGTGGGCCCCCCACTGGGGACCTGGCCTGCAACCCAGGCATGTGTCCTGACTGGGAATTGAACCAGCAACCCATTAGTCCGCAGGCTGGCACTCAATCCACTGAGCTATGCCAGCCAGGGCTGAATGTTTGTTTTTTTTTCATTTCAGCAATCTAGACATTTTATATCTGGTTATATTTTTAGATTCATTATTGCAGTTCTCTCTTCAAAGATACCCCTAATGTTCATACAGATGACCCTTTGCCAGTTTATCATTTTGTTTCAAATAATGTTTAATATTTGTTCATTTCAACTTAATTATGTATGCTTTTCTTGGCTCTGTGTTTGCTTTATTTTCCACAATGATTATTTCTTTTCTCATGTTTCCCAATTGGCTTTTATTTCATAATGGCTTTATTTTATTTTTTAGTACTTGTTCTTGAATTATTCTATTTCATTTTGCTTACTGTGCTTCCCTGGATATTTCCTGTGTCTCACTCATTCATTTTTATAGAGATAATTGCTTCATTATTTATTTTTTAATTCACAGTGATATGCAATCATACTTCCTTTGTGGCGACATCTTTGAGATAGTTTGTTCTCTTTTGCTTTTATTTAAGATTTATTTATTGTTTTCTTACATATTTGATCTACCTATCTGTAGATCAAATCTACCTATTGTTCTGTCTTTCAATTCATCCAATTTCCTTTTAGTTATTCATCTTTGCATGAGTCAATCTCTCCTTTGTTATTCAGAAGGTTCATATGAAGAGTAGCAAGGGATATATTCCTAGCCAATATCAACTCTCATCAAGACACAGGATTGGCTTTACATGTTAGAGTCTTTTTAACATTTCTCTTTTGAAGAAAAACAGATGTCACTGCAGGATATTATAGAACAACCCAATATACAGGATTCTACATAAATAATTCCTGCTTGAGTGTGGTACATAGGATAATAATATGGGTGTAATAATTTATAGTTTTAATTTGAACATTTCACCCAAAATGTCATATGTGTGCTTATGACATTCTGATGTTACAGAATCATGTGCTTATGATTTTGTAGCAAAAGATTTTGTAATAAAAAGGGCATTATTTGTGCTGGACTCTTTTGTTTTGTTTTTAAAGAAGTTTGTATTTTTAGACAAATCTCAAAGTTTATAATTTTTGTCATTGCAGTGGTTATCCTTCCTGGCTATTTTATAATTTTTCAACTAATTTTCAGTAAAAGTGTTGTTTCCAACTTCTTTTCTCATTATAAAATGTGTGATAACAGATGATAGATTAATATAGTACTATGCATCATATTTAAATATTTATATATTTGTATTCATATATGTATTGTGTGCATGATATGTATTCAATATATACATATATACACACACATACATTGCATGTTTGTAGATAGATATCCATGTACATGTAGATGTTGTAGATGGAAATGGGGTCCTCTAATGAAATTGCAAGAAAAGCATACTGGGGAACCACTTATGGGAAGATAAGGTGTAGTAGTAAGATTTACTGTAGAAACAAAATCAAAGCGTTTGGCTTCATCGAGCTGTGAAAGAAGTTTATCTTTGCCTTCATCAAGCCCAGAATAAAGACTGAGGTCCAGAAATTATGTGCCATCAGTTCAGGCCAGTTCGGCTTCTGTCCCCATCTCACTAGCTTAATGTCTGTTTATTCCAAGCTGCATTTTGGCTGACATTGTGGTGCTATACCCAGGCTCACACCTAGAGCTGACAATGTCTACGTGGCTGCTGGTTGAGTGACTGCTAGATGTGCATGACTGCTATGGAAAGAGTATGTGCTTCCAGGTAAAAAAAAGAGAGAGGTGGAGGGAAAGAGAGAGAGAGAGCCATTGTTAGTCTGATTACATGATCTTGGACTTGGTAAGGACCAGATTCCCATTCAAACTAACCAATCAGCTTCTCACTCTTTTGCTGGCTACTGCTGCTTCTCCTTAACTCATCAATTTTCTAGACCTTCCAGGGTTCTAGGTCCATTACCCAACCTGATCTTTTTTCCAGGCTAGGCTCTGCCACTATGGTTACCATCTTAGTTCTTACTGTGCATACCTCATAGTAGAAGCATCTTCCCCTGTGTCATATTATCCTCTACTGAGCATGAACTTACCTCCCCCTGTGCCATTTTGGCTTCTACTGGGGATGTGTCCAGCAGTGAAATTTCTCCTACTGTTTCAGTATTCCCCCAGTAATCCTTGCTAATGGCAGGTAACATCCTCTGTGCTCACTTTGGGGATTAGTCCTGATGCAGCAGTCCCCTGGGGAGCATATAAACGCTGCAACTTCCTAATGAAGTATGCTCAGAGTCCAATGCAGCTCCCCAATTGATTAGGCTTTTTAATGTTTGATTCTCTTTGCTCTCATCCTTTATTAACACTTAGATACCTACCCGAACACAGACATATACATGTACACATGCAATACTTTCAGGTACATATGTACTATTAGTGAAATTGTTCTGTAGGGAGATTTTAAAGTATCAAATAGGTAACTTGCATTATTTATTTACCCATGTAAAATGTTCATTTGTATTGATTCTCAAAACAGGATTAAATTCTACTATTTTCTTTTTATTGGCAATAGGTGAGTGCTTGTCCAGTTCAAGTGTGTTGACTAATCATTTAATCTTATATTTTGTAGTCGTTTGACATACTAGTAATATATACTCATATTGGAGAAAAATAATTTTTAAAAATCTACCACAAATGCATAAGAATGCATTTCAACTGCAGTGTAAAGATAGTCTTAGAAATATGGTATTTTTCACAATTGAAAGTGAAACCAGATACATAAGCATTTGGTGAATAAATTTAGTATCAAAAAGGGAAAGCTAATGAGGGAAATATACCTACTGTTGAAATGACCTAGGAATAAGCCAATATTGAGTAATAATGAATTCAAAGTAATCTTTGATTTTTAGGTCAAGAAAAGTGATCAAGTAGAAGAGATTTGCAGATATACAACATATACTGTTGGTGTTTAAATCTCATTTAAGAACAACATTCATGACAAAGGCCAACTAATATAAATTTCTGTAGAGAATAGAAAATAAATTAGGTGGGCTTAGAGAGGAACAAATGTAAATGTGGAGAACAATAAGATTACATTTGAAGAAAAGATGTAATATTTGCTACACATGTTTACTACTCTTCTTCTATGCTACTTTCAAAATATATTAAAACAAAGCTGGTTATTTGAATGCAGTGTTCTCCTGGGTTTTCTTACTCAAGCTACTTATTACTAATTTTTTATCACTATCCTTCATGAAAACACGTCTCACAAATATAAGAGTGGTTACCACCTTCTCGAGGGAGCACTGGTGCCTAGTTTTTCTTATTCTAAGCAAAACCCAGGTTAGTCAATGTCTTTATGCAGGCGCATTCTAGTATCACCATGGAAACATCACTCCATCAGTGAGAAAATGAGTTGATAATTAAGACAGCAGTTGAAAAATGGACTTAACAGAAACAGAAAAAGATGAGCCCACAAGGTGATTTGCTGGAGAGAACAATGACAGCGACCAAAATGCCACCTCATTCATTTGCAGGGATGAAACAAATTGTGCATAATCTGACATCAAGATACTATGTTTGAGCATTGCTAGCCTTGGCACTGATTTATGATGTTCCCTACATAATATAAAGTTGAATTTTTATTGCCCTTTTGGCTTGTTGTTGAACTTTCTGGTCTTAAGAATCAAATAAAACAAAGGGATTATATTGTATGACATAACATGTGATAATGTAAAGAATAAATAAATAAAATGGAATGCACATTGCTAAGACAGTCACTTAAAATAGAAGCTATTAAGGAAATGGGTCTTATACACATCCTGTGCTTCATTTCTCAGAGCTGCTATTAAGTTGCTAAATCTTTTGCTAAACTCAGCTCAAGGCCAAGCAATAAACATCCTGAAGTCATAAATACCCTGGAGTCATCAACGTCCTGGAATAACAGCTCACATGTGGACACACATGGACTTTACTTCTTTGTTGCAGTTTTTGCCATTACAGTTTCCATATAGGAATTAACCAATCCTTGCTAATACCCAGGATTCTTCATTTTGCATGAAAGACTTGCATTTGTTTTTTGGTTGTTGCCTTTACCAACCCTGCCTTTCTTTCTTCTTCCCATAGCACAGTTTGTGGTGTTACTGGAATTTGCATTTCTCAGATTGCAATGCTTTAAGATGCCCCACCCCAAAGACTTTTAATTTATTTTACAGCTTTGAATATTTTTTGGTTAACATTTTTGGTGATCCCAAATCACTGCACTGTTCATGTGTGAGGTGCTTTCAATGGCTGAAACATGTTAAGGAGAAGAGTAACAACCTTATGAGAACAATAACATTCCATGGTAATTCTTTAGTATGCATCAGAGTATGTATACTTGATTATAGTAAGATAATACTCAAGTTAATTTTGTTAAACACTCCCAACACCATTTGTTGAAGAGGTTATTTACACTCCATTTTATGCTTCTACCCCCTTTGTCAAATATTAATTACCATAAAGACATAGGTTTATTTCTGGCCTCTCTATTCTGTTCCATTGGTCTTTGTGTCTGTTCTTATGCCAGTACCACACTGTTTTGATTACAGTGGCCTTGTAATATAGTTTGATGTCAGGTATTGTGGTCCCTCGTACTTTGCTCTTCTTTCTCAAAGTTATTGCAGCTATTTGGGGTCATTTATGGTTCCATATAAATTTTTGAAATGTTCTTATTTATCTGTGAAGTATGTCATTGATATTTTAGTAGTGATTGCATCATGCAAAAAATGAAATTCAACCAACAACTTATACCATACCCAAAGATAAACCGAAGATAGATAAAAGACTTAAATATAAGTCATGACACCATAAAAGTCCTAGAGGAGAATATCAGCATGAAAATCTCAGATATTCCATGCAACCATATTTTCACTGATATATGCCCTATAACAAGGGACATAAAGAAAAGAATAAACAAATGGAATCTCATCAAAATGAAAAGCTCCTTCATGGCCAAATAAAACATCAGCATAATGCAAAGAGAAACAACCATATAGGAAAATATATTTGTTAGTGACACCTTGGACAAGGGTTTCATCTCCAAAATGTATAAAGAACCCACATAAGTTCACTCCAGGAAGACAAACTATCTAATTAAAAAAATGGGCACAGTACCTGAACAGACACTTCTCCAAGGAATACCTGCAGAGGGCCCAGAAACATGAAAGGATGCTCAGCATCACTAGCCATCAGAGAGATGCAAATTAAAACCATAATGAGATGCCACTTCACACCAGTCAGAATGGCCATCATAAACAAATCAACAAACAAGCGCTGGCAAGGTTGTGGAAAAAAGGGAACCCTAGTGCACTGTTGGTGGGAATGCAGAATGGTGCAGCCATTGTGGAAAACAATATGGGATTTCCTCAGACAACTAAAAATGGAACTGTCTGTTTCCAGGCAATTCCACTGCTGGAATTATACTGTAAGGATCTCAAAACACCAATTTAATAAACCCTATGCAGTCCAGGGTCCATAGCAGCACAATTTACAATAGCCAAGTGCTGGGAGCAAACTAAGTGCCCATCAGTAAATGAGTGGACAAAAAAAAACTATGATACATTTAAGCAATGGAATACTACACAGTAGAAAGAAAGAAGGAGCTCCTACCCTTTGTGACAGCATGGATGGAACTGGAGAGCAGTATGTTAAATGAAATAAGCCTGACAGTGAAAGATCTCATCTATATGTGGAACCTAATCAACAAAACAAACAAGCAAGTAAAATACAACCAGAGACATGGGAATAAAGAACAAACTGACAGTAACCAGAGGGGACGTGGGGTGGGGGATCACAGAGGAAAGAAGGGGAAGGTTTGTCAAGGAACATGTAAAAAGGACCCATGGACAAAGCCAAAGCGGGATAGGATTGAGGGTGGGCAGTGTGGGAAATGGTGGCAGGACAATGGAGACAGCTTGAACAATAATAAAAACATTAGCTAAACACTAATGGAATATACTAGCTAGTTTAGTGAAAAATATGAGGTAAGGTGGCTTTGGAGGTAGTTTTATTTCAGCAGTTCAAATATGTCATCAGTTTTTGTTTGCTTCCATTTCTCTCTTTACTACAGGCTAATATACCCAAAGGACTGGCTTTCCACTGATTACAAGCTGTCTGTCTACAGTTCCCATATCTTCATTATTCTCTGACTAACTAAAGGGTGAAATTCCCAAATAAAATACAGAATACCCATTTAAATTCGAATTTTTGATAGACAGCCTTTTTTAAGTATAAGTACGTCCTATGCAAAATAACTTACTGCTCATCTAAAATTCAAATTTAATTCATCCTTTATTTTATTTGCTAAATCTGGAAATCTTACTAAAGGAGACTAAATAAGTTTGTTTTTGAAAACTTTATAAAATGATGAAGTGTTTTTTCAGAGGTTTCTACAAAATACCTTCTCATGTCTCAGTTTTTTCCTCTTTTGTCATATGTCCACACCTAAAAGAAAAACAAGTGTCTGGGGATGAGCTTTCATAGTTTCTGTTTAGCTTGAGCTGCAGGTTGCAGTTAACTTCTGGAGAAGCATAACTTGAAAGTGTGGATTGTTATGAAGAGTATGACTAGCTGTTGAGGAAGCAAGAATAAGAGTTATATATCAAAATACAGTGGCAGAGCCAATATAGCGTAGTTTTAAA
The DNA here is from genome assembly GCF_014824575.4 of Sturnira hondurensis. Classification (NCBI taxonomy): domain Eukaryota; kingdom Metazoa; phylum Chordata; class Mammalia; order Chiroptera; family Phyllostomidae; genus Sturnira; species Sturnira hondurensis. Next base: position 12,046,914 of record NW_028077910.1, on the reverse strand, counting down.
TAATATGCAGTTTAAAGCCATACACATCTTCTATGTGTGGATCTTCTATATATTAGCTATATAACCTTGGAAACATTGCTGAATCTCTCAGTGTATCAATAACTTCATTTCTGAAATTTATATTATAATAGTATCTATATTTCATAACAGTCCCTATTAAATGTATATAAAGTACTTAAACAATCATTGGCATATAAACTCTTTTCCTATAATAAATAACATGAGAATAATACACTTTAGAATGATACATTGAAAAATTTACAAATGAGTTATCATTAATTCATAAATGTCCTAATTTAGAAATTGTTGAAGAGTACCCTTACAAATTTTTACATAAACTTCTGAGCATCTTACTGGAAGAAAATGTATTGGAACTTTGGACATTAATTTAGGCCCTTATTGCAATTTAGCTAGTACAAAATAGTGTAATTTTTATTGTTGCAAGAACAATTCACATAAAATCTACCCACTAATGAATTTTGTGCACAGTACAGTATTGTTAATTACAGTGTCATAGAGCAGATCTCTAAACCTTCCTTATCTTTCATGATGAAAACTTTATACCTCTTCCCATTTCCCTTTCCCACCACCCTCTGGCAACTACATTCTACTCTCTGACTCTATCAGTTTGACTAATGTAGATACCTCATATAAGAGAAATGATGTAAAATTTGTCCTTACAATGTCCTCTATGGTTCTTTTGGATTGGATTGTTCTGAGATGGGTTTGTTCCATTCCTATCAATGGCCATTCAGTTAATAGATGCATCTGATATTTGTGTCTTGATTTTCTTAGATCTCATTTATTTTATATTAATTCGCAATGGTATTCTTTATTACACTTGATCTTAGCCAAAAGGCCGAGAAGCGATGTATTCTTTATTAGTAATAATTTTTGATCACTTACCATTCCTTTTTTGGCTCTTATCTCTGAGTGTTCTGTGATTGGCTTATTCACTTTGCATAATATCTTCCATATTTATTCATTTTATACATATGATTGAATCTTCTTTTTAAAAGTTGAACAATACTCTTACTGTTTAAATATGCCATATTTTCTTATTCTATTCATCCATTGATGGGCATTTATTTATGTTATTTCTGTATCTTGGTTATTATGAATAATGCTACAGTGAACATACAAGTTTAGTTAACTCTTTGCAATCCTAATTTTAGTTCTTTTAGCTATATACCCAGAGGTTGGATTTCAGGGTTACATGGTAGTTCTATTTTTAATTTTTCAGAAACCACCATGTTTTCCATAGTAGCTGTACCATTTTCTATTTTCACTAAGAGTGTAAAAGTGTTACAGTTTTTCCACATCCTTGTCAACACTTATTACAACAGCACAGTTTTGGCATGAAGATAGACAAATAGACCAAAGGAACAGAATAGAGAACCCACAAGGGTGTTAAGAATATGCAATGGAGAAAGGATAGTGATATCAGCAAGTGGTGTTGTATCTACAGTAAAAGAATGAAATGGATCCTGCCTTCACTGTACACATTCTTTATGTGGATTCTTTTCTGAGTTGTCTTCAACCATCATTTCAAATGATTTTCACCTTTCTAACTAGAGCACATTCATAGAGGTCTTCTTGGCTCTCAGTTTGGTTACTTCTATTGACTCTGAAGAAAGTGTGGAGATTTAAGGAGACTGAAGGATATTCAATAGTGCCAGCTAACCCCTCTTGCCAAATTTCACTAATTTCCCTTCTTCCCTTGACTGGAGACCACTGAGTTAGAAAAGAGCATTGTGCAGAATGTCTCTTTCCTAAATTTTAGATACTAAGTGTCTAAAGATGTGTAAAACATTTTTACTTCCAGGTATGAAATCTTTGCACATCAGATTAAGATGTATCTGGATTATTGATTTTATATCAGTGATTTAAGAATCCTTGGGACCAGTACAGATGATATTTCCTTCTATCATTTTACTGTCTGGTTGTAATTCCCTTAGGTTAAAATCTATGTTTGGGCCCTGGTTGGTGTGGCTCAGTGGACTGAATGCTGGCCTGAAAACCAAAGGGTTTCTGGTTCAATTCACAGTCAGGGCACATGACTGGGTTGCAGGCCAATTCCCAGCAGGGGAGTCAAGAGGGGCAACCATACATTGATATTTCTCTCCTTCTCTCCTTCCCTTCCCCTCTAAAGATAAATAAATAAAATTTAAAAAAAATATATGAAAGGGGTTCTCCCTCTCTCTCTTTCTCTCTCTATATAAACATGTATACATATGTATATATTCACATTCATACATATATATTTATGTGTGTGTATTAAGATATTTACTTCTGTACATAAATATATAGACAGAGCAGACTTCTTAGCTGCTACATATTTTTCATTTGTTTATTTTTTAAGGGAGAAGGTTGCATTGAAAGGAAAATGTGTCAAATATGCTAAGACAAAGGTGAGGAAAATTTCTAAAAGCTTGTTAGTAGTAAGTAAATGAAAATAATATTAAGGTCAAGTTTCCCTCACACAATATCCCTAACGATCACTTTCATGGGCTTTAGAAGAATGATTACTTTTGGAGAAATTTTGCAAAGTTTTGATTAGAATTTCAAAGTACTTAAAAAAATGTTTTACAGATTTTGCTCTAAATTATTTAATTTCATAAATTTCTTGCCAAGGAGTAAGTTGAGGAAGAAATAGGTATGGGGTGTCCATGTTTTGTATTTGTATCTGAAAGATGGTCAAGATTAGAAAAATAAATGAGAAGCTTAGTATTACAAGGGGGGAGAAACCCAGCTACGAACTTTGTCGAATATTAGAATATGTTGTATATTAAAGTTGTATCACCACAGTAGATTTTCACTTTTGATTCTTGCATGAGAAGATCTCTGTTTAACTACTATCTCTGCCCTTCATTATCAGAAACTTGCCACATGTTCTTTCTGAATCTTAATACCTGAATCTTAATACCCAGATAGACAGTTATGAGATCTATAGAGACAATGTTTTATATTTGGAATATAATGTGTTTGTGTGTTTTAATAATAAGGTTACACTTAGTTGGAGAAAAAAACCACTGTTTTGTGAGTGTATGGAACTTGGTAGAGATACGAAGTGTTAGCCATTTCTGTCAATTGCTAAACAAATAAGCTAATATTCTCTATTATATAAGATAAAGAGAATATCAAATATAAATAATACATTTATCTAGATTAGAATCCAAAAATATAATTATTTTATATAGCATATTAAACCAGCTCATTTCCCTTAGAGTGAAATTGAATTTTAACAAAACCAGTTATATTGAGTATTTATGACATAGAGTGTATAAAAAGTGATGACATTTAAATGGTTTTCAGACTTAAAAATAATTTTTCAAAGAAAATATAAATATATAGCTTTTTTAATACTAGATAAAGCAAGGACACATTATCATATAGTTTTCCTTCAAAATGACTTAAATGACTATGCTTTATATTTAATTTTTGTCACTAGATGGCATACTATATATAAATAATACAATACTATATATAAATAATTTATATATAGTATAGTATTTATACTATATATAAATAATTTATTAAATTATAATGAGAGTAAATTAATGGCAGATAAACACTAGTATGTAAATTGTCAGAAAATACCATGAAGTTCAAGTAGCAATAATGATGGAAATACTAAACTTTATTATTTAAGACCTTATTTCAAGATAATTAAAAAAAAAAAAAAAAAAAAAAAGGGCCCTGGCTGGTGTAGCTCAGTGGATTGAGCACAGCCCTACGAACCAGAGGATCGTGGTTCGGTTCCCAGTCAGGGCACATGCCTGGGTTGCAGGCAGATTCCCTGCAGGCCAACTCCCAGCAGGGGACACACCAAAGGCAACCATACATCGATGTTTCTCTCCCCCTCTCCTTTCCCCTCTAAAGATAAATAAAATCTTAAAAAAAAATAGATAATTTTTGTCACAACAATCTAATAATTAGGTAGAAATTAGTTAATCAAATTTTCTTTGTATTAACAAATATGGATATAGTGTACAAATATCATTAAATTTCACTATCAAGTAAATTTAGAAGATTGTCACAGTAAAATAAAAATGAAATTAATGAAAGTAAGATGTTTTTTAAAAATTCCCAATTTCAGAAAGATGGAAATATATTGCAGATATAGCAAACACCCAAATCACTTCAGTCACTCATTTAATTTTAAAACTGCTAAAAAGATACATTTTTTCATCTAATTTACTCTACCCTATATTAAGTTTGCTGACACTGTCATAAGAAAGAGGTGAGAGCTAGCATTTTGACTATTTATTGCTATATACATATTACTCTAAATACTAAGTTTTAAAACAAGTTTATTTATTGTTGTTTATGCTATTTTAGTTGTCCCAATTTTTCCCCACTGTCCCCTCCACCCAGCCCTCCCTTCTACTCCCTCAGCAAGTCCCTCACCATTGACCATGTTCATGGGTGATGCATACATGTTCTTTGGCTATTCTATTCCCTATGCTGTACATTATATCCTCATGTTTTTTCTATAACTACCAATTTGTACTTCTTAATCCCTTCACCTTCTCCATGCATTCCACCAAACTCCATCCCATCAAAATGTTCTCTGAATCTATGATTCTGTTTCTGTTCTGCTTGTTTCTTTATTTAGTTTTTATATTCAATTGTTAATAGATATGCATATAGTGCTGTTTTATTGCTCATAATTTTGATCTTCTTCTTAAAGAGGACCCTTTAACATTTCATATAATACTGGTTGAGTGGTGATGAACTCCTTCTTGTATGGAGCTCCAACTTTTTCTTGTATGGGCAGCTCTTTATCTTTCCTTTGATTATAAATGTTAGCTTCGCTGTGTAGAATAATCTTGGTTGTAGCCCTTTATTTTTCATCACTTTGAATATTTCTTGACAACTCCTTTTAGCCTGCAAAGTTTCTTTTGATAAATCAGCTGACAGTGTTATGGGAGCTCCACTGTAGGTAATGGACTGCTTTTCTCCTGCTGCTTTTAAGATTCTCTCTTTGTACTTAACCTTGGCATTTTAATTATGATGTGTCTTGGAGCAGGCCTCTTTGGGTCCATCTTGTTTTAGACTCTCTGCACTTCCTGGACTTGTATGTCCATTTCCTTCATCAGATTAGTGAAGTATGGAATCATTGGAATAGAATGAATACATTCTTTTACTCACTGAAAAAAGGTAATAAAATAATCAGTTTTCCTGTTTTTGAATCAAGTTGAAGTTTTTGTATTTTTCTTCTATGTGCTACCACCTTTTCTTTTTCTTTTCAACTTTTCCTTCACTTGCCAAAATGTGATATTTGAAAATTTTCAGAATCCTTTATTTCCAAATTCTCTGCCCACATCTGTTTTTAGATTATTTTCTAATTCCTCTTGTTCTATGTAATGACAAGCCATGGTTCTCATGGATTATGTAATTTTATAATTATGTGTCATGGGGGACTGATTTTGAGTGGAATGGAGGAATGATGAAATAATCTGGGTTTTTTCTGTGTTTATATTTTGTCCAACATTTTTGATGATGTATATTCTGTATAAATAAATGTATTCACATTTTAATCTAAATTGATTGTACTTGGTCACCTAATAATATGACCATGAATTAATAGAGTGCCTAATAATTGGCATGCACTATTTTAAGGATTGGAGAAATCAAATGTACTCTCTCCTCTCATATTAGCTCATGGTTTTTAAGTTCAGAGAACTGTTATCACAGCATATTATAATAACGCATCTAAGATAGAATGGAGCGTCATATGTTATGAGAATATATAAGGTAGAGCAACTTACCCCAATGTAGGTTACAAAGATGTTTTCCTTGAGGAAAATGCACTATTTCAGTAACAGCTTCAATTTATGTAATATTTGTGCTTGACAAAATATATTCTCAGTTGGTCACTTGAAGATGTTTGTATCACAGAGGTTATTAATTGCTATTGCTGTTTTGCACTAGAGAAAGCAGGTTTATAACAGTTTGTGTAAATAGCTTAAAGTCACACAGGGGATAAGGCAATGAGACTTGGCCCTGATTTTCTGGCTGGGAGTGAGAAATTCTTCTATTGTGTCAAATTTAGAAGCCATTCTCTCTTGACTTTTTTCAGAGTCCATTCCCTCTCAGCTGTTTTGGAGTCCTTTACCTACAAAAATAAATAAATAAACAGAAATACTGCACATCTGTAACTCACATTTTCACCAGAGGTGCTGCTGCTAAGTTCTTTAGCACTGATAGTAGATACATTCTAAAGACTTAGTCACTTCCATCCATTTTTCAATGGGACTCACTTTAACATTACTTTTCTTTATATGGACCCCAATAAAACAGATGTTTTGTTCTGCAAAAAAAAAATGTCAGAGAAGGCAAGATAGTGAAGGAATTTAGGAGACTTCTTGCAGACAGACTGAGGATTCAGGCTTTGTTAAAGCCAAGGGGTGAGGGTCCATCATTCCCTTTCTCTATTACCCCACAAGTCCTTCCCTGGGGCCTCCCCATGATCATGCCTGTCTTAGGTTGTCCCCCTCTTGGGGAATCTTACCCACCATTGGCTAACTGATCAAGCACTGGGGGCCAGTTATGACAAAAGGAGCAGAAGCGGCACTCCTGCCAGTATGATAAGCTTTGTCTCCTTAGTGGCTTATGGTCTTAAGGTTGCTCACTCAGCCTTAGCCGTGGTGGGGTTACAGCTCCTGAAACCAGGCAAGGTATCTCCCAACATCTTCCAAACCAGAATTTTGATAATGAAAAGAAGCTTTATTCATATTTCTCAAAGAACAACAGATGAAAGGTAGGACTCTCCTGACCGGAGAAGAAATTGTGATTACTTTACTGGCAGTCTTTTCATATTAATATGGATTACTAGCAAGTAATACGCTCACTCAGCCTTACGTATGTGGGGGTTACAGCTCCTGAAACCAGACAGAGCAGCTCCCAACAGGAAGTCCTTTTGATCTTTTTAATATCTTTTTTTAGTAGTGCTCAGTGGGAATAGCTCATCTCTATTCTGTGTGTAGCTACTTCCCTGGGGCTAGTTGTATTGTAACCTAGCTGGTTGTTGGCTGGAAGTTTGGCTGGAAGTTCAGCTGGAACCTATCACCTGGGGCATAAATTCTTTTTCACATGGTTATGTGGAGTTTTTTTCCACTGTGTGGAAGGCTAGAATTAAGGAGAAAAGTCACAGAACTTAACAGTCTTCCTATTCAGCTGAAGTATTACAGTCACTGCCACTGAAGTGTACTTACTGAATAGTCACAGATCTAATCGCACAGTTCAGATTCAAATGGGTAGCAAAGTAGACCACACATTTCTGTGAGGGAAATGACAAGGAATTTATAAGTGTCTTTAATCTGTAACTTTATACCCACTAGTCATAATTATTTACACAACTTTCACATGCAAAATATTTATCTTTCCTATAAGACACAGCATTTTTCTCATTAGCCATCATACTCAAATCTAGAATATTTTCATGTATATCAGTTGATATAGGTAAAGAGGTTGGTTTTTAGGTGTGGTTCCTATTGATCTACAAAACCATGAAATAAGATGAAAAGTGGTACACCCTCTGGACACCCAAATAAAAGGGCAGGTGTTGGGAGAGTGCTGTGGAGGTCTGGCTGGTTTTCTCCATCTGGGTCATGCTCATGGACAGTTAGTAGCTTTGTGGCCACTCTTCACTTCAAACTGTTTCTTTCCTTTTTAGTCCAGTGGATTTCCTTTTTTAAAAAATTATAAGGGAAATTTTATTTAGAAAGTTACGGTCATAGAGAAGTGAGCCAGCTGGGCTGTGTAGGCTCAGGAAACTAGTTACAAGGGCAGAAAAAGGACCCTTGGAGCCTATGAGAAAGGCAAAGGTAACAGACTGGGGAAAGTGGGGACTGGGGAGAGGGGAAGTTGCAGTCACACTCCCTAGAGGGAGAGTGCTCCCTGGGTCCTTCTGCTTGAGGGTTGTAGAGGCCGGAAGTGTAGAGGAGGTCCTAGAGAGGATCTCAGTAGAATATTCACCATCGTAACCAGATTCACCAAAATGAGGGTTAGTCCCCCGACTTCATCAGCCCTGAGTGTGGTTGGCACCAATGGCATCAATTGGATTTCTGTTATCTATCTCCCTGAGTAGGGTGATTAAAGCTATTTACCTTCTGGTTGGGGAGGAGGAGTTTAAACCTTGTACTCTTAAGTGTTCTGGGCTAGGGAAGGTAGGATTTTGTGATTTGCTTGATGGCTATAAACTACTTTGCCTTTTAATGATATATCTCATTTCCCCTCCTCCACTTGTCCTGGTTTACTAGCCCATCTCATTACCCCCTCAGACTTCCATCCTTGAAGTCTTTCAGGGATGATGGGGGAGGATGGACGGCTTCAATAACTGCTTCCTGCTGACAAGGCCCATTGTCCCTGCATATATAGAGTATGAAAGCCTCTCCCTGACTGATATTGGAGACAATGGGATAGGATTGGAGAGTGGAACAAAGAGGCTGCTAGCTGATTCTTCTGAAGTAGGAGGAGCCTGGAATCCCTGAAGCATCATCATCTTGATATGGAATTATTTTATCTGGAAACAGAGTAGGTAGATTACTGCACACTTCATTGACTCAATTATGCAGTCCTAAAAATAAGTCAGTTCAATGAAATTGTTAAGTCTCATTTCAGGATGCAGTGATGTAGATGGGCTTCCCCAAGTGAGACCTATATTGTGCCAATTAGGTATTTTATAAGGTGTAGGTCTATGAAAACAGGAGGAAAAAACAAAGGTTGATAATCAGAGCAAATTATAAACCAGTTTCTGAGTCTGTAAGATTGTCAGTCAAGATTTTAAATGTAAAGCTCAAAGTTTCTTTTGCTGAAATGAAAGCAAGCAGTGGTAATGTGATAAATCCTCCTAATCTGCTGTTTGAATATTTCTAGTAATGCAAATTTTGCTTGGTTAGTTAGCATCAGTAACTAAGATTGTTTAGGTATGAGCTGTTGTGATAATTTCTTAAGATGATATAAAATTTTCTAGCTGTAATTTGCAAGTGCAAAGCAGAGAAAAAAAATGGTTCTCAGTGATTCCAAGTCAAAGGTTGGGAGAAAAACAAACCTTAGTTTGGAGAATTTTAGCCAAATATTTAAGCAAACTGAAAAGAAATTCAGGATTCAGTTCACTTTGTGGGGTGACAAATAAAATTTTGAAGACAATTAACTGAATTAGAGTGTAATGTCTATAACTGTGTGTTATGGATGTTATTGAAACACAATTTTTCTTCTTAAAGTCACCCTCATTTTTATCAAAAAACCAAATTAGGGCCAATTTATTTGATGCATTAAATTCAGCTTCAGTTTCACCTGATTATTAGCATAAACAAAATAAGAATAGTATTTGATGATACTGTCTTTCTTAAATATTCTTTGCAGGAATCTCCAGATTAAACTTTAATTAGCTTCTCAGAACAAAGAAGCCAAGCCACAAAGTTGCCATCAGTCTTGGCCTTGGGTGAATTCATCACATTCTCAAGGTCAAGTAGATTAATCTTGTGAAAACTTTGTGAGTTTCATTTATGCAGTTTATATTAATTTAAGCCCCACCTTCTGAAAAGGGTATATATTCATACAAAGGTGAGCAAAAGTCAATTTATAGTTGTTTGCATGAAAAAGTAATTAAATAATAATACAAGAGTAAAGTCTATTTTGTGTACTCATAACTGTAAGGCTACTGATCCCCATCACTGTATATTAATGCACTTCTTCTAAAACAAAGATTTGCCACTTTTTCACAGTTTATTTATTTAATCATTTATTTATATTAGTATGGACTCATGAATATGGATTTTTCTATTTTCAGTTATAACCCAATACAACATTATTTATTCATTGCTCAGGTTAGTCCAGCTTTGTTTACTAGGTGCTTTTTCAGGTTTTGATGAAACAGAAATTGATTCCATTGAGTTAAAGATATGAAGGCTAAATATACGGCAAACAGTGTGTTATTACTCAGAATATCGAGGTAAAAACAAAACAATTTACAATCTAGGAATTCCATACAGTTCAAAGATGAACGATCATCTTTGAATTATCAAAGGTGATGGTAACTAATAGTAATACTGATTAGTAATTTATGTAAATTACATGAAATAGGGAGATTTGTAATTTGTGAAGAAGAACTATATTTACCAAAGTTGTACGGACAAAAAATGGGCTCCATGAAAAGCCGCCTCACAGAGCGATCTGATCATAAACTCTGAACTGGCCAGATTACGGCAGACAGTGACTCCCCAGGCATACAACTTCTTAGCAAAAGGCTTACTTTCCTCTTAGGCACGACTTTCCACTCAGCTAGGTTAACATCTCTTCGAAGTAATCTATAATCGCCCCCTAAAAGCACCGTCTTGTTAACTATCCTGTAATCCAGTTCCTGCCTTGGGTTATCTCCACTTCCCTGTAATCTTCTTTACGTTCCCTCTTTCATTTCAAGCACACTAAACAACTGCAAATCTGTTAACCTTTGGAGCATTTGAGATCTTGCTCCGGGGCATACATCCCCAGTTAGGCTCAAACAAAGTATTATTGCCACTCTCTGTGGTTTTGGACATTCTGACATTGACTGATAGGAATATCGTCACACCTTATGTTGGGCCTAAACATAAAAAAAATGGGGGGATGAACACTTGGTATAAAATATTTGAATGTTTCTCTTCCCCACACTGACCACTACCACATTTTTAAAAGAATACAGGCCGTAAGAATGTTTTATAAAACTGAAATATTTACATGGGCTAGGGCAATGTTGTCTTCTAGTTTGGAAGTACTCACGTATGGAAGCTGCAGTGACATAGCTATGATTAGTGAAGAAAAGAGACAGGGACATCGTCAGCAGGCGCACGCAGCATGTGAAAATATCTCGAGCCAGCCAAGCATGCACCATTAGAGACATAGATCACACATCTGCCTCTTTCACATTTATCTTTCTGTTTCAGTCTCACTCGGACAGGGAGTTGTGCCATGAGATACAAGAAATAGTATTAATCAAGTTAGTGCTCTATTAAGAATATATTTTGAAGAAGAATGGAAGAATACTCGGTGCCTTCCGAAGATCAAGACAGAAGTTTATTTGCTTTGTATGTCTGTTTTTGGTGTCAGAGAAAGAGCTATCGGCAGGATGGCGATGGGAAAAGAATGAGAGAGATATAAAAAGATGAGGAGAAAAAGGGGTCAGAATTCCACCTACCCCTCCTTTGTGAAGTGAAAACTGAATCGCAGTCCAAGAGAGTGTAGCACCATAGTTGCAGTATTAGCAGTAGCAGCAGCAATAGTAACGATTAAAACAGAAACGATTGCATGTAAGAATTTATTATGTTGTACGTGTTTTCCATAGAGAACCTCCCTTGATAAAGGCTAGTGAACACTGCCTCATCCTATCAAACGCTACTATCAGCACCCTGAGTGGGGTAATAATGGTGCACACATCTTACTGTAAATTTAAGCGTAGAGGTTACTGTCTCTCTTAATGTTACACACCTTACACCTTGTGTCAATGAGAAGAGGACCAAGTAAGTAAACAAATGGTTTGGACCATTCCACACAACCTCGTTCTTGATGGATTACTATTGAGAGGTTTTTTTTTTTTTAATTACTCTGTTTTATTTTTCTGGTGCTGGATTTGAAGTCTCCAGTTTCTCTCCCCTCATTTCCTCAATTCCGTTCCAATCAGCCTCTTCTTGATTTCCAATAAATCTGATTTCTTCAATGTCACTGAAAATACACAGTTTCCTAAATTAAGTCATCTGTCTGCATTCTGGTTTTATTTGATTTATTAGAAACAATTGATATAGCTCTTTTCTACTTGACATACAGTTTTTCACCTTTCAGGATAATATTCTCTTATATATTCCCCTTCCACTGCACTGGCAGTGTTCCTTGATCTCTGTTGCTCTCTCTCTCCCTTATTTACTTTTAAAATTGAACAGGCCCAAGGCCTAGTCCTTGGTGGTCTCATCCATCCAGGTGGCTGAAATACCACTTGTGTCTTGAGAGTTGTCTAACTGTCAACTTTGTAATTCGTATGTTTCCACCCTTAAAATCTCATACTTAAAACATACATTTTCCACCAACTTGTTCTCTCTTAAAATTCTTAAAACATGTCCATGCATATAAATTTTATCTTTCTGCAGCCTCTACTATTTGAATTTATGGAACATTCTTCCTTTAAGTTTCTTAAACTGTACAACCATACCAGCTTCTACTTTAAATTCTAAGTACTTCTTTCCATCGCTGCTTCTACCACTGTAGCCTGAGCTACCATCACCTCTCACCTGAATTTACATTCTCGCTTTCTGTGAGTTCTCCCTAACCCCAGAGAATTTAGACCTCAAATATACAGCTACCAAAATGAACATTTTAGTACATAAATCAGATTACATCACTCTTCTACTGAAAACCCTGCATGGCTGCTCTTACATTCAGTATAAATGCCAAGTTATCTACAGTATCCATACATAGAGTAACTGTATAATTTATGATGCAAATCAGATTAGAGAGTGAAAGGAGTTACAGTAATTATAACAGAACATTAGATTAAAAAATAAACTGGCCTAGGCAAGTGGGATGTTCCATCATTCTGCTCCTAATGGGTCTCACGATTTGACCTCATTGCCTTTCTGATCTCCTTTGCCTTCACTCTCCCCCTCTCTATTGATTCTGTTCTCATTGCATGGACTTTTTTCTTCTTTTTTTTTCTTCAAACATACTGTGCAGGCAGGCACATATCTACCTTAGGGTCTGTTTTCCAACCCAGTTATCTCCGTCTAAAATATTCTTTTCTTGAGAATTTACTAGCATTATTCCATCTTTTTATATTCTTTGCCTAGATATTGCCTTTTCTATGGGTTTTCCCATGACCACTATATTTAATATGGAAATCTATACCTCATCTGCCTTCTAGCATGCTGTAAAACTTTTCACCACATAAACTATACACATACAAAGTATTTACCTAATTATTATCATCAGTAGGATGATGTCACTAGATACTTATTTAGTAAATAAATGAATTTGAAAATTATAAAGCATGGAAGGTATATTTTCAAATTACGTGGTATGTTAACCTAATTATTAACATGGCATTGATGCTCAAATTATCTAGAAGTAAATTTAGAGATGAATACAAGTCATTTCCTCACTCTGAACAGTAAGACCAGAAATACTATCAGAATTGGGACAGCCCTAACTCTGACATGTATCTATAAATGCAATTTATAAAGTGTTTATTCTTTAAAAAAGAAACAAAGAGTTTTACAAAGTAATTTTTTTTTTTAGATTTTATTTATTTATTTATTGTTAGAGGGGAAGGAGAGAGGGAGAGAAACATCAATGTATGGTTGCCTTTTGTGCATCCCCTGCTGGTAGTTAGCCTGCAGGGAACCAGCCTGCAACCCAGGCATGTGCCCTGACTGGGAATCGAACTGCGATCATCTGGTTCGCAGGCCTGCACTCAATCCACTGAGCTACGCCAGCCAGGCTACAAAGTAATTTTTGAGCAATAAAAAATTTTACACAAAAGACTATAAGAATTTACATAGCTTTTTAATGAAATGAAGCAGAGTAGTACAGTGTGGGTTTTATCAATTGATATTTTTCAAAACTAGTCTAAATATACCCATCGATCTAGAAAAGAACACTAACTACTAAAACACCTTGCCATTTCATTTGTAATTTGAAGTAAATGTCAGCATATAATAATAATAATAATAATAATAATAGTATATTAATAAAATACTAACAAATTTAGTATCTGGTATCTGACTCAAGGCAAATATTTAAAAAATGGAAATAATTATTTATAAAATCTATTCTTAAAATAGCAAACAAATGTATTTTAAAATATTTATTCAGATAGTCAGTTGTATGTTTATTATGTACAATGTGTATTAATATTAAATGACTAGCCTCTAGTCTGAGGTTTCTATGAGCAGAAGAAAATGCTGACTATTAATCAGGGTTCTTCAGATAAATAGAACAAAAAAGGTATGGATTTGTATAGATATAGATACAGATATTGATATAGATATATAGCAAGAGGTTGATTATTAAGGATTGGCTTATGTGGTTATGGAAACTCAAAAGATCCATGATGTACCAGCTCCAAACTGGGGCCAGGTTTGAATGTGTAGTACAAGCCTGGAGGCCTGAGAAGCAGGGAGCCAATGGTGTAAGCTGGAATCTGAGTACAAATACCTGAGAATTGGGTATGCTGAAGTCTGCGAGCAAGAAAGGATGGACTTGATTCAACAGAGAGCAAATTCACCCTTTATCGGCCTCTCTGTTTCAGTCACTCCTTCAGTGCATTGGACAATGGCCCTCCACATTGGTGAGGATGACTTTTTTTACTCAGCCTGAGAGATAATAAATTTGTTAGTATTTACTAATTCAAATGTTAATCTCTTTCAGAAGTACCTTTAAAGAAACACCCAGATATAATGTTTACCAACTACTGGGGTATCCCTTATTTCAGGTAAGTTGTCACATAAAGTTATCATGCTAATCTTTGTATGTGTATAGTTTATTCAGAGAACACTGGTTACCACTAACCAGTGGTCTCTTTTCAAATTAGTAATGACTGTGTTCAGCTAATATTTACACAAAACCTACAATATCAAAGCAATATATTAACTATATATATTTTCCAAATGGAGAATATTAGTTTATTTGATTGGTTTACTACATTTACAACATAATTTAACCAATTGGTTACCTTTTATCTTGTATTCATCAAAATCTAATGATACCACTCGATATTTTTCCTATATAAGGGGAGGTTCATATTTAGATGTTTTATTGCATTGTTTTTAAATGACTTTAATTTATTTGTTATCAAACATTCTATATTGTTTAATTTGAAGTGTTCCTCGGAGAAGTTCTATATACTTTTATATTTGTTTCAATAAATTAAGACATAGTTTCTAACTAGGAAGAATTTTGTGAGGACCAACCTATCATGGGCTCTCCTTTTGCTTGTCTCAATGACTCATTTTCAAAAGTACATGGAAAGTGTTCAACCAAAGAAATTTACTAAATTGAACTCACTGACATAAAATGGTGTAGTGAAAAAAATCACTGCTGTACACTAGGTAGAATATGAAAATGTGAATAGCAGCTACTACATTTTCAGTGGTCATTTTACATAGACATTACTGATCCTAGCTGTCTATGATTTTAATATGGCTATAAGTACCCTCCAAAATTAATTTTAATAAATCAAATTAATACTCAGCCATATGAGCAAAGAAAGAAGAAACAGAAATGGCTTCATTAAAACATTTATTTCACTTTACTTGGCATTGAGGTTCCATCTTGTGACTGCAAATGAGTTGTTAAATGGCCATGATGTTCTTTTAAGGTCATTTGAAGCATGACTCACATATTTACTTCATTCCTCTGAAAAAGCCATGTACGTGATCATATGTTGTTACGGGAAACATTTTCTCTCATTCTCAACAGTGCTTTTTGCAGTAACATTTAAATTAAACAGTGATAAAGTTGACATAAGAAGGAAAATAAAACCAACAAATATTATAAATATAAAAATATAACATTTTAAAAATCATTTGAGGTTGAAATATACTTTTGATCTGTTTCTTATACAAAGAATTGAGAATACCGAAGATTTTAAACCTATGGTATCTGTGTTAATTCACACATATCATACAGTAAATAGGACAATTTATGAATTAGACATTTAAACTTACTTCCAACATACATATATTAAATGTGTTAATAATGAAACAGTATATTTTTATTTGTGTGCATGTATGTATACATTGTTGGTGTGAACTAACAAAGTCTTAGAAAGAAGCAATCTCAAATTTTCTTATTTAGATACCTCATACTCCTTTTATTTCAGTCATTTGGAAAATATATTAATATATATGTGTGTGTGTGTGTATATTCCCTCAAACTGTGTGTTATGCTCAATATTTGTGTTTTAGTTGACCCATTGACAATTTAGAAACCTTAATTTAGTTTGAAAAATAGGAATACCAACATGTTCATAGGAATATAGGATTTAACCTTGATTTATTCATATATTGATAATGAACTCAGTTGTTTGGTTGATATTTTTGACACCTATATATTAAGCAATATTGTAATGGAACTAGGCAGATACATCAGTGCTGTTCTGGAATCTGTCACCTAAAAGAAACTTTAGTAAGATATCACATTAGATATTATGCATTGTACTTTGCCACAGCTTCAAATGGAGAGTAGTTTTATTCCTTCATAAGATGTCATATCTGGAAATAGCTTTTTTTTCTTAATCTGCTTCTTAATTTCTTACATCAAAATATTTGGAAAATAATTTACTTTTATTATTTTTAAGTATTCCCCAAGCTTCTTGGGCCATGAAGCCCATGATTTAGAAGAAATTTGAAATATTGTTATAATTTATTTAGTGTTTCCTTTAGGGCAGATATCAGCCTATGTACTAATAATTTAATCCTCAATTATAATTTCATTAACTAGGTAATTTGCTTTTTTCAGATGAGGAAATAAGGCACAGAAAATTTGTCTTTCCCAAAACCACAGAAACACAGCGATTAAGTTAATAGGTTAATAGAGTCAACATTCTAGAGGGGCTTTTTGAATCTAGAGGCCTCTTGTTTTGCCATTGTGTTTCACCATCTTGCACATATGAGGTATGGGAGCACGCATATTGTGATATGGAGAGTTCATTAACTGTATGAATATTATAAATGCTTAATACATGTAATGCATGTACTGATAACATATCTATTTATTTACAGAGAGATAATTAAGTTGAATGACAATTTTTTTTTTCTTTACTGTACTATATAGGATCATCTTGGACATGCCCTGAATGAGAGCACTGAAAGCACTCTGCCTATACTTCCTGGAAGCAGAGGCTGGTCAGATTTTCAGCTATAAGACATTTATTAGTGATCAACACTTGTGCAGAACAAGTATAGGCAGAGAAAGAATATTGACTGTGCCAAAGTTTTGATAACTGCTTTGCACACAGTGGCTTTTTTATTGTTCTCCTATATCAGCTTGAAATGGCCTGGGCTGTATTTGTTCTGCTTCAGTCCCTCACAATTCGATCTGATGCTCTACGACGCAGGGACCGTTTGGATGGTGTCCAACAGGCTATGACCAGGGGATTCTGCAGTCACTGGTTCATTACTGAAACTTTTCTGCTCTTCACTGATGGCCCTGGTATGCCACAATTTCTTTTTCGTGAGATCTAATGTTGTCAGGTGCTTCATGAATATCTGTGTACAGACAAGACAAATCCATAGCCACAATGAGTTTACATTCCTATCAGAATGAACTATTGGCTCTAACAGACTGGAATAATCCCAATGTAGTAAAAGTGGACAGTTTAAGAAATGGAATTATGTTGTGGAGCTCAGGTTGGCCTCTGTTGTTGGCAGGTTGGGCATTCAGCAGTGGCAGAAGCCAGATCGCTTTGCTAAGTGGAGGTCATAACCCTTGGATCCATGCATAGCCACCGTCTCTGATCCCACTGCTATAATTCCACTTTAACATTCCGTAGTAGACTTTTGACCCCTAGCTTTTCAGCTAAATCTTGCTACTTGGTTTTAATTTGCAGGGTTTTATTAAAGTCAAGTTTTATGTCTGCTTCTTCTATTGCCAGTCCTGGTCTAGGAAGAAAAGCCACCAGTGATCCAGTAATACTGATTTCTCTTTTAGCATAATTGTCCTTAAACCCTTGGTAACTGGTTACCCACTGAACATAGTTAGATGATGGGTGTTCCAGTTGTAGACAGTGTATCCATTCCAGTGTTTCCACTTCCTTGAGCCTTTTTCTTCCATTGCCATCTACCACAGTGATTTTACTAATTCAGTGGCTGAGCATGTGCTTGAAAATTTTCCTTAATTTAATTTTTTAAAGATTTTATTTATTTTGTTTAGGGAGAGAGGTAGGGAAGAAGAAAGAGAGGGAGAGAAACATCAATGTGTGGTGGCTTCTTGTGCACCCTGTACTGTGGACTTGGTCAGCAACCCAGGCCTGTGCCCTGACTGGGAATCAAACCCAAGACTGCGCTTCAGAGGCTGGCACTCAGTCCACTGAGCTACACCAGCCAGGGTTCCCTACTTTATTTTCTAAGCTTCAGTCCCTCTGATCTAGTACCATCATAATTTGCCACATGACTACTTCCCCAGCTCCTCTCAGTGCAAGCTGGTTAGATTCCACAGCTTTTGGGAGGTATATAATTCCTTTATTTTATCATTAGCTCCACCTTGTTCTCAGCTGAGATAAATTGCAATTTACTCCTGATTATAGTCCTAGTGAACCTGAAGAGAGGGAGTGGCAAGTTCTGAGGGGCCAGCTGTTGCACTGCTGCCTGAGAGAGAGTGAAAGTCTCAATATTATCCTTTTAGAACAAGAGAAGTGCTCCCTCTTGGGAAGGAGAGAAGCCACTTTGGCTTAGGATTTGGGGATTTGTCAGAGATTAACAATATTGGGGAGTGGTCCCCCAGACGCCTCCATTCCAGGTTTTTGAATCAGGGCCCAGACCTTAATATCACTACTTGGCTTGGGCGGGCATTTAACTGTCCGAACCTTGACTGTTAAGTACCAGGTTTTGTCTTTGGATGTTCTACCCTTTTCCTTTGCAGGAAATGAGAGCGTCTTTATATGTGACCAAAAAGGCCATCTGGTGTTTATATCTGGGTTTCAGTTGATTGTTATCTACCCTCAGTTCCTCATTACATTTTGTGGTTTCCCAACAGCACTTAGCAATAGCCAACTGATAGCAATAGTCTGACAACTACTCTTTGTTTGATATATCTCAACTAACATACATGCCCACTTCAACAGTCCCTTCTATTGCTACACAATCCCAATTCGTCCAGTGGTGAACATTTCCGTAATTGAACTGCCAGCTTGTGTTTGAAACTTGCTGTGTCTACCATCAATCATTGTACTTTATTGCCTGCCAATCAATTACAGAGGGTGATCCAGTTCTAAAATTTCATGTTACTGACCAATTTCTAGGACCACTTTGGTTTCAACTATCACAGGTTGGACAAAAAAAAATTGTGATTGTGAGAGATTTTAGGGTATGTATTAACTTTGTAGGGCTGCCGTAAGAGAGTACCATGTACTGGGTAGTTTAAAAAAAATAGAAGTTATTTCCTCACAGTTCTGGAGGCTGAAAGTCCAAGATTATGCTATAAACAGGATTAATTTCTTCTGAAGGCCTCTCTCTTTGGCATGCAGATGGCTATCTTCTTCCCGGGTCTTTACAAGGTCTGGTCTTTCCTCTGCATGTCTGTGTTCTAATCTCTCCCTATGTCATGTTGGATTAGGGCCTACGTAATTCTTAATTGCCTTTTTAAAGACCCTATATGCAAATATAATCACATTTATTATAAAGGACTTTAGTTGTTCAAAATACTGATTATGTAGGAATACAATTTAGCCCATAACAGAGTACAAGATATTTATTGGAAGTCAAGGCCTTTATAAAGAAAGGGTCAGCAGACTTGCACAGAGTAAAAAAAAAAGACCTTTGATTTAGGCCTAGCAAAACCACAACCAACTCATTAAGTTCTGTAGCTAGTAATTTCTACCCCTGCTTGTCTCAGACACAAGACATGGACAAATCTGGAATACATGACTTTAGAACAGGTGGAGCTCTGCGGTGGAGGATAACTTTAAAGGAGCCGAAAGCCAGTGGCTGTCCGTTCTTCACACCCTGTGTCCAGGTACCACTTTTCCGTGAAACTGGATCTCAGGGGCACATCTTTGTGTCTGTTCACACTCCACTGGGAAGATGTTAATTATATTTAAGTAAATAAATATGCCTGGACTGCTTCATATGTTTAAAGTACTGCTCTGAGCATTGTAAGGGAATAAACTGATGGTTTTGTCCTTGTATGTGACATGGATTTTTTACTATATCTCTAAGTAATTGAGGCATATACAAATAATGCCAACACATAATAAAATGCATTAATTAGTTCATTTTGAAAGACTGAAACAAGGGAAGAGAATAATTTTATTCTAATGTAGGAATTCTTGGAAACAGTGATTAATGAGTTGGGTCTTCTATAACTAAGAATATTTAATTTTCTTTATTTTTTATAAATGTTGAAATAACTCAAGCATAGAAAAGTACAAAATGGTATAATAGGCATTCATGTACCCATGACCCACATTTAACCATGGCAACAATTAACATGTTGCAATATTTGCTCCTCTCTTCTCTCTTTCTTTGTGTGTGTGTGTAGCATTCTAATTCTCATTTGAATATATTAGGTTTAATATTTCCCTTTGCTTTCCATCATTTCAGGAATCCTTCACTATACCTCTCCCACTTACACCAGCATTAAATTTTATACTAACAGGGAAATTACACTATGATATATGTTCCATGAAAGGCTTATATAATTTGATTTAAATAACATTATGCATTGAAAAATACCTTCAGAAAAAATAAATTGAAAACTGCCAAGGCATTGAGGACTTTCTAGGCCAAATGTGAGAAAGGAGAAAAGCCTAGAGAAATAAACACGAATTAGCAATATTTTTTCTCCTTGTTGGGGCTTTTTCTCACCCCAAATACTGAGTAACATTTATACATTCACTGGGCTGATGGGGTAAAAGTTAAAGTTTCAGTCACCACATGATGGATGTGACCTTGTAAACATCCAAGGGTTTGGGCAGAAATCTCAGTTCCCAATGCCCAGTATTAAAAGCAAAGTGGAAGTAGATAAAGACTCACAAGAATAAAAAAATAAGAAGAATAGGGTACAGGACATATTTTAGTGTATATTGCAAAATAAATATAGAGTACAGAAACATACCTGGGAATCAAAAGAAAACATAGCTCAGTGTTTGAGAGGGCAAAGGCAAATTATGGGAAGGGAGGAAAAGACATATAACCTTCAGAGGAGAACAAGTAGATTTCTCAGGTATAAAAATGGATAGTGAAAAGCAATAAAATGATGTCTTCAAATATTACAAAGAAAAATATTATCAAATTAAAATTAAATACTAATTGGAATCAATATTTTAAAAATGAAGTAAAACAAATTTATTACCAAAGATAAAAATAGAAAGAATTTGTCTTCAAGAGACCTATACTTGAGATAATAAAACATGTTTTTACCAGTTTTATTTTTCCCTGAGGGAATATGCTAATATGTTGGAAAATTTATCTGTGATATACTCTTCAAGGAAATTACAAATATGCAGAAGATGTAAAATTTCTGAACAAAATAACAAATAAATTAAAAATAAAAGTAGTAAGATAACAACAAGGAATATAGGTCAAGTTGATAAATTGTGTATGTAAAATAACAGAAAATAAGAAAACAACCCATAAATAATAGTATGAGGGTGAAAAAAATTTCATTACTGAACAGAATATTTACAGACTTACTGAGTGACAGAAAACCAAAAGCTTTAGCTGTATAAAGAGAAAAACAAAACCCAAAGAAACAGTACTTCAAAATGTGTGTAAGAGAATACTGTTTTAAAGAAAGAGGTGATTTATGGGAACTCCAAACACAAATTCAATGATTATAAGAAGTAGGAGGTGACTTGAAAAAGATCTTTCAAATTTAAAAAAAGTATAAAGAACTTCGATGAACTAGACTATGAGTTTCTGGCATAAGAAAGTATTCTACAGATATCAGAAATTTAAATTTGATTTTGCATTTAAACTTGACATGTACAATGGACAACAAAATATCTTAAACATCATCTAAGTTTGTATTAATGACCTAGAACACAAAGCCAAATATTTTTCCAGATTTCATTATAAATGAAATTGTATATATATACAATAAGGAAAAATGTTTGGACAGTGTTTGGAATAATTAAGAGAAAAGTTTGGACTATATTTGACAATTCTCCATCAATGGGATTTCAGAAGAATTTTGGAGAAAAAATATACATACCAAAGAAATCATAAAACAAATTTTCTCCTATATGAAATAAATATGATGATCTTCAGATTCAAAGAAGTTTCCAAAGAAGGCATTACATCTAGAATAAAAATACTTATACCTTTATAGACACAACATATTTGGAATTAAAACTACCAAGAGATAATTCCAAAATGATCCCTGATATGGTCATGTAATAAAATGATGCCCTCTCTCAGGCATACACACATACATAGGCACATGAACATACATGCTGTCTGCAGACAAAAATTAGCATAGTGATATATCAGTTTGTATGTTCAGCCTTAGATACTGATAGCCCTCGAAGTTCAAAGTATGAATTGCTTCCTTATAATTCTGAAACCACCAAATTAGCCTTTTAGTGGGATTAGTAATAAATGTTAACATATGAAATAATTTAAAATTATAACAGATACATTAATTTTGTTAATAAGTAAGTGAAAGTTAAATTACATAAGAGGAATATGGGTGGTGGGGAGAAACCATATAAAGAAAATAAACTGTTTTAAATTATAATTACATCGAGAGCTTCTGGTTCCGAGAATAACAGAGTAACAGATATTGGGAATGCCTGCCCAATATTGAAAAAACACTATAAAACTTACATAATACATAAAAGTAAATGTCTAGAGAATTGAAAGTATCTACTCTTAGGAGATGCAAATTAAAACCACAATGAGATACCACTTTATACTAGTCAGAATGACCATCATAAACAAAGCAACAAACAACAAGTGTTGGAGAGGTTGTGAGGAAAAGGGGACCCTAGTTCACTGTTGGTGGGATTGCAGACTGGTACAACCACTATGGAAAACAGTATGGAATTTTATAAGAAAACTAAAAATGAACATGCCTTTTGACCCAGCAATTCCACTGCTAGGAGTATATCCTAAGAACCCTGAAACACCAATCCAAAAGAACCTATGTACACCAATGTATTCATTGCAGCACAATTTACAATAGCCAAGAGTTGGAAGCAACCTAGATGCCCATCAGTAAATGAATGGATCAAAAAATTATGGTACATTTACACAATGGAATTCTATGCAGCAAAAAGAAAGAAGGAGCTCCCACTCTTTGCAACAGCATGGATGGACCTGGAAAGCATTATGCTGAGTGAATAAGCCAGGCGGTGAAAGACAAATACCATATGATCTCACCTTTAACAGGAAGCTAAACAACAAAACAAACAAGCAAGCCAAATATGACCAAAGACACTGAAATACAGAACAAACTGACAGGGTCCAGAGGGGAGAGGGGGGAGAATCACTGGGGAAAAGGGGAAGGACTCACATGAACAAGTATAAAGGACACATGGACAATAACTAAGGTGGGGGGTGGAAATGGGAGGGAGGTGGGGAGCACTGGTGGCAGGGACATGGTGGGTAATATAAGACAGAAAACTGTACTTGAACAATAATTAAATATATATATAAAGAAAGTATCTACTCTTAGAACAACCTCAGTCTTTCTGCCTGTTCCCTATTCTTGTTTCAGCTACTTACTGTACCAGCCTCAGCTTACAGTATTTGAGGGGGTGAAAAGGAATATGGGAATCTTACAAAATATTGTTAATAAATTCATTTAGAAAGCCTTGAGTTGATGATGAGCATGGTGGTGGTGAAAGTATTTGCTGATTTCTATTGGTGCTATCTTAAAACTTTATCATAAATAATGCTAAGTTGTTGAACCATGAGACTATCTTCTGGTGGGAATGAACATGAGATCTCTTTGCTGGTGTACTGTTATTTTTAACAATATTCTTTTACTTTAGTTTTTTTCTGAGAGTAGCTGACATTATTGTTTTACTATATAGAAGTTCTAGACTTTTTCAGCAGTATATTTGGTCAAGTTTTCTTCAAAAGAATTAACTCCAAACTGCATGTGAGATAGTAACTTAGCTTTCCAGTTTATGAAAAGACAGAGTGTTTAAGAAAATTTAAAGAGGGAATGGATTGCATCTTTACATGTCTATTTAGATTATTCTTTATAGTGCATCATTTAAGAAACAAAAAAATAACAACGTGTAAGATCTGGTAGCATTAGTATAGTATGGCATGTTTCTATGAAATCGATTTATGTCCGGTGAAATTGAATGTGAGGGATGAGCACAGCAGCCTAGATAACAGAAAAGCCAGAAGATTACATTAAGAATATGTTTAGAAAGATAAAAAATGTGGTACATTTATATAATGGAATACAATGCAGCAGAAAGAAAGAATGAACTCCTACTTTTTGTGATGGCATGGAAGAAACTGGAGAAGTAAGCCAGTTGTTGAAAGACAAATACCATATGGTCTCACCTATAAGAAGAATCTAATGAACAAAATAAAGTAATAAACACGATAGAACTGCAGGCATGGAAACATGGAACAGCCTGAAAGTGACCAGAGGGAGAGGAACAGGGGGACAAGGGTGGAAAGTAGGTCAAAGAGCAAGTACGAATGACCCCTGGACAGGGACAACGGTGTGAAGCTGACTGTGGGAACTGGGGGTGAGATGGACAAAGAAGGGCAAAGGGGGAAATTGGAATAAACATAATAGAATAACAATAAAAATAATAAAAGGAATTTATGGAGAAGTATTTGAAATGAAAACCATTCACTTGTTTTGAGATAATAAGCATTTATATTTGTTAGAATTCCAAATCAGTGAGTAATGGGAGTCAATAAATGTGAGTAAATATTGACTCCCATTACTCACTGATTGAATTCAGAATTTTGCACCGAGGCAAAAAAAATCACTAAGTGGGCAAACATGCTTTCTCTTAACTATTTTTAGAAAAGCAAAGAATCATTGTCACTCAGGTTTACTTCCTTACCCATCTGAAGTAATAAGCAACTCTAATAACTCTTGGAAGGTGACTAAAACAATTCATTTTCTCTTAAGTTTAGTTGTTTTTGTTTTGTTTTGATTTATGAAAAGTTTTAAATAAGCCCACGTGTTTACATGAAAGAATTGCCAGTCTTCGCAGCCTTAGATAAAATACTTTTTCTTTTTTGAACAAAAGGAAAACATATATGTCTTTCATCTATTTCCACAAAAGAATCTACACAATTTATTATGATACAGGAGATGTGACTATAATGAAAAATAATTTTATTATGCAGTTTCCATTATAGACAAACAACTGTTTGTCTATAATGTCACCAAAACAGTCAAAGTGATGTCTTACAATAGTATTACTGTTAACTTTTTGAGAGAGATTAAAGAGCATTGATAAATAATGACTGTACTTCTGAATGTATCAGCTATATTCCATCTGAGATGTATAAACCAGCAAATAGTGAACTCTCCTACAAAATATGTTGTATGGTAAAGATTAAGTATCATTTTCTCTGGCCTCATCAACATGCACATCTTGGTGTGATAGAAAACTTAAAAGAGGTTTGTCCTGCCAACCCCTTAATGAACAGACATCTTCACTTAGAAGCTTTAGGCTGAAGGAAAACAAATCAAACACAATGGTGCTGACAGCAAAATTCACCAAAATGATTGGTTCTGTTCAAGTTTGGATGGAGATTAATGATCTTTAACTGCAAGGGTAAAAATTGTTCACTATTCTCTCAGCTGTCCTCAATACACTTATAATAAAAGCAATGAAAATAAAATACCAAAATTAAAAAGGATGAAAATAGCTATGTCTTATAGAATTTGTAAGCACAAATTTGATTTAAGGATTGGTTTATACCAAATACAGTCTAGGTTTTATGTGTGTATAATACTTTCTTAATTGCCCCAGTGATATGAACTGACATTTCTATATGCTTTGAAATATTCATTTTTTAAAGAAGAAAGTAATTTATGAAGATGGTATTATTTGATCACATACATATAAAGAAAATATGTTCTTTTTATTAACAGTATTCACTGCAAAATGACACATCTTTAGTTTGATATAGTCTTTGTTTAGGGAATTACAGTTTATATCCTTGTGTTTTCTAAGACAGGTTAAATGCACTATGTTAAAATATCTACTTAGTGTAAGAAGAAACAATAAGTGAGGTATTTCAAATTTAACAAGATTTTTTGATGCATTTCCTACAGCCTATCATTATCACACTAATGCTAACATTATGTAGTACCCTTTCCCCTCTGCCAGATAACCAGCCAAACATTTCACTGGGTGGTATTTTGTTACCTGTAAGATATTCTGGTGCATTCAATCAAGAAAATGGTCAGAAAGGCTTTATTTAATATAGTAAGTAACCTCATTAGAAAACCATTTTCTGTTAATGACAAATACAAGAGAATATATAAATTTTAGAAAGTCCAGTGTAGGTAGATAGTTAAAGTGGTTTGTAATTAGTCCCCAGGTTATGTTTTCTACTTGGTTGGTTGGTTTTCAGTTGGTGAGTGCACCTCCACCGAGCAGTTATTGTGTATAAGACTCTCTGCTGAGGGCTGAGGGTATCCTCCCATCTTGCCATTTTGGGAATTGCCATTTTAGGCTTTGTAAAGTTAATTTTTAATTAAATGCAGTTTATACACTCATGGATTTAATCCCTGATGTGAAATTTAAGACTGATATATTCACATCCACTTCTGCATAGATGCTTTTGAGCCAATAATTAAGTTAGGAGCACAACCACATTGAGCTATTACTGTAATAGCTGGATCTAGAGTAACACAGAAGTGTATGCATTTCATTCATAGAGCTCTCCAGTGCGTTTATTCACATACAGACTTTACAGTTGTGTTTACAGTTACTAAACAATTAATGTTAACATACAGGGAACAGTAAGTAATCATTATGAAAGAAGAAAGATTTGAGTAATAATGTGCTAATTTTATAATGCTTGCACGCAGCAATCACTGAACTCAACTTGTTTTGTGTGACTTTATAGGAGACTCATAAATGTTGAGAAGGTTGATTTACTTATTTGAAAGTATGCAGACCTGTCTTGAAGCTACTCTGCTTCAAGAAACAATCAATGATGCTGTCTGTGCATGACAGAATTAAATGATGAATGGATCTC
Source organism: Sturnira hondurensis (assembly GCF_014824575.4). Taxonomy (NCBI): domain Eukaryota; kingdom Metazoa; phylum Chordata; class Mammalia; order Chiroptera; family Phyllostomidae; genus Sturnira; species Sturnira hondurensis. Next base: position 12,020,023 of record NW_028077910.1, on the reverse strand, counting down.
TAAGCACCTATAATCACAAACCTCAAAGAGGTATTTGTGAATTTGCTTGAAGAGTGATAGGTAAATCACAAAGGAACAGCAATGCATGGGCTCTTTGAAGGAAAATAAATCTCATGTAGTGCAAAAAATTAATAATTAGAGCTATACGTAATTTGAAAAGTTAGAGTAATTGAGAAGTTCTGTTACTGTGTGGTGGGTACAACTTATTAAAGAAAAAGGTGATGAAATTCGTGTTCCAGGACAGACATGCTCAATAGTGAGATGTAAAAATTTTCTGCACAAGTAATCACTATCTCAATCATCTTGAAACTTCAATGTAATCATCTACACGACCTCATGAAGATGCAACACATTTCCACTGCCCCACAATGAACACTCCTCTTCTGCTTGTTTCCATAGTGATTATGAACTTCCAACATAATAGGAAGTGTTCTTATTTACTGCATTTATTTCCTGTTTCCCGCTATTATATCATTAGCCTTACATATAGGCAAGTGTGACTGGTCCATTGCCATCACTCATGTCCACCAACAGTCTGGTTACTTCCTGGCACATAATACATTTTTAGTATTTATGGAGTAAAACTGGCCAATCAGGAACAGTGTTCCCCATAGGTAAGTAGACATCTGACAAGCAGCTTGAGCTTTTGTTTCCTGAATATGAAAGATTTGCAGATTGGTTAATTTTTCTATGCAAAGATTACAAAAGCCTGGGAAGCAACTTATATCTTATCTCAGGTACTGCTATGTAGGGTTTACCTAGACTACAGTTTTCCTTGGCCAGTGAACTCATTGGCCCATGTTCTCATCTTCAGTACTTTAGCTATCTGTTTCCTGTTTGCCATCTTATTTTGACAGCATATTTTGCCTTTCATCCCATATTTATCAACCTCAGTTCACTTTATTGTCAGTTATACTATCTTTTGGGTTCCGCAATAGGTTCTTCTGTTCCTAGAGGAATGTTAACCCTAGCATATAGATACTCACCATATTTTGCTGGACCTACTTCACTCACCTGGAAAACCATACCAATCTCCCCAGTTCTTGTTGTTGTTTGGGGAAAGAGAACATACATGGAATGATCTTAGCTTCCTATTTTCTTTTCTATTACTTTATTTTATTTTTTAAAAGATTTTATTTAGTTTTTAGAGAGACAGGAAAGGAGGGAGGAAGAGACACATTGATCATTTGCCTCTTGCAGGCCCCCAGCTGGGGACCTGGCCACAGCCCAGACATGTGCCCTCACTGGGAACCTAACCAGTGATCTTTTGGTTTGCAGGCTGTTGCTCACCTACTGAGCCACTCTAGACAGGGCTTAGGTTCCTATTTTCAAATGTCACTTCAGTGACGTTAGAGAGGATAAAATGGATAAATGCTAGATGTGAAGTTTGAAGATGAAGTCAGTCAAAATAAAGAATGCTAATGTAATACAGAAACACTGCTAGGGTGATTAAAAGATGAAGTCACAAATTTTTAAAAAAATATATTTGATTGTGGAAAGAAAGATATTAGTATATCTGAATTAAATTTAATTCAAAATAATTAATATCTTAATATAGATATAGTACTTATAAGGTTAGTCTATGTTATAGTACGTTAACAAATGTCCTAAAATATTAGTAATTTAAGAAAATTAACATTCATTTCTCAATACTAAGTACTTGGCATGATGCTGTTTTCCATGTGAGAAGTTAGTATTCTAGCGGTCTTTATCCCAAACTTAGCATTTATGTTTGTCATGACAGAGAAATAGTGCATGGAGAATTGCACAAGAGAAATAAAAAGTTCAGCCTCGGAGTAGTACTTCCATTTCTCTTCCTTTGGCAATAGAATGTAATGGTTGCACTTAATTTCACAGTTAATTACCTGGAAAGAGACAAAGAAGTCTAAATGTTGGTGAATACTAGAAATATCATTCACTGGCTCTGTGCTAGAGACCAGAACACAAAGTTAAGACATGTTAAATGGACTGACATATAGTTGTATAATCCACCTGCATGAAGACTGTGAGAGTGGAAGATGATTTGAGGTCAAAGATGAAACATTCGTCACAAGCCAGGTTGAGATGGAGATCTCTATGTGATGTCGAGATGGAATTATCCCAATAGAAAATTTAAAATAACTTGAGCTCCATTATAAAATCAAGGCTATTATCTTTCATTTTAATTCACTATGGTATTGGAGAAAATCATGATTTTGTATCATTTTATCCAATTATAAAACATAAATGGAGACAAGAACAAGTGAAAAGAAACAGTGAGAACTATATTATCTATCATTATCAGTGACTTATGTTAATAGCCTTATTTTTAGAAAGATAAGATTTAAGATAAAATTAAAATATTCTGCTGATTCTTTCAATCCTTTAATTTTTACCTATTTATTGTCATGTGAAATTTATAAGATAAATAGTTTTCCGCCAAGAGAGCTTGTAATTTAGAGGTAATGATTGAATTTCCTCTTAATGAAAATATCTCCCACCGTGAATAGATATCTAAATTTATTTATTGATATATTTTAACTAAACTTATTGGAATGACAGTGGTTAATAACATTATATATATATATATCTCAAATGTACAATTCTATGATACATCACTTGTACTTTGCATTGCATGCTCACCACCCAAAGGCAGTTCCTCAGTTATCATCCATTTAACTGCTTTACCCTCCGCTACCCCTCATACCGCTTTCCCTCTGGTAACCACCATACTGTTGTGTGCATCTGTGAATTTTTGTTTGTTTGGTTTTCTTTTTTGCTCATTTGTTGCTTTTTTTGGACAATTGACCTCTAAATGTAAAATATATCATTTGTATAAAGGTACACAAATAGAGAAACATAGTTTATGCTGTAGAAATTTTCTATGTTCATTATAGGATATAATAACAAAATTATAATTGTATAAATAAATGTTTACTATTGTTCCCTTATTTTATTTCAGATATTGAATTATTTATCAACATCTGTTTCTTTTACCAGATTATATCTTTAGTGAGTTTTCTGTTTATAGGTTGCTTTCTCTGTGAGGCATAAATTATTTCTCTGTCAGAAGTGTTAGATGTTTACTAATAAGTTGTTTTCTGAATAGACATGCTTTTGAATATCAAACTTCAGATTATTCCTTCTGTTATTACATTAAAATCATTTTGATATCATACAATTTTTTGGATTTTGGAAACTTTATTATGTATGATGTCAAGCAACAGTCAATGATCTTTTCCGTTTAGTTTTGCAGAAACTATGCTAAAATACTATTTTTATTTAGACAGCGTTCTTTTGCTTGTATGCTTGTTTCCCATATATGCCTATGTGCACAATAAGTACACTTCAACTGCTTTTTTGTGTAGCTCTGGCAGCTAATAATCTTGCATTTTAACTTTGAAATAAGTATTTTAAACAATAAAGTTATAGATGTAAAATTAGTTAAAAAATTTATAAGGTTGTTGTTTTGGAGTTTAGATAAATATATATTTTTTAATATTTTATTTATTTATCTTTAGAGGGGAAGGGAAGGAGAAAGGAAGAGAAACATCAATGTATGGTTGCTTCTCATGCATCCCCTGCTGGGAACTCGCCCCTGACGGGAACTGGCCTGCAACCCAGGCATGTGCCCTGACCGGGAATCAAATCGCGATCGTCTGGTTCGCAGGCCCGTGCTCAATCCACTGAGCTACACCAGACAGGGCTAGATAAATATTTTTATTAAATTTATTGGGGTGTCACTGGTTAATAAGACCATATAGGTTTCAAGTATACATTTCTATGATATATGATCTGTATTTTGCATATGTATACGAATTTTAAATTATTGCACTGCAGATAAGCATTTTATATTATTATTAGAACACACTGAAACAAAAAATGAATGATATACAATATATGTAACAGAGTATTAAGCATGATTTTTTCTGTGATTTTCACATTTTTTCTAAGAATCTAAGGTTGAAAACAGGTCATAACTTTTAATGAGACTAACACTGAGTCATTTAGAAAAATGTACTACTTACCCTTTAAACCTGACTATGAATCAGTTACAACTTATATGAAAAGAAGACTAGATTTTTAAAAATATTTTTTAATTTATTTTTTAGAGAGAGGGGAAGGGAAGGAGAAAGAGTGGGCAAAAAACATCAATGTGTGGTTGCCTCTCACATATCCCCTACTGGGCACCTGGCCTACAACCCAGGCATATGCCCTGACTGGGAATCGAACCAGTGACCCTTTGCTTCACAGGCCTGTGCTCAAACCACTGACCTACACCAGCCAGGGCAGAAGACTAGATATTTTAAAGAAGCGATTGGTGTTAGAGCATTTCGTGAAGTCAGAGTATGTAGTAAATATAGATGAGTAATGTTGAGCTGAGAACCACTCAGAGCTATTGAGCCTTCCTACAGGAAAGAAAGGCTATCATCTTACTCTCTAAATGGGTGTTTGCTCAGTACAGAAATAAAAAGGTGACACAGACAACAGTATGGTGCTTACCAGATGGAACGGGGTAGGCAGAGGATCAAATATATAGCTTATTTGACTTTGGGTGGTGGACACATAACGCAATATAGGATGATGAATCAGAACTGTACACTTGAAACCTATATAATTTTATTGACTAATGTCACCCCAATAAATTTACTTTAACAAAATGTGATCCATGATAAAGGAATCTTCGAAGAACTTAACACATGTCCACTGGAGTTGGGGAATATGAGATACTTTCTTTTCCTTGGAGATTTTAGAGGGCAAGATGTTGGCTTGGAGAGCCTATACTGGCACAGAAACTAGAGAGTGTTGAAGCAGAGGCAGGCTGTACTTCTCTCATTGGGTTATTCAAGAATGTGTGCATTGTCTCCAAGTAAGGCGAAGAATGGTAGTTCCCCAAAGAAGTCCCATTTAAGAGGATTTGAGGTCATTGCCAATAATAGGTAAAAATATATATATACCATCAGGGCTTGGGGTACATCCTGAGAGAACAAGGCCATGCCATGGATTTTGACATCCATTATTTTTTCACTGGGCCTTCTAAATAATCCATGCCTGCAGCTACATTTGGATAGCTCCCATACAGAGAACTCTTGCACCCAAGAGATAACTTCAAATATGACTTGCTACATAAAACTTCTTTTAAACCACTTACCCTAGTTGTGCCTCAAGCTTAGGGGAACCAGAAAAGAGGAAGAAATAAAAAATCCTTAAAAAATAGAAATAAGTTATCTCTCATTATTTCATTGCAGGTCCCTGGAGCCAAATTAAGGCTTAATTTGGGGTGGGAGGACGTTTGGAAAGCATCCACACTCAAAATTTTAGGTAAGATTAGAATTTAACAGAATTATTTTCCAAAATAACTGAAACTGAACATGCATTAAAAATGAAAACAAATTGTTCTTATATTCAAACCCCAGAAGCTATGGAATATTATGAAAGTTTTTCAACGGTAAGCCCAGGAAGAATCAATAAACATCAGGGAAGACAAAAATAGGGAGAAAATAAAGCCATATCCTGTGTGTATCCCAAAGATATGAAACTCAAAATGGAACTATTTACTCCTGGACTTTTTTTATGAGACATAATGGATGGTTGTTGACTTATCTCTGATTATTACTCTCATTTAAAACTACTAACCGTCAGAACAGGATTACATGCAGCCAGAATAACTATGAGAAAAACAGAAAGGAAAAATTGTAACAAATTTTGAATACCCACCCACTGTCAGCTGCTTTGCATATGTTGTGTTTTAATTTTATTATGGTCGATACAATGCTACATATGGAATTTTTCTTCGAAAAGTAACCAGCAAGTAACTACTGCTTTTGCTAAAGTAGGGACTAGTATGTAGATTCTCACTAAATTCTCACTAAATTCCTATTGTAGTTATGCAGTTTTCAGGATTAAAGACTGACTGACTTATATGAATTTATGCTTTCATGAAATGTATACATTTTAATATTAGTAGAAAAATTATTTGAATCAGGCATATGTATTGAGAGAAGTGAGTGAAACAAATGCAATCCATACATAATGGAAAAATGTTCCCTTTCTATACTTGGAACACATAGTTTATGAGTGACTAAGTAGATAACATAAAGAGAACGATGTAAATAACAACGCAGACATTAAGGTTAGGTGAATACATTGAAATCAGTTAATAAGTAGAAAATAACTGCATTGTCCACTAATGGGATGGTTGAGGTCGTATACATACCCCATTTCACACAAAATAAGGAAAAGAAATATCAGTGACAAAAGGAAAAAAGTGGAAACAGTACAAAATTAACTAAAAATAAATAAAATGGAGGCATAATTTAAATAGGAGTCCTGGATACAGGATGAGAAATTCAAGCTGAAATAAGTACAGATTAAGGGCATCTCAGTCGGCCAAGCCGAACGGCATCGTAAAATGTTCCTGACAGCAGTGATGCTAAATACCTGCAGACTGTATGAATCGTGACTTCTTCAGAAACTTGGTCAAAGTGGTCATCAGACCACTCTGCCCAGGGCAAAGGAATAATGGATCTGGGCATCCAAGTAACTCAGAAACTCATAGATATAACTGGAGCTATAAATCATAGTCAGTCTAAGAGGGTGGAAAAGAGAAAGTACACAAGCCTGAAGGAAGACGGAATGTCCTGGGTGTAGAAATAAACACTGCTATTGAGGTAACACTGAAAATAGTACCTCTCGTTTTCAGAAAATAAATAAAGGTAAAGTAGATACTTGAAATACAAAAGATTTCCTGAAATAAAAACAAGACCATCTGGTATAAAGTTGTAAATTTGTTAGTTAGCAAATATCCAGTTTGCTAAGAACAAGGAATTGCAGTTTTCCTGAAATATCAAAAACATTATGTAAGCATGTTTAGAAATTTATAAAGCTTTTCAAAGTAATTGATAACTTGGAATCGTTTAAAGAAGTAGTTAATTGATTTAAGACTCACTACTGAAGTTATTTTCATATTGAAAAATGAGTTCTAACACGATCATTACTACTTTCAGTAAATAATATAGTGGCAAAACCTGGTAATAAGTTGACTTTTGGAATAGAGTGGACGTAAGAAAGAAACATTAAGCCAAACAACAATATACAGTATATAAAATACGAATCTTAAATATCAATCTGTATATTTATACATATACATACATGTATAAATACATACTTATATACATTCTTTAGGAAGGCACATTCTCTGTCATCAGACTCTCAGGAGCTGCTATGCCCAAAGAATGTAGAAATCACTATGGCTACAAACAATCTGTATGCTAAGCCTAACTCAGGCACCAATTCACACTGACCTTGTACAAGTTACTTAATTCTTCTTAAGCTTTCTCTTCTCAAGTGATAAAGACCTTATCTAATGGCGAGATGTGGGTATTGATTAGCTAATGTGTGAAAGTTCTCTGCAGAGGAAAGAAACAGGACAAAAATGGTAATGTATGTCCTACAGAAAAGGAGACTTCAGTTAATGCTTTTTAATCATATGCACATTCTTCCTGGTGTTACAAATAAATACATTGAAAAAAGTGGCATCTAACAAATGCATGGAATATAATATTTAAAGCTCATAATTACTAAACAATAATAAATATATCTATTGGTTGCTATTAATTTTTATTAAAATTACTCAGAATAAACAACTGGCATTTACAGACCCAAATTCTCATCAGGGTGAGATTAAATAGAAGAATATGTTTGAAAAGTAGAAATTTCTCAAAATGTATTTAAAACCATGAATTAGTAATGTTTAAGAAGCATTTCCAGGGTTTTCCAAAGTTAATATTAGCTATGTAATAATAACCTAGCAAAGGAAATTTTAGGGTTATTTGATGCAGTCTAATTAGTCAATATTTAACTTGAAATGTATAAAATTTAACATGTTAGGATATATGTAATAAGTATTTGTTATAAAGTCACATGGAATATTTACAGATATTATTTCAGCTGTTAGTTTGCATGCAACAACCATTGTCACCAGCTTTATATAATTCAAGTTAGAAATGTATAAATCAAAATGTAAATGTATAAATTGTCTTATACATCCTTCTATATGAAATTGAAAATCAAGAGATGCATCGCATATGAATGGGGAGTGAAGCATAACTATTTTCTTAGGATTAAAAATATACTCCAGACCCATGAGTTAGTTATTCTTTCATTCGCAGCCTTTCCTAAATGTGAATTTGAGCCTGGGAACATCAACAAATGCCTTTGAGATTTCCGAGGTATATTTTATTTCCACTTCTGATTCATGTTTTTCTGGGTCTCAAATAAATATGAAACTACAGTATCTCTTACCTTCTCATTAATTTGCACAATAGACAAAGCAATGACAGAACAATCCCTGAAGCATTTAATGAATTAAACTATAGAGTAAAAGTATGCATTTTAACACATATTTATTATAAAATAGACTCTAATTATCTGTCATAATAAGATAAATATGTATCTATATATAATTTAAATACAAGTTTTTCTATTAATATATTTAGAGGAATGAATCTTTGTGTAGGATCCTGTCGAAATGACAAATACTGAAAGTATGATGAAGAGTGTGTTTAAACTCTTCTGGTGTCAAATAATTTGAACTTAACTTTCTGTTTTAAATAAATGTTGGGGTCATTTTTATATCTTAACTAGTTTAACATTTTTAATATTAAAACAGAGCAGTAATGGCCAAGGTACTATGCTTTTCATCTCAAGACTCTTACTTGTTCTCCTTTATTGAGCTCGTGTAGCCTAGAGATTCAAACACCTGGTTTAGAATCAGTCCTGAATTTTTCAGCTTATCTGACTTAAGTAAGTGATTTAATCTCTTTAGTCTTTTTGATTATGTGATAGAAAAATGAAAATAATAATAATAGATATTCCATAAAATGTCTGAAAGAATACTGAAAAGAAACCAAGTACGAAGGAAAATTACTTTGTTCAACATATAGAGAGAACACTTTAAGGGATTATAGCTATTATTTGCTCTGTATTATTAATGATTTATAAATATGAATTTATTTTCATTTTTCTTTCCACTTGGCTATATGAATTTATTTTATTTTTTAACAATTTTATTTATTTATTTTTAGACAGAGTAGAAGGGAAAGAGAAAGAGAGGAAAAGAAATATCAGTGTATGCTTGTCTCTTGCACACCCCAGGAATGTGCCTGGACTGGGAACCTGGCCTGCAACCCAGGCATGTGCCCCAAGGGAATAAAACCATAAACCATTTGGTTTGTAGGCCAGTATGCAATCCACTGAGCCGCACCAGCCAGGGCTGGTTTTATGATTTTAAAAACTTTTATGAGTTTTTACATGACAAAGAGTAAAAAAAAAGTCCTATTTGTTTGGCAGTATAATTTATCCCAAAGTTTATAAGATGATGAAGGGGAAATTTGTATTCACTCAATAGGCATTTCACTTACAAGATGTGAGATACATCTATCAGTCCATGGTAGATGTGACATGTTTGTTCTTCCCAAGACAACCTGAAAACTTTTTTGGGTAATTTTATCACTGTTTGTGATTTTGTAAACATTCTTCATCTGTAGCACTATTTGAACCTGCACACTCATGCTAAATGCCACCTTGAGTTTAATTTTGCGGCAGTATAAGGACTTAAAGTTGTTAAGGAACACACACTCAATTTTCAATTGTAGTAAACCCTATCTAAACTCTCAGGTTTCCATATTTTCTATGGATATAAATATGTAACTCTTATTAGAAACACTTTTAATATGTATTACTTACCATTCAAATCCTCTTTCTGAATGAGTCAATCACACCTACCACTACATATTAGCTTTTTCTGCATAGAATTATGATAAAGCATAATTGATAAGTAATGTAAAAAATAATGAAAATTATGTATTTTAAATTTTTAAATATTAGATATTAAAATTCCTCATAGTAAAACACACTTATAAAGCCACAATCTTATAGGGTCCAGTAATCATACACTTAAGTATTTATTCAATTGAATTAAAAATATATTCATATAAAAACCAGAATTTAAATGTTCAGAAACTTTGTCCATAAATGCTAAATCTTGGGAGAAGCCAAGACTTTCATTCATAGTTGAATGAAAAAATATGCTGTGGTACATCTTGTATGTTTTGGAAATAAAAAGAAATGAGCTGCCAAGACCTGCAAAGACATGGATTGATTCTAATTACATGTGTCTGAATGGTGGAAACTAGTTAGAAAAAAGATCAGTGATTGCCAGTGGCAAAGGCTGGTTAAGGTTTGAACAACAATAAAGTAATTAGAAAAATAAAAAAAAGGTTTGTAGAGGTAAAACCCAGGGTATTTTTAGAGCAGTGAAACTATTCTATACTACTCAATATGATATTATGATTTTTTAAAATATATTTTATTGATTATACCATTACAGTTGTTCTATTCCCCCCCTTCATTCCCCTCCACCCGCACCCTCCCTCCCCCACCATTCTCTCCCCCTTAGTTTATAACCACGTGTCTCAAGTTCTTTGGATTCTATATTTCCCCCACTATTCTCGCCTNGCTGGTTAAGGTTTGAACAACAATAAAGTAATTAGAAAAATAAAAAAAAAAGGTTTGTAGAGGTAAAACCCAGGGTATTTTTAGAGCAGTGAAACTATTCTATACTACTCAATATGATATTATGATTTTTTTAAATATATTTTATTGATTATACCATTACAGTTGTTCTATTCTTCCCCTTCATTCCCCTCCACCCGCACCCTCCCTCCCCCACCATTCTCTCCCCCTTAGTTTATAACCACGTGTCTCAAGTTCTTTGGATTCTATATTTCCCCCACTATTCTCGCCTTCCCCCTATCTATTTTCTACTTACCATCTATTCTATTTTCTGTGCCTTCTCCCCCCTTCTCCCCCTCCCACCCCCCTGTTTCTAACCCTCCATGTGTTCTTCATTTCTATGGTTCCACTCCTGATCTAGCTGTCCTCTTGGTTTGCTTTTGTTTTAGGTGTGGTTGTTAATAACTGTGTTTGCTGTCCTTTCACTGTTCATCTTTTTCATTTTCTTTTTCTTAGATAAGTCCCTTTAGCATTTCATATAATAAGGGCTTGGTGATGATGAACTCCTTGAACTTGACCTTATCTGAGAAGCACTTTATCTGTCCTTCCATTCTAAATGAAAGTTTTGCTGGATAAAGCAATCTTGGCTGTAGGTCTTTGGATTTCATGACTTGGAATACTTCTTTCCAGCCCCTTCTTGCCTGTAAGGTCTCTTTTGAGAAATCCGCTGACAGTCTGATGGGTACTCCTTTGTAGGTGACTGTCCCCTTATCCCTTGCTGCTTCTAGGATTCTCTCCTTCATTTTAGTCTTGGCTAATGTAATTATGATGTGCCTTGGTGTGTTCCTTCTTGGGTCCAACTTCTTTGGCACTCTCTGAGCTTCCTGGATTTCCTGGAAGTCTATTTCCTTTGCCAGACTGGGGAAGTTCTCCTTTATTATTTGTTCAAATAAGTTTTCCACTCGTGGCTGTTTCTTTCCCCCTTCTGGTACCCCTATAATCCGGATGTTGGAACGTTTAAAGATGTCCTGGAGGTTCCTAAGCCTCTCCCTATTTTTTTGAATTCTCATTTCTTCATTCCTTTCTGGTGGGATGTTTTGTTCTTCCTTCTGGCCCATTCCATTGATTTCAGTCCCAGTTTCCTTTCCATCACTATTGGTTTCCTGTGCATCTCCCTTCATTTCAATTAGTTTAGCCTTCATATGTTCCTCTAATTTGTGACTGTGTTCCTCTAATTTGTGACTATAATCTACCGCCAAGATGGAGGCATAGGTGGAAACACTGCCTTCTCCCACAACCAAGTTTGAACACAGCAAAGGTTTGGAGAACTAGGACACACCCAAAGACCAGAAAACGGAATTATACAGAAGTCCGACAACTACGAACGGAACCGTTCAACGGGACGGTAAGAGAGGCGGAGCCAGCAGCGGAGCTGGGTCGGACAGGACAGATCCCCCGACCTAGGCGCGCAGGCAGCCCGGAACCAGTTGTGGTGTGGGGCGGACTGACCTCGGTCGCACATTTGCGCACGGTGAGACGGACCACACAGGCCCCAGGGGGCGAACCCAGTGGTGGAGGGCTGACGGCGGTGACACACTCATGTGCAGTGGAACGAAACGCGTGGGCCTGGTGACAGTGGTGGCTGCGGCGTCGGTGGGCGGCAGAGGGGAAGCCGTTGTCCTTCTCTGACCCCGCCCCCACATACAACATCACAACCCAGTGACTTAGTTGCCCTGCTCTAGTGAACACTTTAGGGCTCTGATCCTGCTTCGGAACAGGCACGAACAGCCCAAAAGATGGTGCAAGAAGAACTCAAAGTCCCAGAGCCAATAACTCTAAGCGACCGAGAAATTGCCAGCCTCTCAGAAGCACAATTCAAGACACTATTTATCAGGATGATATTACGATGTTAAATAGATGACACTATTCACTTATTTAAACCCATAAAACTTTATAGCACATAGAGTGAACATAAAATGTCTACATTAATTTTAAAAATTATTTATTTATTTATTTATTTATTTTAGAGAGGGAGGTCAAGCAGAAGAAAGAGAGGGGGAGAAACACTAATATCAGTTGCCTCTCATGTGCCTCCAAACAGGAACCAGGCATGTACCCTGACTGGGAATCAAACTGGTGACCTTTTGGATCTCAGACAGGCACTCAATTCACTCAGCTACAACAGCCAGGGCATATTATTATTATTTTTAATCTGGAGATTGGGAGACTACAGATTGTACTACAAATGTGAAAATATAATTTAAATTTAATATAAATATATAAAATCATTGTACAAAAGCTTATTTCTGAAGGAAAATAATGCTTACCTATAAAACTTTGGAAAGTGTATAATGTAACAGACCAAAGGCAAAATAAAATGTGCTTAAGCACAGTGGCCTACCTGATGAAGCCCTATTTTAAAGGGAGTATAGGCTAAAATATTGGGACCATTATACATGTATATTGGAATAAAATAAGTAAATAGATGGTAGATTTTGGAAGACATCTTTTTCACTGTTGGTCTAAAAGCTACAGACAAATGAGAGGAGAAGTCTAGAATGATCTATGTGTTACTGTACTAGAGTGGGAAGCAAGAGTAACTCCTGTTAAGCTTAATATACAGATGAGTATGATATAAATATTTTCACATATATCTGTGTAAACACAGGTTTAGAGGAATAACACACCAGTAGTAACAAGCACACGTGGCCTGTAGATCTCGGTTTCTAACTCTCCAATAAAATGAACTAAAATGAACATTTCTCCTCGGAGAAATGTCTGATTCTAGGACTGGAACTGGAAGTATACAAGATAAGCCTCAAGCTATTTCAGTGCCAGAAATATGAAAGTTCTAAAAAATTAAAGTAATACAATGTGTCCAAGGGATATAGGAGACACATGAAGGAATTTAGAGTGACCGGAATAGAAAGTTTAGAAAAATAATTTAATATTGAATTATAATCCAAAGTATAAAATAATTGCCTAGGAATCTCTATAGACCTAAATAAATGATTTTAATAAACAAATAAACAGGGTAGAACAGACAAACCTCCTGTTTAGAATTCCAATTACCTGATATGCGTACTTCACCTTGAAAGAGGCAGAGGATAAATTCCCAATGTCAGTTGTGGGTTCCACATAGGGATTTCCCTTGGTGAATGCCATGTGGAAAGACAGAAAAGGGTATCGTGACTATGGAGAAACCTGATGCACTCCACCTCAACCAGGTGATCAAAGTTAACAGGAAGGGTAATAAGTCATGTTGGTGGTAGGCACCTTTGATATGGTATGAAGGTAATGATACCGCATGTCTGTGGTCTTTCTACCCAAAGCCTTGTAATGGTTAATTTAATGTGACAACTTGGCTGAGCCATCAAGAGCCCAGCTATGTGGTCAGACGTTATTCCGTGAGAATGTTTTTATGTGGCCCTAACATTTAAATGAGAAGATGAGTACAGCAGGCTGCCCTCCACAGTGTGTGTGGGCCTAATCCAATCAGATGAAGGCCTGAATTGAACGGAAGGCTATATTTCTGACTCTGTGAGTAAGAAAGTATTACCATGCCTTCTTTGTTCCAGAATATAGGCTTTTTCTGGTTCTAAAGCAACTTCCTGCTTTCAAACTCATATTGGCACATCTGGTGCACAGATTTTGAGCTTATTGTCCTCCATAATCATATCAACCAATTCCTTATAATAAAATTACTTAGGTCAGCAATTTTCCCCTTCAGGAATAAGCTTCAGAGAATTTATTTAATCTATTTGTAATACAGTTAGATTGTGTAACTCTGTCATGTATAAAGATCTCCTCTTCCTATAAAGATCATTTACAGGGTCAGGCAAAAGTAGGTTTATAGTTGTGAGTATGCAAAACAGTTTATTCATGTATTATTATTTATTATTGTATTATTTTCTATATGAACTGTAAACCTGCTTATGCCCCACTATATATGATCTCCTCTTGCTTTGGGTCTCTGGAGAACCCTGACTAATATAACCCCATAACTGTAGTCTAACTGTGAGGAAATTATGAGAAAAATCTGAATTGAAAGGCATTCTATAAAATACCTTAAAAATATTCTCCAAAAAAGTCAAAATTAAAAAAAATGGAATCTGAGAAGGCAGTATAAGCAAAGCAGATATCCCAGAGATTATGCAATGGAAATGTTACTGGGGAGACCCAAGTCAGGGAGCTGCCTCTGCTCGGTTCTTGTCTTGATTGCAAGAGACAAATTCAAGTGACAGAGGACACATATGGTGGTAATGAGATAGCAAGTTTATGAAACACATATGAGCATGAAGTTGCAAGCGGGCACTGGACTAGTCTGAATGCCCCATGTGTAGAGGAAATAAAATTGCTAGTAAGTTTGTTGTATACACTTGGATCGAGGCTACAAGCTAGCATTCAGCTACTCAGAGCGCCTCATCTATTAGGGTTCAGGGGTTACATACTTTACTCAGCTTCTAGGTAAACTTCTCTCTCCCCTTGCTAGACCTTGGGGTTAATGTACAGCTACAAAAGGTTTCCTTCTCAGCGAATAAAGGTTTTCTTTCTCTTAGTTAGAAATTGCTACCGGGACTCCCTTTCCCAGTACACAGAGTTTCAAGGATTTCTTTCCTCCTGTGCTATCTTCGCTTGTGATGTTCAGAATGCTTGACGATCTTCTCAGACCAGGCTCAGGATTACTGAATCAACAGTGAGACATGTCTCCCTCCTCCTCCCTGCCTTAGTTTACTACCTATCCTACCTAACAGAAATAAAGACATTAGGTATAAAATCAGGAAATATTAATAACATACAGAAGATGCTTAATTATAATGCATAAATATCAGATCATTGAGGTACCACTCAAATAAGTCATAGATAGTATTTTAAGATGTCAACCTCAGGGACACTCCATAAAAGATACAAGTGCATTCTCTGCATTACCTTAGTTTTTCTGTAAACCTAAAACTAGTGTCAAGGTCTTTTTTAAAAAGTAAAACATTTTATTTTCAAAGTAATAAAATCAATAAAGTTTTAGAGACCAATTAAGACTGAAAAGAGCACAAATATACAGTGAGCTATAATTCTTATTTCACGACCACAAAACTAGTGATTCAGTATCCTGAACTAGTGTTTTTTCTTCATATATATTGTTTTAATCCACCATTAGATGAAAGTATATTTGAGGAGAAAAGCACATATATTTCATATAACTCTCCATTTCAATATTTGCAATTTGTTTCTACTGACATTAAATGTATATTGATATAAACTAATATTCAAATCATGTGCATTAGTGTATGATTCCAATAAATATTGTGTGTTTTCTTCTCATTCTTTTATTTGGTCTTAATAAGTTATTAATAATTGATTAAGACCTGGGAAGTGAAACTCAGTGTATTTGTTACCCAGGGATATTTCAAATAAGATAGGAGAATAGAGAGAGATTCCAACAATATTTTATTTTAATAAGCCCAGAGGGAGAAAACTAACATGTATCTTCCTCAGTGCTTTTTCATCTGGTATCCTGACACAGCCTTTTGAAGCTTCTGTATTTGGTGGTTTATAATATTCAGCCAGTCTGTCCAGACAGCAAATTGCTTATTGTGGAGTTAAGGTTCTTTTATAAAAGAAAAAAGTATCTGCAAATGTTTTCCACTGGTAATTGCTAGTTTGATTAAATTAGAAATGATCTTCTAAGCAATCATTTTTTCAATAAGATAATAAAAACAATATAATTAGCTGGTGATTTATTTGTGCTTCTTGCCATTTGTACACAGAACACAAACAATTACTTCTGACTGTAATTTTAAGACTTTAAGAATTGTTATCTGAAACACATAAAAGTGTAAGTAAAAGGAATTGTATGCTTTTTGTTAGATTTTCACAATGGATATCAGCGTCTAAACCTGCTAATGATGCTAAAACATAATGATTAGTGATTTTTTGTGTGTGAACTCTTACATGCTGTAACATTTATTTTCTTGTGGTGAAATATATTTAAAATTTATATAGACTTGAAACTAATTAGCTTTTTTCTAAGCAATAAACAATTGGGTTAAAATTAGTTTTATTGGTGCCTTGACCAGCATGGCTCAGTTGGTTGGGCCTCATCGGCAAAGTGAAAGATTGCCAGTTCAGTTCCAGGTCAGGCACACACCTTGGTTGCAGGTTCAGTCCCAGTCAGGGCGCATATAGAGACAACTGATCAATGCTTGTCTCTCGCAACAAATGTTTCTCTCCCTCTCTTTATCTCTCCCTTCCACTCAAAATAGAAACAAACACACACACACACACATACATAGATACATACGTAGATATTTTTAAAACTTAGTTCTGCATTAAGCTGCATAAGCATAATAAGGAACTCTGTCTATTGGTGATCATTCAATATTTCACCAGGGTTAATTTGACAAGGAATGCAGGTATATCAGATGACAATTTATCAAAAAAAGGTAAAAACAGGTTTATCCCTGCTCTTCATGTTTCTACTTTTCATCTTCCTACTAGCTCTCACATTTGAGGTTTAAAGGGATGCTTGTTAATTCAAAATATAAAAATGAATAATTTTTTAAATGCCATTTAGAAACTTTAAAATTGTCTATGGAATAAAATAAATATTGTCCATAATACTATCAATCATGGGTAAACATCCTTTTCATTGGCCATAAATACTCCCATCATTTACACATAAATTTTAACTATAAACAAAATATATTTGAAAGTATCATATGGCTTAGATAAACCTCTGAAAATTTGTTGGTGACTCCAATATTATTTAAGCAGTATCATAGCAAATAAAATGAGAGAAAAGCTCTTAAATCATTTTGTTTTTCTAACCAGGTCATAAGACAAAATGCAATTGATAACCTGTTCTCATACCTGAATATACATTAAAAATTGCATAGTTTGTGAAATATAAGTTTTAAAATAAATTTACTATAAGCAAGTGTGGTTGATTACAAATGTGGCAATCCTTTACCAGTTAAATTGACTTTTGTCATAATTTGCTACATATGATCATTCAAATAATGCTAAGGAAATGGCTTTTGATGACATTACAAGTCATTACAAGTCATTTCTTAGTTCCACGAGTCCAATCCTAGAGTTCCCGTTAAACTAACTCCATAAATAAGAATTTCTATTTTACTAACCACAATCCCATTGTTCTGTGATATATGGGCATTGAATTAAATAAAACAATATAATCAATAGGTGTAAGTAGCAGAAAGTGAGTAACAGCAGTGTAATGAATTGAATGATGGTCCCCCCAAAGATATGTCCTATTGAACCTTGTGAATGTGACCTTAATAAGAAAAAAAGGTGTTTTGGCAGATACAATTAACATCTTGAAGATAAGATCACTCAGATGAGGTGGGGGTGGTCCTAAATCTAGTAAGTGTCCAAAGAAGCGAAAAAAGATCACACAGAGGAGAAAATGATGTGGAAATGGAAGAAGAAATGGGAAGAATACATTTATAAGCCAAAGAATGCCAAGATTTGTTGACAGCCATGAGACTGGGAGAGAATTCTGGAACAATCTATCCCTTAGAGCCTCCAAAATGAACCAACCTAGCTAATACTATATAATTTCAATAAATGATTGAATACATAAATAAATTTGGAGTAACAGACAAATCTTCTTTGCAGAAGAATATCACATAAGTTATATATCTACATTGCTTGTAAAGAAGACCAGCAATGGTAACTGAAGAGTCCAATATGTATATTTTTTGTTTCTGTTGGATGCCTCATTCAAGATTTCTCATTTTCTGTTATATTTATATTTAAACCCAAATTAAAGCGAAACATCTATTAAAGATACAACAAGAAAGAAAATAAAAGTAATGAAAGCATAAATGAAAGAGACATGGGAAAGCAGACAAAGTAGATGAAAAAGACAAGGATTTCAACCAAGTTTTAGACCGTAAAAAATTTATGAAATTGACTTTATTAGAATTAAAAAGAAATGTAACATATGAAATTAAGAACTAGTTGCAAGGATTTTATAAGAACTTAAAGACAGAGAATAAGACTAATGAACTCACTAGAAAATATCGAAACTAATTCAAAAAGAGATAAAAATGTATAGAATGGTGTTCTGACACCTATGGCACATAACGACAGTGTTTAGTTATGCTCCCAGAAGGAGAAAACAGAATAAGTTAAGAGAAATATTGAAAAAAATAACCATGAATTTTTCAATGTAGATAAAGGATAGAAATCTTAATCCAAGAAATCCCATGAAAAATCACAGTGAAAGCAGAAACATAATCATAATAAGACTCAATGAAAAAAAATAAAATAAAAAAACATTGTAACTTTAAAGTTAATAAAGAAATCTTAAAAACCTGACAAAGTAAGATATTTATTATCTCCATTGCCTCAAAAAAAACAGCTATAGACATTCATCTGACTTCCCTACAAAAAAAAACAATAATAAAATTAAATTTAAAATAAAGGATGCCAAAAGAAAATAGAATGACATTTTCATAGTATAGGAAAATTTACTGCCAATAAATCATTCTGTAATCAAAAATTATGCTAAAATTATTCTTTCATACATTATAAAAATTCATGGAGAGAGAGTCAGCCTGGTCTAAAATAAATATCAAAAGGAAAACTTTCAATAGAATTATTTCTAAAAAATGTGGAAATGAAAAGAAAATGAAATAAAGAATACAGGAGATGGTAACTATGTGTATAAATATGTGTTTACTGGTATCAAATATAAGTGTATTGTTTTGTGAATTTTGAAATGCATGGAAAATAAAATTTCATAACACTAATAATTCATAACTAGGAATAATATACAAAGTGGAGCTTTCTATGGATCCAGTAGTATCGAGGATGCTATAAACAACTAATTGTTTAGGGACTCTAAGAAGTGACTTGCCTCTCAGTCTTTTGCCTAAGTTCAAGTGGAGGTTGTAAGAAGTCAAAGAAAATTATACAATATCTAAGGTACTAATATTAGTTGCACTTTTATATGCTGATAATGAACTAACAGAAAGGGAAATTAAGAGCATAATCCTACCCACAATTGCAGCCAAAAAAATAAAATACCTAGGAATAAACCTAACCAAAGATGTAAAAGATTTGTACTTGGAAAATTGTAAGATACTAAAGGAAGAAAGAAAATAAGTGAAAACATATACCTTGTTCATGGATAGGAAATGTCCCAAAGTA
Source organism: Sturnira hondurensis (assembly GCF_014824575.4). Classification (NCBI taxonomy): domain Eukaryota; kingdom Metazoa; phylum Chordata; class Mammalia; order Chiroptera; family Phyllostomidae; genus Sturnira; species Sturnira hondurensis. The sequence continues at coordinate 12,000,355 of NW_028077910.1, read as the reverse complement.
ATACTCCCCAAAGCAATCGATAGATTCAAAACAATTCCTATCAAGATTCCAATGACATATTTCACAGAACTAGAACACATATTTCAAAAATTTCTATGGAACTGCAAAAGGTCCCACACAGCAGCAGCGACCCTGAGAAAGAAGAACAAACAGAGGAATCACACTATCTAATATGAAAATGTACTTCAAGGTCATAGAAATCAAAACAGCCTACTACTGGCACAAAAATAGACACACAGATTAATGAAACAGAATAGAGAGCCCAGAAATAAACCCACACCTGTATAGTCAATTAATATGTGATAGGGAAAGCAAGCACATACAATGGGCTAAAGACAGTTTATTCAAATGAGTGGTGTTGAGAAAATTGGACAGATACATGCAGAAAAATGAAACTAGACCACCTTCTTATGTCACACATAGGAATGAATTCAAAATCGATCAAAGACTTAAATGTTAGGCCTGAAACCATAAAAATCATACAAGAAAACATAGGCAGCAAAATCTCAGACATTGTTTATAGCAATATATTACTGGATATATCTCCCCAGGCAAGGGAAGCAAAGGGAAAAATTTAAAAATAGGACTACATAAAACTAAAAAATTTTTGCACAGCAAAGGAAATAATCAATGAAACAAAAAGACAACCCACCGAATTGGAGAACATGTTCACCAATTCATCTGGTAAGGGTTCAATATCCAAAACTTATAAAGAATTTACAAAACTCAACACCAAAAAATAGAGTGACAGTGTTAAAAATTTGTTAACTCAGTAAGTTGATCTATAAAATACTGTTTGAACTATTTTATTTATGTATTTAAGATGTATATTAGTTATAATTCACAATAACTCCACTCCTTTCTTAAATCTTTGTAATTGTTTTGTGGAATAAAATTTGTCATTTCCATGTTACATTGTTCATTTTCAGTATAAAGCAGTGTAACTAAAACAGCTGTACTTTTATTTCCTGAACTGTTAAATGTAAATTATATACCAGTACAGTTATAATTTGTTAACTTTTGAAAATGTAAGCAGCATATGGGTTCACAAGAACACTCTATATATTATAAAACATTATGAATATATTTACATGTATATACATATATATATGAGCATATATTAGTGATTAGCTTCAAATGGACAAATGTCAAAGTTTGGTCATAGGGACATCAAGAGAGTAATAGAAGTAGAACACTGGAATAAAGTGCAAAAACATAAGAGGTGAAAACAAACAATATAGATATAATTAATTTGTTCACTTTCAAATTCATAAAGTAACCAAAGAATAATATGTAGTAGGAATGCTACAGACCAGACAAACATTGACTAGCATGGGTGATAAGATAAAAAAACATAATTTAGGAAAAATATTTTCTGAATACCCAGTTTAGAAGCAATCAGTGTTAGTTGCACCAGAACATTCTTACTCTCCCCCTTTTTAAAGATTTTATTTATTTATTTTTAGAAAGAGAGGAAGGGAAGGAGAAAGACATGGAGAGAAACATCAATGTGTGGTTGCCTCTCATGAGCCCTGTGCTGGAGACCTGGTCTGCAATCCAGGCACGTACCCTGAATGGGAATCAAAGTGTCCACCCTTTGTTTTTCTGGCCAGCATTCAGTCTACTGAGCCACACCAGCCAGGGCTGGGGTGTAGTGGGGGGGTCAGTAATTCTTGAGAGATGGGCAGTAGAGTGGTGACTCTTACAGCTGGCCCAGCTTACGGCTCTGAGTTTCCATGCTGTGCTGCAGAGAGTGGGTAAGTCCAAACAGACCCTTGCAGACACCCTGAGTTGAGCTGATGAAGTGGAGAATCCTTGGAGGGTTAAAACTGACTAGAGGTCACAGGGCGTGGTGATCGAGAAGGGAGAGTTTTAATACGAGAAAACCCTAGAGGTCTGAGAGGAGTCAATTTGGAGTTTTTTGTTCATTTGTTTTTTGCAAAAGGGCATGAAGGAAATTTGATTCTGAATATGACTAATACATTTATTTTTAATGTTTAAAGAGACTTTATTTTGGAGCAGTTTAATATTCACAGAATAATTGAGTAGAAGGTACAGAACTTCTCCATATATCCTCTGTACTCACCCATGGGCAGCCTTCCCCACTGTCAATATGCCCCTTCAATCTACATCGACTCATCATTTTTGCCCAAATCCATACATTGGGTTACATTGGGTTCACTTTTTGTGTTGTACGTTTTATAGTTTTGAAAACCTTATAATGAATGTATTTGTTAATTTAGTATCATACAAAGTATCTTTGCTGCCCTAAAATTCTATGTTCTACCTATTCATGCCTCACTTGTCCCAAACTCTTTTTCAGGGTATCATATAGTCGGGACAAGACAGCATTTAGCCTTTCCAGATTGACTTCTTCCCTCGCATTTAAGTTTCTTCCATGTCTACATGACTTGATAGCTCATTTCTTCTTAGGGCTGAATAATAATTCATTGCATTTTTGGATGCCACTGAGTTTTTGCAGCCGTGGAGAGAGCTGCTTTAAACATCTGTGTACATACAGATTTTTGTTATGACATAGGTTTTTAACCGCTTTGGATAAATGTTAAAAAGTGTAATTTTTTGGTTATAAAAGTATGTTTAGTTTGATAGAAACTGCCAAAAAAAAAAAAAAAAGGAAACTGCTGCATTATCGTCCAAGGTAGCTGTAACATTTTGCACTCCTACCGACAGTGAAGGAGCATTCCTTCTGCTGCACATTCTGACCAGCCTTTGATCGTGTCAGGATTCTGGATTTTGGCGATTCTAATAGGAGAATAGTGGTCTTTCATTGTTGTTTTAATTTGCATTATGAAATACAATGTTTCGCCTCTTTTATCTGGATTCACAACTAGATACTTTTTTCTGTCAATGTCAGATTTTATGTTCATGATAATGAATAATGAATAATAAGTCTTTATCATCAAACTCAAGACATGGGAGTTAAGTATGGATTTTTAAGTCATTGTAATGGTGGGCAAAGTGAGAAAGAGCTTTAAATGGACAGACAGTAAGCGTGGCATCTAAAACTTGTCTGTTGGAAACAGAAATGGGATGCTCGAGAAGCAAGCAGTTTCTTTGATAAATGTTGGCTTGACACTGGAGATGAGGATGCTTCATCAACCAAGACATCTTTTCTATCATCCTTGGTTCTTCCTGCATTTTTATAAATAGGTCTTTTCATATTTCAATATGCCCCTTGTTGAAAGCAATATTAAAATTCTTTTCAAATTTTAAAATATAATAAAATATGAGCAGCCTTCTCCCTCATGCCCTTTATTTATTTCTATTCATAATGTTATTTTTCTTCTTTTTGCCACCTTACAAAACCAGCAGAGTAAATGTTAAATCACCATATAATTATCAGAAAAAATTTTCAAATTCCAGGGAAATTGTTCTTTTAATTCAATTTCATTGTGTAAACCACAGTGGATTTTGAATGTTTGCAAAAGTTAAAATTAGCGTATTAGAACTTTCTTTAAAATTATCTGATCAAGAACACTATTAATGTATTTTAAGATTTTTTATTACATAGTGAAGGAGGAAATGAGAAAACAAAATATTTAGTTGTAAGATTTAAAGTTTTTATAATATTTATATTTAAAAAACCCTCTAAGCTAAACAATGCTCCAACCTCTTCGGGCCATGTCTTGAAATATGCTTTTCACATGGGCTCTTTATAGATTCTGTGTTGTAGTAGATGATTACTTCAACTATATTTATATTTTTATTCAAATAACTTTTTAACTATTTTCTCAACATTTTACTTTTATAACACCCTTCCTATTTTCTAATGAGTTAGCATTTTATTAAATATATTTCTATTATATTTAATTATACTTTACCACAATTTGATATGGAAAAAGCGATAAAGTTTGAAAATCTGAAAGTCTAATTTTAGCCACCAGTCATATTAATAATCAAACAAACTTATATGTTTGTAAATATATATGTGCCAAACTTCGATAAATATTTCTTTAAATAGTTTTATCCAAATGCTATTCAAATGGTGAAATGTTAGGGTGATATTACCCCATATTGTAAATTTCAGAAAGCTTTTTATTCTTTAATCAGAATCTAACTAGAAAGTTGAGTTCACTTTCTTCGTGAGATTGTGAAGCAATCTTGCCAAAACATGATCCTGAGTAAACTGTGACCCCAACTTTAGTGGCCGTGACCTGAATTCATGTCTTTGACATGCACTGACATCATCCTAATTTATTTTAACACATGAAAAATTCAAGAATTTTAGTCGAACAGATTGTTGCCACTGACCATGTCTGTACTAATTTTATCCCTAAAATGGGTGAAACAAATATTCCATTTTCCTCGAAGAAATTGGAAACCTATCTTAATAGAAATATCCAAAGAAAACAAACACACACACCCCTCCTTGGCTGTCAAGAGGTTAGAGGTTGCAAATTTAACTGTTGTATATTTTTTGTTCTATTCAGCTGTCTCAATACCAGAGATAAACATTGTTCTGATACCGCAGGCACTTTTTAAATACCTTTTCTGTTGTTAAATCATATAGGTCTGTTTCCTTAATACTATATTGTTTAATACTGTTTTAGAATATTATACATAAGGTTTAATGTGAGTTGTTCTTTTCATTAATATTGTTTATATATTTTAATAATTCTACTGAGTATAACTGATATACAAATAACAGATTTTGACATGCACTATATTATTAACTTAAGGGACTATGTTGTATTGCAGATGCCTGGACTAATTTTTTGCGTATCTTTTATCTTTATTTTTTGCTTATCTTTTGCGTATCTTCAGACTTTTTGTTTTTTAGGTTTTAAGCATGTAATTTATAAGCAGTGTGTAAGTGGGCTTATGTTCTACTCATTCCTCAGGGTTGTGAGAGAGTTATAAATTCCTTCCCATCTTGCCTTAAACATAAAAGATGACTTCTGGCTTAACATCCAGGTTTTAGCTACAGTGCAGATATCTGTACATGTTCCCATGGAGTTTTGTTCTCACTCAGCACTTAGTGTTGACCACCACTCTTGTGTTAGCTTAGAACTTTCTTTCTTTTTTTTTTTTTAAGATGTATTTGTTGATTTGTAGAGAGAAGGGAAGAAAGAGAGAAATAGAGGGAGAAAAACATCAATGTGAGAGAGAAACATCGATTGGTTGCCTCTCATATGCACCTCAACTGGGAACTGAAATTACAACCCAGGCACACACCCTGACCTGCAGTCAACTGGTGGTCTTTCACTTGTGGAACAACAGCCAACCAACCACACCAGTCAGGGCAACAGCTTAGAACTTTTAAATGATTTTTCTGGTTACCTGTAATTGCTCCAAATTTCTTTTACCCCAGCCACACAAGAAAAACTACATTTTATGAAACACTTAGTATTTTTGCAGCAACAACAAGCTCATTTCTCATTCAAACTTTGCAAATCTTTGGCTGGCTCCCTGTTGATCAGTCTTTGTTTCTTTATATGAATACTGTGGCTTACTATCTACGGCTCAGGATTCTTTTCACTTATGTTGAGGTTAGAATAGTCAGCGATTTTTAGTTTTGCTAATACAAATCTGTGTTTATGTTTATTGGTTTTGCATGATTTGAGAGAAGAAAAATATAGTGACTACTTTATGTTGTAATAGTAAAAGCTAAAGATCTGGCTATTTTCTTTTCAACAAATATGTCAAATCTCAGGAACTAAGCAAGTGCTTAAAAAATGACTCTATGACAAAGCAGGAATTATATATACACCACCTTTTCCCCAAAACAAAGGCTGACATTTATCCAGTGTAGTCTTTGACTCCCCAATTAATTTGAGACTATACATCAATGATATTTGTGTTTCATGTACTGTAAATAAAATATAGCCATAAAATTCTATCTTAATAGTTAATTAGGTTAAAAAGATATTACAATTAAATATGAATGCTCTGGAGCTCTGAGATTAATTGATGAAACCTCAGTAAAAGTTTGCAGTTGTAATTATTAGGAGGTATGATTTTTTCAACAATATTTTACTTCTTCAGAAAGAATCTGATACATTTTTACACTTGTTATATTAAACACTTTGAAAGAAAATGTAGATTAATTTTATCCTGTTATATTCTAAAATTATCATCTGAAGCAAAAAATAATATATTAGAAATAAAGAAAATATGAGGATTATTGTCTGACTCTATAAAGTAACCCATGGATAAATGTAGAATGTTTATAGTCATGCATAATATATAAAAACAACAATGTGCAAAATATAGTCATATATGGTATTTGTCCTTCAACACCTGGCTTATTTCACTCAGCATAATGCTTTCCAGTTCCATCCATGTTGTTGCAAAGGGTAGGAGCTCCTTCTTTCTTTCTGCGGCATAGAATTCCATTGTGTATATTACCATAGTTTTTTGATCCATTCATTTACTGATGGGCACCTAGGTTGCTTCCAACTCTTGGCTATTGTAAATTGTGTTGCTATGAACATTGGGGTGCATAGGTTCTTTGGGATTGTTTTTTAGGGTTCTTAGGATACAATCCCAGTAGTGGAATTGCTGGGCAAAAGGCAGGTCCAATTTTAGTTTTCTGAGAAAATTCCATACTGTTTTCCATAATGGTTGCACCAGTCTGCAATTCCACCAACAGTGGACCAGAGTCCCCTTTTCCCCACACCCTCTCCAACATTTGTTGTTTATTGCTTTGTTTATAATAGCCACTCTCACCGGTGTAAAGTGTTATCTCATTGTGGTTTTAATTTGCATCTCTCTGATAGCAAGCGATATTGAGCATCTCTTCATGTGTCTCTGGATCCTCTGTATGTCCTCCTTGGAAAAGTGTCTGTTCAAGTCCTTTCCCCATTTTTTAATTGGGTTAGTTGTCTTCTTAGAGTGAAGTCATGTGAGTTCTTTGTATATTTTGGAGATTAAATCTTTGTCTGAGGTATCATTGGCAAATATGTTTTCCCATACAGTTGGTTGTCTTTTGATTATAATGCTGTTTTCTTTAGCTGCGCAGAAGCTTTTTATTTTGATGAGATCCCATTTGTTTATTCTTTCCTTTATATTCCTTGCTCTAGGGGACATATTAGTAAAAATGTTGCTGTGTGAAATATCTGACATTTTCCTGCCAATGTTCTCCTCTAGGACTTTCATGGTGTCAAGGCTTATATTTAAGTCTTTTATCCACTTTGAATTTATTTTGGTGTATGGTGTAAGATGGTGCTAGAGTTTCATTTTTTTGCATGTGGCTGTCTAGTTCTCCTAACACTATTTGTTGAAGAGGCTATCTTTACCCCATTTTATGTTACTGCCCCCTTTGTCCAATATTAATTGACTATAGAGAATTGGGTTTATTTCTGGGTTCTCTGTTCTGTTCCATTGGTCTCTGTGCCTGTTTTTATGCCAGTACCAGGCTGTTTTGATTACAGTGGCCTTGTAATACAGGTATTACAAGGCCTTGTAATATCAGGTATTGTGATCCCTCCTACTTTGTTCTTCTTTCTCGACCTTGCAGCTGCTATTCAGGGTCGTTTATGGTTCCATATAAATTTTTGAAGTGTTTGTTCTATGTCTGTGAAATATGCCATTGGTACTTTAATAGGTATTGCATTGAATCTGTAAAGTGCTTTGGGTAGTATGGACATTTTGATGATGTTAATTCTTCCAATCCATGAGCATGGTATATGTTTCCATTTGTTTGTGTCTTCCTTGATTTCTTTCTTCAGTGTTGTGTAGTTTTCTGCATACAGGTCTTTTACCTCCTTGGTTAGATTTATTCCCAGATATTTTATTTTTGTTTTTGCTATATCAAATGGGAAGGACAAATACCATATGATCTCACCTTTAACAGGAAGCTAAACAACAAAACAAACAATCAAGCAAAATATGACCAAAGACACTGAAATAGAGAACAAGCTGACAGTGACCAGAGGGGAGGGAATTTCAGGGGAAATAGGGGAGGGATTTAGAGGAACATATATAAAGGGTACATGGTCAACAACTGAGAAGGGTGGAAATGGGAGGGAGGGGGGAGCACAGGGGATGGGATGGGATGGGAGTAATAGACAGAAAACTGTACTTGAGAAATAATGAAATACATTTTTTAAAAAATGGCAAAAAATAAAAATAGTGGCCAAAAACAAAAACAAACAAAAAACAAAATATAGTCATATAGTATTTTATATATCAAATATGACTATTTTTTAAAATGCATAGATTATGCACACATATTCTTAAGTTTAAGAAAACCCCTAAAGGTATAAAAATATATTCATATTGTACCTTACATTTATTTTATGTATGGCCAAATACATTTGTAAAACATTTTTGTAAATATGTCAAAACTTTTCAACATGACTGATATTAAGTACAGGTTCATTTCTTCAGTCTTTCCTTATTATTATGGTCATTTATGAAATCTTCTGTATAATTTCACAAGTAGTGCATTGCATTATTTGTGCCAGGTTATAGTTCATACTTCTCTACTGTTACTAGTTCTTGAATTTGATACAATACTATTTACCAAGAGTGTAAAAATATGAGTGCTGCTAGTAATTATAATAGTCAGTTTATAGGAAGTAGAAAATAAAAGTAGTCATCAGCTGTACTGTTTGGACAATATTCCTGTATTTTTAGTGGCATACAGTGTTTGTTCTTATGAATCATAGCAAATTTCACTCCTTGGATATTTGCCATTGTACTTTTCATGTGAGTTATGGAGCTGCTAGACCTTGCTCAGAATTAAATGTCAGATGAACTCAGCACAAGTGTTTAATAGCATGAAATAAAACTAACCAGGGCTGAGGGAATTCTTGATATTGTAAAGCAGCCCAATAAATGAATGAATCTAAGATAAAATTGATATGCATATTTCTCTATAAGAAAACACCAGGTTTCATATAAGGTTATAAAATGCTTCTTTATTATACACTGAATACTCTTTGTATTTATAGTACACATATGTCTACTTTACTTATTAAAATAATTTAACTTATTTTTAAACATTTATTTAGTTTCAAGAAACCCAATTTAATTATGTAATTCAGATTAACTTTGCTTTTGTATTTTAAGCCTTTCATGTTTTGAAATCAATCTTCATTATTTAATTTTAATTTTCTTCAGAACCAAAAGGTATTACAAATATGATCAAATTACTTATTTGGACGTTAAAAACACAATAGCCATCTTCTTGTAGTGAACATATTCTAAGATGACTTGCCTCCATCCCTGATGCTCATGCCCTGTGTACTGTTCCCCTGAGTGTGGGTAGGACCTGTGACTTTCTTCTCCCACATAGAATATGGGAGGAAAGAGAGGGTTTTGGATATATCATCAAGATCCCAAGTCAATGATTTTATGTTAATTAAAATTATCCTGGTTGGGTCTGAATTAATCAATGAAAATATTAGAAGAACTAAAGCTTCCCTGAGAAGAGAGAGAGTCTCCCTCATTAGTTTTGAAGGATTAAAATACCGTGTCCTGGGAAAGCAGATGGAAAGAGTCATGTCAGCAGAGTGCCTATCACTGTGAATTATGCTTCTCTACTACCTTTCAACAGTATTGGTCGAATTGCGAAACTTCCTCAAATCAATTAAATGAAAGTATATGTTATGTCTTTCTCTCAGAGCTTCGTGAGTCAATTTGCCTTTTCCTTCTTCGCAGGTTATGGGTGCATATGTCAAAGTGGAAACTTTTCTGCTAACTAATCGATTCAGATGAGCAGAGCCTTTATGAAGGGGAGTATGACCAAGAATGAAATATTTGCCGTATTATGCCACGAAGGTTGAGGCTTATTTGTTACTTAGGCAAAACTTATATATTTTAAAAAAATGAGGCTTAAGGCAGGTGCTAGTGTGGGAAAAATGGTTTAAAATTCTGAGAGAATGATAATTACCACATAGTGAGAAAACATTCCATTAAAGTGTCCCTCTGATAAAGTAGAGTGTAGTAATGTACTACTGAACTTTTATTTGTAGGAGAAGATGTTTAAAAACCATAAATTAGTATGAGTATGTAGGCTATCAATTGTTTCAAGAAATAAAAATGCTATTGATTTTTTAAGAAAAGATGATGATTGTAGAGTAACACATATATGTAAAATTTTAAAGAGAATAAAAAAGGAAAAGAGAGAGGCTAGAAATGCAAAGATTTGCAGGATTGGAAGAGGCAAATTCTGCTCCATCCACAAAGAGAAAAAATAAAACTGAGGTGGACTTTGAGTTACAAAGGCCAGTGAAAATTCAGAATTGGGCAAAAAATCAAATCCAGAGAATTCATTATGAAATTATATGAATGAATTAAAGTGGTAACATTAAATCCTATAAATTAGTCAAAGATAGCTCTTGGAAATAAGCCAAAGGCACATCACTCTCTTACCAAACTGTAAAAATTCACATTACTCACATTAGATAAACAGAAAGAAAGAAAGAAGACAGGGTCTGGGAAACAAAAGCAATGTAAGGATTATGTTGAGAAAAACCCTGTGTATTACAGACTTTTAGCTATAGTTCTTTAACCCTTATAATTGACTTAATTCAAATAGATAAGAAACTGACTGATAAAAGGATATTAGTGCTGTCATAAGCAGCACAGTCCTGTATTATATGACAATAAAACTCTAGTGCCCACACATATAAATGTACAAAAGTGGGCTGAGAAAACTGCTCAGCTCCAGGGTGTATTTCTAGATACCAACTTCCAATGTAGGCAAGGATTAGAATGGAAAGGAAGGTTCATCCAGTAGGTGAAGCCACTGGTCATGGAAAGGATGTGAAAAATTGCTTAGAAAGACCTTTGTCACCCCCTGATTAGGTTGCCTATCGATACATGCCAAATGGGATTTGAGAATACTTAATGAAAGTTACATATGTCATCTTATGTCTAGATGGACTTTTTGGGTTATATTTTTCAGAGAGATTTGAGTGTATTTTGTCTCTTCAATGGAGAGTGAAACATATTTTTAGGGGCCAAAATGAGGCAGTGTGTTAGTCATTGGTATCATTGAATTATCGGTGGCTTTTTCCTTCAGGTCAAATGAAACATTCCTGCCCCCTTCAGAATTAGCTGTGGCAAAGGAAATTGCTTTTAGACAGTACAATGTGAGTGCAAGTGAAGTTTGTTGCTTCAGGGTAGATTCTATGAGAACTGCATATTATTAGCCGTATTCCCTTTCAGTTTGAATGTGAGAAATTTATTTTAAGATTGAATCTTTTTCAGATTGAATCTTGGAAAACTGAAGACAAGCTGCATAGTGGAACCATGTAGTTAACATAGCATAAGAATGACGGAAATCTTTTCAAAGCCATGTAAATTTTAGTTTGTTTATTTATTGGGACTGTTTGCTTATCTTTTTTGTTCTTTATGCTATTTACTACTTTTAATCGACTGATTAAATTTATCTCTTGGTTTTTTATAGAAGTGGGAGTTTTTCATTGTGATTTTAGTTTGCTCAGAATTTCTGTATTTCCCCCACCCTACCCACTCCCATCTCCCACCTTAATTCCTTCCCCTTTTTGACTTTGTCCATGAGTCCTTTGTGTATGTTTCTTTATGACCCTTCCCCTTCCCCCTTCCATAACCTCTCCCCCCTCCCTCTTTTGGTTACTGTCAGTTTGTTCTTTATTTCAATGTCTCTGGTTATATTTTGCTTGCTTATTTGTTTTGTTGATTAAGTTCCACTTAAAGTGAGATCACATGGTATTTGTCTTTCACTGCCTGGCTTACTTGGCATCATGCTCTCCAGTTCCATCCACACTGTCATGAAGGGTAGGAACCCTTTCTGCAGTGTAGTAGTCCATCATGTANGAGTTTTTCATTGTGATTTTAGTTTGCTCAGAATTTCTGTATTTCCCCTACCCTACCCACTCCCATCTCCCACCTTAATTCCTTCCCCTTTTTGACTTTGTCCATGAGTCCTTTGTGTATGTTTCTTTATGACTCTTCCCCTTCCCCCTCCCATAACCTCTCCCCCCTCCCTCTTTTGGTTACTGTCAGTTTGTTCTTTATTTCAGTGTCTCTGGTTATATTTTGCTTGCTTATTTGTTTTGTTGATTAAGTTCCACTTAAAGTGAGATCACATGGTATTTGTCTTTCACTGCCTGGCTTACTTGGCATCATGCTCTCCAGTTCTATCCACACTGTCATGAAGGGTAGGAACCCTTTCTGCAGTGTAGTAGTCCATCATGTAAATGTAGCATAGTTTTTTGATACTGTACTTGAGCAACAATTAAAAAATACAAAAAAGGAAATGAAAAAAATTATAAATTTAAAATAAATATCTCCAAAACATCTTTAAAAATGTAATTGTGTACTGATTGATAAAAAGATGTATATATATGTATATATTTGATGAAATATGAAGCATATACTTTTCATTGAACATGGAAAACCTATTATTTTTAAGTACAAGAAAAATTATAAATTTCTACATTAAAATTTATTGTTTTATCAGTCTATTTTTATCATCTGTTACAGTGCGCTTTTTCAGCACAATTTTTTATCTTCTCAAGATTACCAGTTTTCTTGAAATCTTTGCATAACATTTATATTTTTTCTGACTTTTGTTTGCTTGCATTTTTTAAATATCTTTCTCTTATTTTTCTCAAATGTTGAAATTAACTTCACTCATGTTTAGTTTAAGTCTGCATTAGGTTTTCTTATACAATTTGTGCATTTTGCTATTTAATTTGTAGATTTAATTCACTAATGACTAGATTATTCATAAATAAGTTTAGTTTTACTTTTGAGTTATTTTACTTCTTAATTATATTACATTTAAAAAATGTTTTTGCCCCTTGATTTTATTTATCAAATGGCTTTGTTTATTTTTGGTTTTGCTTTGAATGTCCTATGTAATTCTTTATATTTTATAACATCAGTTACTTAGAAATATTTATCAATCATATTTGATTGTAAATTTTAAAATATTATTAATTAATAATATCACATTTCAAAAATCATGTACAATCTCTATATTTAGTATCAGTTTAAAACTTTTGCAGATGTCTATTACATCTCAATAAGTTTAAAAAGAATTTTACTTGAATTTTGTGTTAAATGTTAAATATTATTAACCACATCCTTAAATATAATTTTATTGTTTTTTTACTGAATACTCTGTATTCCACTTGTTATATATTATTATTTACTCTTGTTTTACCAAATTACTTTTAAAATATATTTTTGAATGTATCAAAATATTTTTGGATGTGTCAAAAGGTAGATAATTTACCATGAAAAAATTTTTTCTCTAAAAGAACTTTAATAGTTTTATTATTATCTGCAATATCAGAAGTAAAGCTTTTCACAGAACTTATTTAGTCTATCAATCTATCTATCATCCATTATTAACCTAACATGTATTTTTTTGCTTTCTATTTTTTTATTTGTTGGATTTATTCTTTCAATTTCACGTTCACCACAAATATAGAGCCACAGTTTCTGTGTTGTCAATGTTATATTGTGGACAAAAGTTAAAGACAACCTTTCTCTTAAATCTAATGAGAATTTTACCTTGGCCTCCAGCAAAAGAACCTATGCACCTCAATGTTCATAGCAGCACAATTTACAGTAGCCAAGTGCTGGAAGCTACCTAAGTGCCCATCTGTAAATGAATGGATCAAAAAACTATGGTACATTTACACAATAGAATACTATGCAGCAGAGGAAGAAGGAGCTCCTACCCTTTGCAACAGCATGGATGGCGCTAGAGAGCATTATGCTAAGTGAAATAAGCCAGGCAGCGAAAGATAAATGCCATAAGATCTCACCTTTAACTAGAATCTAATCAACAAAAGAAAAAAAAAGAAAAATATAGCCGGTGATTTTAAAATTAAGAACAAACTGACAGTAACCAGAGGGTAGGTGGGAGGGGATAATGGGAGAAAGAAGGGGAGGGTTTTCAGGAACAACTACAAAGGACACATGGACAAAACCAAGGGGGGGTGGAAGCAAGGAAGGTGTTTGGGGCTGGAGTTGGGGGTAAATTCAGAAAACTGTAATTGAACAACAATGAAATAGTTTAAAAGATAAACCCAGTGAGAAAAGCCCTCAGGAGGAGATCTACTTAGGTCAGCTTGAGTCCTGGCTATTCCTTGGAAAAACTTATCTATCCAGGTAAATCAAGTGGTATAATTTATGTACTTGGGTTACCTGAGAGCTTTTTTGGAGAGGTAATGAGATAATGTTTCTTCATACAGCAATGGCTTAAGTGGAATAGAGCATCTTTACTCCTCCCTAAATTCTACCAGAATAACTAGCTACAAGACAGAAAAAGATAAAGACCGTACTTGTAGATTATCTGTTGTAGATTTTACATATCTTGAAATATTTTTCTACACCTTGCCCCATTGCCTCAAGTATAGAATTTAAATGTCACAATGCTTTTCTACTAAAGACTTTATAATTTTTTAAAAACATGGTTTTCTGGAGCTTAATGGACTGGAGGAGCTTTCTAATACTAAGCTGATTCCCTTTCCTTTGTAACCATCTACGCAAATCAGGAAGCTTAAAGGCTTCCTTTTTATCCTTAGAATTCGTGACTTTTCACTGACTGTCTTTTGTTTTGCTTTCTTTTCAATATGTTTGTCTATTATTCAGTGGCTTTTTGGTATTTATAAGTTAACAATTTCTTTATTTCAATTTTCAACATTAATTTGATTATTGCATACCTCCCTATCCACTCATTTTTGTACTTCTGGAACTATTATTACAGGCTAAAGTGTCATGACTTTGCACTCTTTATCTTAGTCTCTTTTTTCTGCATTCCAGTGTAATATCTAAAGTTGATCTTCCAAATTGCATTCCATGCCCATTAGTACCCATTCAGTTTCTCTATTGAATTTTTCTCCATTATTTGATGACTATACATTTTACTTCCAAAAATACTTTTTCTCCAAGTGTGTTTATTGATTACTTCCTAATAAAGGTGCTAAAGAGTCATTTTTATTAAAAAGTCTTATCTGGTTTTCTGCATTTATTTTTTTAATCAATACATCATTGTCCTAATTAATCCATTTATTTCCCACCTCTTTTAAAAGTTTCCCGTTTTTCCTCGTATGTATGATTATTACTTTTCAACTCTTTCCCTTTCAGAAAAAAAAAGTCTAAATTGATATGTGCTGATAGGTAGTTTAGCATCCTTCAAGAATCATGTCATTCTTCAGTATTCATTAAAACAAGAATACATTTTCTATTCTAATTAACCCCTGTGTAAGCTAAAAAAAGGAAGAAATCTTATTTTTGTCTCCCCATATCTCTTCAGAAGAAAATAAATAGAATATGCTTAATATAAAGCAACTGATATCTATGATTAAACCAATTAAACACTGGAGACAAAGTGAGCAAAGCTGTAGTAAACATCTAATATGTTGATGTTACACACTTGATCTTCAGACAGGATACTTTCATTTTCCTAGCATTTTTCCTGGGATGACTGAGGCTATCAACATTTAGAAGGTTAATTGCATATCACAGACCATATATTCTGACATTATTTTGTGTCTCTGTCAAATGTGTTTGTTTCCAGAATTAAGAATGGCATACTTATTCTAAAGATTGTCATCAAAGTAAACAGAGAGTTCAATAACTCAATCCCACACTATTGATCTTTATTCCAGTATCTTTTTTTCTAAAGCAAGTGCTTTCTTCTCATATGCTTAATTAATCTTTGTGTTTATTCTGTTATTCAGATTTGATTTATTGTTTAACTGAGTAAAAAATGTGTTGATCAATTTTATTGGGGTTATACCATGTGTAAAGCTTTTACATTGTCCTTTTTACTATATATATATTAAATATATGAATTTATATTTAATAATTATTTTATTTTTGTTCAAGTACAGTTGTCTGCATTTACCCCCTACCGCTCCCCCCACCCCAGCCATTCCCACCTCTCTCCCCTGCTTCCATACCTCCTTGGTTTTGATCACATGTCCTTTACAGTTGTTCCTGAAAATCCTCCTCACGTTATCCCCTCCCACCTTTTTAAAATTAACAGATTTTCAAAAATACTAAAGTGAAGAAACTTGATGTTTTATCTATTTCATGTTAAATATTCACCTCGCTGTATATTTTGTTTATTCACTCCCAAACTGTTGAATTATCAAGGGTTTGTCAAATGGGACTTTCTATATGTGTGTTGGTTGATTTTTTTTTTAAAGATTTTATTTATTTACCTTCAGAGAGAAGGAGAGGAGAGAAATATCAATGTATGGTTGCTCCTTGTGAGTCCCCTGCTGGGAAATGGCCTGCAACCCAGGCATGTACCCTGACTGGGAATCGAACCGCGATCGTGTGGTTCACAGGCCCGCACTCAATCCACTGAGCTACACCAGCCAGGACTTGCTTTGGGTATTTGACATGAGTATTTAGCTCTATTTAGAAACTTTCTGGCAGATGATGAGTTTCTTCACTTAGGACATTGGCTATGGAGTTACTTAAATGGCATGATGGTTGCTAAGTTGCTTTTCACGGCAAGTGAAGCCTGAGTGTGGAGCTCATGCTTAGCTATTCAGTGTGTTGGTCACTGGAGGAGATCCTACATGCCCTATATATGATCTCAACTGTTGCCCTAGTTGCCAAATTTTTCAAACTCTGTGAGGTGTCAGGATTGTTTGTGTTCAGTTAAAGTGATAGTTCCCTGGGTACATTAAGAAAGAAAATACGAGATGATTCAGGGTAGTTTCCAAATCTGCTAAATTACTTTTTCTTCTAAGTTTTATTAATGGCATTCAAATGTGTAATGTGGTAAATGTCATCTTCTCTTGCTTTCTGCCCACATTGACAGACTTCAGTACCACATCCCTCAGTTCATTTTTGAACAGATCCTGGCACCTGGGATTTTACCAGCCATCTTGTATGGGAATAGCTAGCTCAGAATCCAGATCTCTTCAGTTTCTGCCGTATTACCCAGCTTGCCCTGTTTCCAGTCCCTTCTGTTCTGATCTTTGATCATTTTCAGTGTACAATTTACAAAATCTGCTCACTATTCCTCCAGGTTTTCCACTTTTGCCTGCTTCGAATCACAGGCTACTCTGCACTGATCAGCTTTGTTCCCCATCTGTTCCCATCTGCTTTATGTCTTCCAGAAATTCCTCCAAATGCTGGGTCATTGAAGACACCCGCTCTTACGTCCTAGTCCCGCTATGATTCTTTAGTATTTCTGAATATCTTTGTAGAGAATGAGAAAAATGTGTGCTAAATAAACTACTTCTTTAATTGTTTGTTTCTGTTTTTTAAAATATTTATTTATATTTTAACTAAATTTATTGTGGTGTCATTGGTTAATACAATTATAAAGGTTTAATGTGTACAGTTTTTATGGTACATTATCTGTATATTGCATTGTGTGCCTACCTCCCAAATCACATAAATGGAGACTGAGGTAAATAAACTAGTTTTAAATAAGACAATTGAATTTACCAATCCCGTCCATGTTTCAGTTTTAATTTTGTTTCACTGCCTCTTCTGTTTTGTCTTCATGTTAGATCCATAGTGTTTTACATGTTAAGGCAACAATGGGAAGTCTCATATACTCATGTTTATAATTTTCTCTGATGAAAACATCTTCATTAGTTCCAAAGACATTCCACTGAAAAACATGGAATTTTTAATTAAATGTCAGTCTTTCTCTGTACTTTCAATTTTATTATACATAAAAATAATATAACCTTTTAAAATCAATATTTCTATTCACTGATTATAATTTGTGTGGCAGATTTTCAGCAGATTAAATTCTCACAATTATCTGTACTTTTTAAGAATATAAGGAAGTGATCTCAGAAGCTCATAGTGTTTTGCATGGTGAGTATTTTTGTCTATTTAGGTAATTTAATGCATTAATATATATTCTATTAAGATGCTTTAGAAGCCTCTCTTTTCAGTGTATGTGTGAATGTATGTGTGTGGGTTCCCTAAGGTAAGTGCTATTCATCAGGTAAGCAGAGATTGCAGGAGTAGATTTAAAGAGAAATATCCTGTCCCTTCTACCCTACTCTAATCTAGAGTATATCTAATCTAATTATCAACCCTTCAAGAATAAAATGAGAAGTTGGTGTTTCAAAGATTCTGTCATCAACACACCATCTGTACCACTGTTATCAACATCTTTGGTAATTACTGGTTACTTTCTCATTTTTCAATTTTTTCTGCCATTAATGCCACTTTGATCTGTAGTAAACCTTAATTTTTGCATTCGATTTTCTGGAGATGACAAAAATTGGTGTATTGCCAAGTTTAATTTATATTCCTTATATGCGATATTTCAAAATGACTTTAAGTTAGCCAAATATATTTTCTTATCCTCCTTTTTTAAAAAAGTTTTTCATTGGGCTTAATACACCTTCTATATTGAAACATAAAAAGACATCTAGTTGAAAAGCATTGTCCCTCCATTGTCTGTTGAATTCAGTGGAATGTGTTCCACTATGAGTTCTGATGTTGAGTAATGGACAGTTGAATTCATGTGACCCAGTTTCTCATTAAATGATACCATATGGAATTATACTGTAAATATTTAGAAAGATTTAGATGTGTTAGGTCAAAACCAAATTTTGTTCTAATTTTAAAACAATTACTGATTTTCAAACTAAACAATTATAAACATCAGGTTTTTCACTCAGATGTGACATTCAGTAGAATTGTTCTTGGTTAGTTTTTTGGGGGATTCATGGATTTGGTGAAGTTTATTACAAAGTGTGATAAATGGTGAGTATTTTTATGAGTATTTAGAGATAATTATTGAAAAACAAATTGAAACATCATTCAATCAAGTGCATCATTTGATATTAATTTAATTAGTTTAATTTGAGAAAATTATTGTATCTTCTCACATGGTAGTTTTATCATATAATAGATTTTGTATTAGAAATGGAAAAATACAATATACTATACTTTGCAATACATACTATAACAATATTGGCCTAACTTGTGTCATGTTACAAGTGAGAAATAGTTCCTCTTATAAAATAATTTTCTTGCTGTATCACTCAAATATGTTATTTGGAATTCTCTTTAGAGAAATCCCCATACATTTATCTCTCTATCATATCACTGATTGAGAACAAGAACTATATATTCAGAATACAGGTTCTATCACTTCATTTGGTAATCTATGAACTTGGGGAAATTAGGTAGATGTTTGGTTCTCAGTGGCTTCTTCAAATGAAAGTCATGAACTTACCTTTTTTTGTAAATATTTATGAAATAATTTAAGTAAAACTTCTATAATGGTACCTGGCATTATTACGCATGCTGAACAAGTGTTATCTCCAATCATCCTATCTGTGAGCAGCTACAATAATGTAATTTTTAAAACATTTTATGTCTTGTTATGGTATGAAACAAGCCAGTCGCTTGTAATAACAAAAGTTCATTTCCCATTTACATAAAGTCCACGGTGGTTTAGGGCAAATCTTCTATAGCAGGTGTCCCTTATGTGGGTTTATTACTTCAGGCTGCTCTGATCTGTGGCGCCGTCATTCGGATGCTTCTTTATAGGATCAGATGGTACAGCAAGAATTATCTTAATTGCTTTCACCTAGAAATGGCACTCATACTTCATATCACATTTTATTAGTCAATAAAATAATTTGGTTATGTCCAATTTCAAGGTGACTAGAAACTTCAGTCTTCTGGTTTATACAAATGGGAAAGAAAACAATAAATGTTGAAGAGCAGTAACAATATGCACAACGGTATCTACTGATTTTCAACCCTTGTTCTCAGAAATTGGAAGTGCCACCAGATACTGTTATTTGACACTCATTTTGAAACAAGGAAACTAAAATCAGTAAACATTATTTAGTTAAAATAATGTGCTATACAAGTGACAGAGTTATGACTCATGAGATTTCTTTACCCATAGTTTTGAATACTCTTTTCACTACAAAACATAAAAAATAAAAAATAATTTAAATTGAATCATATAAAACTAAGAATCTGTGAATATTAAATACTTATTTGGAATTCACAAAAAATAAAGAGCTTTAAGATTATCAAAACAATACAGAAGTTTTGCTAATAAGTATGAAAAGAGCCACAAGGAAAACTGCAGTTCTTTGTTGAAGTATCTAACTAAGGAAATTGAAGTTGTAACAGCCAGTGTGAGAATTTTGCCATCTATGAGTGGGAAGTGTTTATTTGCCCATAGTGTATTCCTTGTAGTTGGCTCCCTGAAAATCTCCATGGCAATGGCTACAGGTAAGGCTTGAGATAATCAGTCCTGTGTATAGCTAAGGTATCATTCAGACCTCAGGTCAAATCACTATGAACAGCTCTGAATTAAAAAACCCTAGTCATGCCAGAGAGAGTGTGATACTTCCTTGAACATAAAGGCTAAGATGGCTAAATGTGATGGAAGCCAAGTCTCTGCCATGTCACACGGATGGTAGATATCAACCCCTGATTTCACAGGGAAGAGGTACCAGTGTTTCTTTAAATGTGTCTTGTAGACTCTGGCAGCTCAAGTGTTGTTTCCCTGATCTATCTCTTTGTATTGACTTGAAAAACCTGGGTAGCCTACAAATCCTTCATTTACACTGAGTACATTAATTTTACTCGATAATTATAGACCTTCAAGACCTGATGTGGGTTCAATCATGTTATTTCCCTCTGTTTGTTCAAAATTACCACACAAGGTATAATTGAGTGCAATGGTAGGAGAAAATGTCTATATACATAAATCTTAAATTGAAGATGAATAATTAAAATTTGTATCTATCCTGAAAATAAAGTTTCTGGATTTGCACTATAATGCCTATTATCCATTGATTGCTTCCCAGCTGTACATTTATACAATTTGGTCTTCTTTGCAAAAAGGAGTCTTGAAAAAAAAAAGGAGTCTTGATCTTTTAAATATTTTTTTCTTTTCTAGCTGGCATTTTAGCTTTGCCAATAGAGGATGCTGAAGATGTAACAGA
Source organism: Sturnira hondurensis (assembly GCF_014824575.4). Taxonomy (NCBI): domain Eukaryota; kingdom Metazoa; phylum Chordata; class Mammalia; order Chiroptera; family Phyllostomidae; genus Sturnira; species Sturnira hondurensis. Next base: position 11,979,473 of record NW_028077910.1, on the reverse strand, counting down.
GTGCAGCCAAGGGGGGAGAGCCAAAAAAGGGATTTGGAATGAGGTCCAGAACTCAAGGTGTCCAGGAAATATTAGAAAGACATATAGCTCCTTCTTTCTTTCTGCAGCATAGAATTCCATTGTGTAAATGTACCATAGTTTTTGGATCCATTCATTTACTGGTGGGCACCTAGGTTGCTTCCAACTCTTGGCTATTGTAAATTGTGCTGCTATGAACATTGGTGTGCACAGGTTCTTTTGGATTGGTGTTTCAGGGTTCTTAGGATATACTCCTAACAGTGGAATTGCTGGGTCAAAAGGCATATTTATTTTTAGTTTTCTTAGAAAATGCCATACTGTTTTCCATAATGGTTGTACCAGTCTGCAATCCCACCAACAGAAAGACATATAAGATGTCCTCAACCTTTACCCCCACCCCTCATGTGTAAGTTGGGGAAGGGACAAATGGAGCAGGGCCATTGAGAGCTGTTTTGTACAGCAAGGGCTTTGCAGCTAACCTCTGGCATGGTCATTTAACATATCTGTAACATGTAATTGGCTGCATAGATATGTTAACTGTAGCCCTCCTCTGAGCCAGGGGGATGGAAGGGACTTCCGTGCAAGATGTAACTGGGTGCAGGTCCTCTGAGTTACAGCACCTGTGTGGGAGCTTGGACAGGATTGGTTCCACAATATGGGGCCATAGCTGCCCAGATCATGATGGCAGCCCAGTAAACTTGAAATAATACAGGAATGCTGGCAGGTGTAGCCAATTGTAGGAGGAGTCAGAAATGGGGCTGCAAAGGAGGACTGGCGTGGGGATTTAAAACACAGACAGGGCAGCTGTTTAAGGAGTACCACACAGCTTTGCCAGAATGGGAACCCCCACAGCCATGTAAGAAGAAGGGGGAGAGCCACGCAGTTTTAGCAGAGTGAGGACCCCCTCCACCTTATGATTAGGTGAAGGAGAACCACATGGCTTTGTCCGGGTGGGGACCCCTGTAGCCAGGTGAAAAAGAAAGTCACACGCTTTTGGTGGAGTGACCCCTGCAGACCCCTGCAGACCCCTGCAGCTTTGGTAGAAGAAGCCCATGCAGTTTTAGGGTGCTCCCTTGGCCATGTGGCCTGGGAAGTAGGAGAGACTTTGCCTGTAAAAATGGGTACAAAAAACTCTTTGCCAGTGGACCGTGAGAAGGTGCCACATGACTTTGGATTAATTGGAGATCCTGCCTGGGTGGCGACAAAGCTGATGGTGCCAGCAGCCTGGAAACACGGATGTGTGCTTCTTTTTCTGAGATATGGTACCCTGAATTAGGGCAGGGGGGAAGGAAGTGCTGTGGGCACCTATAGTTATCCTAAAGGACTTCGATATTTTAATGGGGAAATTGGGTCACTAGTTTAAGTCTGTATAGCTTTAAATAAACCTTTCCTTTCCTTTTCAAAAATCTCTGGCATTGAGAGATGTCTTTCCTCTGGCGGCAGACAGACGAGCCCAGTAGGTGGTCAGGATGGTATTAGTATACTGTCCTTGAGTGGGGGGAGGGCCTGTTGTTCTGTAACAGTTTTTGTCATCCCTGGGTGGGCCAAATATCCCCCCCCCCCCCGCCTTGGAGAGGGAACTCTGTAACAGAGTTCTGTAACAAAGAGACATTGAAGGAGGAAAAGATTTTGCTTTCTGAAGCATATGGTTTTCTCTAGCACCAACCTGCCAAAATGCTCTCTGCTTCTTTGTTATTTGGATTTAACAGGGCCTTGTGGCCAGCAGCTATGCCATAGCACCCACCACAGGCAGTTTCACAGAGGTATACCTCCAGCTTTTGCCCAGCTCACAGCTTGTCTAGCTGCAGGCTCTTGCACCACTGATAGCTTTTCCAGTTCTTGGCTTCTGCACTCTCTGGACCACGGTAACACCCAGTGGTTAGTCATTTTTCTCTGCATCCCCCCTTGGACAGTTTTGTAGTAGAATGTCTCTGGTGAAACACTACTGCATAAACACCTTTTCTAAGCATCATAGAGTTCATATTTCCAATAATTCCAAAGTGATGTTTTCATGAAGATATACTGGCATGGCACAATTGTGACCTCTTGGCTATTCAGTAAGACACAAATTCCCTCTCCAAAAATGCCTGGCCCTTAGGCCAGAGAGTGTCTTCCTTGGGTTCTCTATCTTAGCTGGAGGGGTAGTGACTGCTCTCTATATCTGTTATTTCTATAATATTCTACTTTTTTTTAGTTCTTACCAGCAAATTCCTTGCACTTCAATATCTTATTATGGGTAATAATTCTTTAAGCTATCTCTATTTAAATTACTATGTGATTTCTGTCTCATGATTGAACTCTGGTCAATGTACATCAAAACCTACATTAAATGCATAGATCTTCTTAGGACAAATGATTTCATATTTCTGAAGATATTTAATCTTCTCTTTTATAGGTACTTGATAAGTGTTACCTTAATCTGAATGCTGAATTAAATCTCAATCTGACTAAATAATATGTATCTAGAAGATATATAATAGAGTAATAAACTTAGATATAAGAACCTAGGAAAACCAATTTTAAGAAATCTGTCAGTTAAAGAATAGAAATAATTGAGATACAGAGTTGTCAGCCATATTAAATGACTTTATCTCCTTATTTTATTATATTACACTTGAGAATATTAAAGAGTAGAACACAGAAAGGAAGAAGCAAATAAAAAACAGACTCTAGCCCATCCTTGGTAAGGGCACTTACAAGAGGCAATCAATCGATGTTTTTCTCTCATATCAATGTTTATCTTCCTCTCTCCTTCCCTTCCCTTCCCTTCTTTCTAAAATTAATAAGCATGTCTTTTGGTGAGTATTAAAAAATGACTAGAATATGTGAGAAGAATATAAGTGTGACAATAAGTGTTCTCTAGATAATACAAGAGAAACTGGACATAAAGGTCACATAAATTATGTGATAGAGTTATGCAAATACAATTTAAATAAATGGAAAATTACACAAAAGAACACTAGTGTAGGTATTAAGCTATTTATCAATATTACCTATGCCTTCTTAAAGCAAAATAAAAGTTTATTATTCTGTCAAAATTAGCAACATTATATACTCTCATATTAACTATTTGCTATTAATGACCTACTAAAATTTAAAGAAAAAAATGAAAGCTCATATTGTTATATGTCAATATTTTGTTATATTTTTACAGTATTAATTTTTTCAAATAATAACTTTAATTGAACGTTTATAACACTAGGATAGTAAGATTATTAAACATCCTCATAATATTTATGTTAACATTCTATAAGTACTGAAATACTGTTATGAACTAAAGTTTTTTTCTTGAAAATGTGTGGAAATCAATGTTTGACTCAACATTGCTGCAGTTTTGGGGTCTAAATTTGCATAGTTGCTTAGAAAGGAACAAGTGCATGACATGTCTGCAATTTCAGACCTTTTGCACTTTATTCCACAGTAAATACTCCTTTAGGAACTTGGAGAAACTTAAATGATTTTACAGTCAATTTAACTCAAAATATCTGAAGAAATTTAGCTCACACTTTTCAGCAACCTAAAAAATTAATGGTTTTTTTTTCTTTCTTTTTTTTTTGCAGACCAGTGCTCATGTTCCTGTCTCCAGAATGTTATTTTTTATGTAATTGTTAAGTAATACCCCGAGTTATGGATCTGGGAATTCTTTCTTAAAGAATGAAAAGGTAAACAATGACAAGAATTGGCCAACATAAACTCAGACAGTAGCATTAAAAATAGGATATTTGTATGCTAATTGATATTTTCTGCTATTTTTCTGGTAAAATTGTTTTGCATGTAATGTATACTAGAGAAACTAACAGCTTGCTCCTCATGACATTTCCTTCTAAGCAAAATTGTCACCTTTCTTAAATATCCCATCGCCCTGCTGCCTCCACTATTGCAGACTGTGGTCACAGTCACTGTGAACTAATTAGATTTCCCTTCCCCAAATGTGAGTTTTGTCTGCAGAGACTCAAGCTCAGAAATTTATATACATTTACAGGCTAATATTTCTCTAACAAGCTTTCAGAAAGGAATTATTCATATAGTGGAGATGCCTAGAATTCAGTTGTTTGGGGATGTTTCGTAAAATGGTGGGTAGGAAGATCCAGAGAAGAGAAATGGAGAAAGATCAGCTACACTCATCTAGTGGCTAAGTGTTCTATAAATTTATTTTTTGATTGGGACATATATTTTCTTTCCCAAGGCTTTATTTTTTAGTGAGTTTTAGTTTCCTGAAGCTAAGCAATCATGTAAAATCTTATTATAAAGATAGGTTTCAAATTTTTTAGTTAGCTTAACAAATTGATTTTTTCTTTTAAAGGAATCTGTTAGGAAAATATAAAAATCTTTGTACATATATGATTTATGTGTTTGTAATGTATGTGCTGTAACAATGAATGCTACGGTGTTTGACCAATTTTCATTTTTATTTGTAATCTTTCGGTTTTCACATATACTCTACCCTACAGATTTCTCTTAACACATAGCTTAAGATGGGATACATAAGAGTACACTTTCACAGAGAAATATTTTATAGAAACTGAAGGTCCTAAAGAAAGAGAAAAATAACTTGAAATGTCTTAATGCTTTCATAAGCCTTTTTTCATAAATTAGTCTGATCACCGTGTTTCCTGGCACCATTAATGGTCCATCTTCCTTCCAGATTCAGGGGACCAAAGAAAGTGAAACAAAATAAAAACAAAAACAAAAACTATAAGTGTACTGTCTCCTTAAACCCTAACTTTAACATATATTCCATCAGTCAGATTAATAAAAAATAATAATCTCCATATTCAATTTGAATATTCCTCTCCATTTTCAAAATTCTTCTTTTCTTGTAGCCTCATTATTTTTCCCCAGTCAACTGCAATGACTTCTTAACTGGTCGACTTCTCTCAGTTTTTCATCTAAACCTTTTCTGAATGTAATAAATTGGTTCTATGGAAACATCAGATCATTTTGCTGCTCAGCACAAACCTATCTAATGCTTTCCTCTTATTCTTTAAAAACTAAACATTTTTTAAATAGCTTACAATGTTTAACATGATCTAGTCTTGTAATCTATAATCATGGATCTGGGACTCATAAAGAAATAGGCTTTATGTGGCTTTAGATATAAATATAAATTTTTATATCCAAATGTCATATTTCAATATTTTAAATTTATTGACTGTGATTAGTGTGCACTAGAAAACGTTGTATTGATTTCTATTAATTCTTTATTATTAAATTAACTCCAAATTAAAAATAAATTGTAAAAGACAAATGCTACCTCTTATTTTGGTAGATGGAAATATCAAAGCAGCAATTTATTGTAAAACCAGGTAAATATTTCATTAACAAGAAATTAAAGCATTCATATGGACAAGTGAGTTGAATTGAGGTAGAGGGAAAATATAAAAATAACAGGGTAAACACTGACAAAAACCTTGTAGGAAACTATTAAAAATTATGACTGTTGTAATAAAATTTATTTGTAATCACTGTGTGTAATAATTTCTGTGTAATAATAGAAAAGGAGTGTTCCTTTACTTTGGTCGTTCATACAAAAGGAAGCATTTCTTCACACAGCATTTAACTGCCATTGTGGATTATTGAATTAAATAGTGTGGCTGGAATTCAAGAAAGGACAATTTTTCTAATTGTTACTAACTTCAGAGTTCTAGAAGCTAAGATCATGGTAATGATATTTTATGCTTCAGGTAAGTTGTAATTTCAGTATGGACTACAAATACTCATTCCTCTTTTTCTGCATCCCAGCTTCTCTACTTCATGTCTGCAGAATACATGAATTTTGTTTTCATAGCCTCTCATCATTATTTTATATCCTAACTTCCTCTCTCATCCACACTCTAGTTACAATGACATATACACAATAATTTCTTCTGTAACCACATGACTCCAGTCACTGCTTGAGGTTGAAAGTAGAGATATCACACTGGTAGGGTGTTCCTTCATAGAAAAATATGATTTTTAATGCACCGCTTTGTAGAAACTGAAAACTTCCACAGACTAAAAAATCAAACATATATGTTTGGAACTTAAATCTGTCTGATCGATGTGGCTAGAACTTCCAATACTATATTAAATAGAAGTGGTGAAAGTGGACAACCTTGTCTTGTTCCTGATCTTAGTGGAAAAGCTTTTAGTTTTTGCCCATTCAGTATGATGTTGGCTGTAGGTCTTTCATATATGGCCTTTATTATATTGAGGAATGCTCCCTCTATTCCCACTTTGCTGAGTACCTTTGTCATAAATGGGTGTTGTACCTTATCAAAAGCTTTTCCCACATCTATTGATATGACCATGGGGTTTTTGTCTTTGCTTGTGTTTATGTGGTGTATTACATTTACTGATTTGCGGATATTGAACCATCCTTGCATCCCTGGGATGAATCCCACTTGGTCGTGGTGTATGATCTTTTTGATGTATTGTTGGATGCAATTTGCCAATATTTTGTTGAGGATTTTAGCATCTATGTTC